>NC_060142.1:289647579-289967579 GCF_021461385.2 Schistocerca piceifrons
ACATAGAAAGCTTCACAGTGTAGGCAGGTCAGTTGGTAAATCACGTGGATGCTTTCACATGTGGCTCTGCCTTTGATCGTGTACACCTTCCGGGTTACAGGACTGGAGTAGGTGGTGGTGGGAGGGGGCATAGGACAGGTTTTACACTGGGGGCGGTTACAAGGGTAGGAGCCAGAGGGTAGGGAAGGTGGTTTGGGGATGAACTAAGACATTACAAAGGTTAGGTGGACGGCAGAAAGACACTCTTGGTGGAGTGGGGAGGATTTCATGGAGGATGGATCTCATTTCAGGGCAGGATTTAGGGAAGTCGTATCCCTGCTGGAGAGCCACATTCAGAGTCTGATCCAGTCCCGGAAAGTATCCTGTCACAAGTGGGGCACTTTTGGGGTTCTCCTGTGGGAGGTTCTGGGTTTGAGGGGATGAGGAAGTGGCTCTGGTTATTTGCTTCTGTACCAGGTTGGGATACCCTTGTAACCGCCCCCGGTGTAAAACCTGTCCAATGCACCCTCCCACCACCACCTACTCCAGTCCTGTAACCCGGAAGGTGTACACGATCAAAGGCAGAGCCACGTGTGAAAGCACCCTTGTGATTTACCAACTGACCTGCCTACACTGTTGAAGCTTTCTATGAGGGAATGACCAGCAACAAACTGTCCATTCGCATGAATGGACACAGGCAGACAGTGTTTGTTGGTAATGAGGATCACCCTGTGGCTAAACATGCCTTGGTGCACGGCCAGCACATCTTGGCACAGTGTTACACCGTCCAGGTTATCTGGATACTTCCCACTAACACCAACCTGTCAGAACTCTGGAGATGGAAACTTGCCCTTCAGTATATACTCTCTTCTCGTTACCCGCCAGGCCTCAACCTCCGCTAATTTCAAGTTGCCGCCGCTCATACCTCACCTGTCATTCAACAACATCTTTGCCTATGTACTTCCACCTCGTCTGACATCTCTGTCCAAACTCTTTGCCTTTACAAATGTCTGCTTGTGTCTGTGTATGTGCGGATGGATATGTGTGTATATGCGAGTGTATACCTGTCCTTTTTTCCCCCTAAGGTAAGTCTTTCCGCTCTCGGGATTGGAATGACTCCTTACCCTCTCCCTTAAAACCCACATCCTTTCGTCTTTCCCTCTCCTTCCCTCTTTCCTGATGAAGCAACCGTTGGTTGCGAAAGCTAGAATTTTGTGTGTATGTTTGTGTTTGTTTGTGTGTCTATCAACCTGCCAGCGCTTTTGTTTGGTAAGTCACATCTTCTTTGTTTTTAGATATATTTTTCCCACGTAGAATGTTTCCCCCCATTATATCCATAAATTATTTAACAGATACATTGCAGACCCATACACAGTCCCTGATACACTTACACAAGGAATAACTTACCTGAAACCTAAAGATCAAGCAGACACAGCAAACCCAGCAAACCCAGCAAAATATTGCCCCATAACATGCCTACCAACAATATACAAAATATTAACTTCAGTCATTACACAGAAATTAATGACACATACAACACAGAACAAAATTATAAATGAAGAACAAAAAGTCTGCTGCAAAGGAGCACGAGGATGTAAAGAGCAACTGATAATAGATGCAGAGGTGACATATCATGCTAAAACTAAACAAAGGTCTCTACACTACGCATACATTGATTACCAAAAAGCTTTTGATAGTGTAACCCAGTCATGGTTACGACAAATATTGGAAATATACAAAGTAGATCCTAAATTGATACAGTTCCTAAACATAGTAATGAAAAATTGGAAAACTACACTTAATATCCAAACAAATTTAAATAACATCACATCACAGCCAATGCAGATTAAGTGTGGAATATACCAAGGAGACTCATTAAGTACTTTCTGGTCTGCCTTGCTCTGAAGCCACTATCCAACATGCTAAATAATACAAATTATGGATATAATATTACTGGAACATAGCAACACAAAGTCACACATTTGCTATACATGGATGATCTATAACTACTGGCAGCAACAAATCAACAATTCAACCAATTACTAAAGATAACAGAAGTATTCAGCAATGATATAAATATGGCTTTTGGAACAGACAAATGTAAGAAAAATAGCATAGTCAAGGGAAAACACACTAAACAAGAAGATTAAATATTGGATAACCACAGCTACCGCATAGAAGTGATGGAAAAAGAGGTGCCTGTAAATATCTAGGATACAGACAAAAAATAGAAATAGATAATACAAATATTAAAGAAGAACTAAAAGAAAAATATAGACAAAGACTAACAAAAATAATGAAAACAGAATTGACAGCAAGAAAGAAGACAAAAGCTATAAATACTTACGCTATACCAGTATTGACCTACTCATTTGGAGTAGTGAAATGGAGTAACGCAGACCTAGAATCACTCAATACACTTACACGATCACAATGCCACAAATATAGAATACATCACATACATTCAGCAACAGAAAGATCCACATTAAGTAGAAAGGAAGGAGGAAGGGGATTTATCGACATAAAAAAACCTGCATTATGGACAGGTAGACAATTTAAGAAAATTCTTTATAGAACGAGCAGAAACTAGCAAAATACACAAAGCAATCACTCATATAAATACATCAGCTATACCATTGCAATTTCATAACCACTTCTACAACCCTTCAGATCACATAACATCAACAGATACGAAGAAAGTAAATTGGAAAAAGAAAACACTACATGGCAAACACCCGTATCATCTAACTCAGCCACACATCGATCAAGACGCATTCAACACATGGCTAATAAAAGACAATATATACAGTGAGATGGAAAGATTCATGATTGCAATACATGATCAAACAATAAACACCAGATATTACAGCAAGTATATTATTAAAGATCCCAATACCACAACAGATAAATGCAGACTTTGCAAACAACAAATAGAATCAGTAGATCACATCACAAGCGGATGTACAATACTAGCAAATACAGAATACACCAGAAGACATGACAATGTAGCAAAAATAATAAATCAACAACTTGCCATACAACATAAATTAATAAAACAATACGTTCCCACATACAAGTATGCACCATAAAATGTACTGGAGAATGATGAATACAAATTATACTGGAACAGAACCATTATAACAGCTAAAACAACACCACATAACAAACCTGACATTATACTCACCAATAAAAAGAAGAAATTAACACAACTAATCGAAATATCCATACCTAATACAACAAATATACAGAAGATAACAGGAGAAAAAATTGAAAAATACATCCAACTGGCTGAGGAAGTCAAGGACATATGGCATCAGGATAAAGTTGACATTATACCAATTATACTATCAACTACAGGAGTCATACCACACAATATCCACCAGTACATCAATGCAATACAGCTACATCCAAATGTATATATACAACTACAGAAATCTGTAATTATTGATACATGTTCAATTACCCGAAAGTTCCTAAATGCAATGTAACATATACCATACAGTTAAAAGGAAGTCACGCTTGATCAAGATCCACATCACTTTCCATTTCTAACCAGACATAACATCTGAGAGAGGAAAGAAATAATAATATTCTAGAATGATTTTTCACTCCGCAGTGGAGTGTGTGCCGATTTGAAACTTCCTGTTTTATACATGCTTTTAGATTCTGTAAATAATCTGGGGTTGCTGCTAGTGTATGCTGGACTGGGACTCGAATGTAGGACCTTTGCATTGTGGGAGGTCAGGAAGGTAGGAGATGTACAGTGGAAGTAAAGCTATGAGGGCAAGTCACGAGTCGTGCTTCGGTAGCTCGATCAGTAGACCTTGGCTCGCTCAATGCAGAATTTGTGCTGACTATTAAAAGTATGATTGTATGGGGTATTGACAAAATTTGCAGCTTGACTGAGAATTTTCTAGTAGGGAGCACACAGTACATTATCTCGAATGGAGAGTTTTCAACAGGTATAGAAGTAACTTCGGATGTGCTGCAGGGAAGTGTGTTGGGATCCCTGCTATTCATGTCACGTATTAATGGCCCCCAGACGTCTTACAGATAAACATTTACCTATTTGCTCAAATATTCTACCAAACTTTGATGAAATTTCGAAGTGTTACTGTGATTGGCAAATTCCTTTAAGTGTTCGGAAGTGTAAAATTGTTAATTTCATAAAACAAAAAATATTAATATACAGTGACAATAATATCAATAAGTCACAGTTGGAATTGGACAACTCATATGAATAACTGGGTGCAACAGTTTATATGGATATGGAACGGGACCCATACTAGATATGCCTAACAATGGGTGTTGAACAGATAGAACAAACGGCAGGATAAATATTCATAGGTTTGTTCAGCCCATACCGGAGTGTCACAAAGGTAATGAAACAACTGAACTGGCAAACTCTTTAAGGTAGATGCAAACTTATGAGAAAAAAATTAAAAATATTGTTTTTAAGTGTAGTTGCATGAGTAGAACTAAAAAAAGTGTTCATTAATGGTAACACTAATCATGAATACATATCCTGTATCTGACTTGTCCCACATAATTTCAATAAAAGAATCATTCAAATGACCCATGGAACATTTAACTAACTACCTAACTAAATGAGTGACTGAAAACCTTCTTTTATGAAGTTCCTAGAACTAGCTTTAACTGATGAGCCAAGGAATAAATTACAACCTCCTACACATTGCCCCCATAGGGATCACGAAGACAAGATTACAGCACACACTGAGGCACTCAAACAGTCATTCCTCTTGTGCTCCATACATGAATGGCATGGGGAAAAGCTCTAATAACTGTTACAGTGGGACATCCCCTCTGTCATGCACATCACAGTGGTTTGCAGAGTAGGTCTATAGATGTACATGTTGGAGTCTCAGTCCAGCACACAATTTTAATCTCCCAGGAAGTTTCTATTAGTGAACACTCCTCTACAAAGTGCTTGAGCTGTAGCTGAACCATGTCTCCACAAAATCCTTTTTTCCACGAGAGCTAGTCCCGCAAGGTACACAGGAGAACTTCTGCGAAGTTGGAAAGATAGGTGCTGATGTACTAGTAGAAGTGAATCTGTGAGAATGAGCTGATGCTGATGCTGCTGCTGCTGCTGCTGCTGATGATGATGATGATGAGGCAGAGGATGGTGGTGGTGGTGGTGGTAGAGGTAGAGGTTCATTTGCTCAAAACTGTATACTATTATCTCTGACAATTCTTCACTGATTGCTATGAAATTTTGACACAATGTTGCTTTCGAATATGAGAGTGTCTTTGTATACCTATTGGAGTACCATATGGTATATAAATATATATAATATATAAAGGGGTATGTTGTTAGCAAAAACCTTATGTTTGTTTCTTCAATATTTTAAATCTCCAGATGTTCCTCACCAATTTCTTTGAAATTTCAAAATGTTGTCAGGATGTTGAAAACTGATTCCACTCAGTGTGAATTATTACATAATTGTTCCCCATCAAATTCAGAAAACAATTACCCCACAATAATCAACTTCATCAATGGGCTGCACCATTTCATATTGGCTTCTCTACCACTGTGCTATGGAACTGTGACATGAGGATTTCAGTGTATAATAGGACTGGAGACTCATGTCTACAAACAAACAAAAAATTAGTTGCATAAATTTATTTTGTCAATTAAAATCTTATGACTATTACTTGTAAATAATTCACATTCATATGATTTGGTTTTTAAATTCTGCTCTCTGCAAAACACAATGTATTTCTTTTCTCTATTACCAAAACATGTTTTGATGCCTATGTCTCATTCAATATAGTTCTGTAAAAATGTTATGCAAAGTTTATGGTTATTTTTGTACTTTAAGCCTAAAAACTGTACCACATGAATTTTTTGTTTGTTTTGATAGCTCAACTGAAAGTACATTAATTGTGGAAGTGGGTTGGCACAAGTTGGTTGCATTTCTGTTGTTTGACGGTGTGTCATCTGCAAAGTACATAAGGATTTGCTTCACACACACACACACACACACACACACACACACACACACACACAGAGTGTAATGGGTATGTGTGCAGATACTTTTATTTGTGACTGAGAATGGTGTACTATTTACTTCATTTGCAGACTAATAATTATAGCTATTAGGAGTAATATATTTTTAGGTTGGTTAGTACGTCCAGGTACATGTGGCAACAGCAAGCCGTTAATGCTTATTTTTTGCTGGGCAGCAGGTCAGATGTTGAAGTGTGGACACAAAATGGTTAGCTTATACCGATAATCACAGTCCACTTTGTGGTGCAGTAGAAAAAAACTCAGGTAGTAAATTATGTGACATATTTGTGGGGTTTGTGGAATACTTTGACACTGAGAAAAAGCAACTAACCAACTGATGTCTGTACATATATAAAAAAATATCTGCACTTATATCTGGTCGTGCAACATGAAAAAGAGACCTATTTCAACTTCTATTTTTAAAAACTCAAAGACTGCAAGATGGTCATACTTATTTGTAAAATAGAAAATGATAGTCTGTACCCTTACACAGTAAAGGTATAAGGGTTCAGGCTCACTCTCAGGTGAATATCTAATTCTTCTAGTTAAATAAGTGCATTGAACTTGTGAATTTTTGTTGAGAACAATTATTTATGGTATGCATTGCAGTTTGCACTTAAGTGTTCCTGTAACATTAAGGAGACTAAACAGCTCCACCATAACTGCAAAATCTGGTTGGAGAGATGGACAGGTGGAAATTAGACTTGAGCACATGCTATTCTAATTTCATCTGACAAGGCATCTGTGTAAAGAGCTCAGCATGAAAAGGGGGGAGGGGGCAGTATACTGAGGTAAAACTGGTAGTTGTGGATAATGTGAATAAAACACCTTCATACAGCTATGAGGCTTTTGGAAACATGTCATCAATCTTGACTTTTTAATAATCATAACTTTTGTGATAATTTGAGTGGTTATTGAGTTTAGGTGTTTTGTGCTTTTTAACTGTTATTCATTATGTCTCTGAGCTCTGGTTGCCTTTCCTCAGAAAGTTGTTTGTAATAGTACGTGACACCAGAAATGCAATCATATGAAAATCATTGCCAATTTTCACATCACGTTCATAAATGTACATGATAGATGGAACTAAGCAGACTGTCATATCACATGATACATTTCCTTTACTGTGTACCTTACCATCTTTGAATTAGCACATTATTCAAGTGAATTTGGAGTCAGGTGGGACCCTGCAAGAGCTGCTAATCAAGGGAATTGAGTCTAATAATAACACAGTCAGTGAATGATGTAATAAGTATTGGTGTGCCTTTTAATAAGGATGGAAGAAAGACTGGGGTTTTAAATATCCCAGTATAATGATGCCATTACAGAAGGATCTGAAATGTGAAATGGACTGTGACGGGATATTCTTCTCGAAGAGTCATTCCAGTGTTTTTATGAAATGGTGTAGGTCAACATAAACTGAATAACAAGACAATGAGCTGTGCTCTAGTCCATCTGAGTGTGATTCTTGGGCAAATAAAATGGGATAATAGGAGTTCCTTTGACCAAAAAATAAATGTTACTTAAAATGGCCAGAATGAGACACAACAAACTGCTGTAAGAAAAGTAAGCTTATCTTCACAGAAGACTTTTCTGGTATAAATACCGAAATGAAATTGAAGAAGACTTTTAAACAAGTTGAACTTCTGGGGCACTGCATTGCAAATGGTGTGGCTATAAGGAAGATAATGTTAAATTTAAATCACTAGCCATGAAATTCAATGAATTTTTCCTATCAGTAGCTGAAAACACGGGGACAGAAATGCACTTTAAAGAGGAAATCTGGTAGGATTGCTTAAACTGGTATTGCGTAATTGCCCACCCGTTCTAGTAGAACAAGAAAAATTACCCTGTTGGTATTTTCTGTGATCTTGCATGCATCAAAAAATTCTGCCAGGAAAACTGCATGGATGGAATCATTTGTTAACTACTTAAGCAGAGGCTCATATTTACAAATGATATGATGGGGATGAAACTAAATTTAGAGTGGGGAAACATGAAATATTGTTTCTTGCAAGGACAAGATTTTGCCAGACTCTACAAATTACTTATTGTTGATAACAATCACTTCCTTATTTGATGGTTATTTCTTCCCCTGAGAAGGAGTAACTCAGACCTCTCACTGCAAAATAGGATGGATGAGGAATGAACTCAATTGAAGCCCAATTCACGCACATGTGCTGTTACGGTTGTTGCAGTGTGAGACTCCATTGTACTAATGAAAGAACAGCTGCTTCCATGCTCCTCTTGATTACTCTTCATTCAACCCATGTTTCCAACAATTGAACAATGGAGCATAGCAAGTTCATGATATGCTGTTCTGTTTTACAGGTAACCTCTGAGGCTTATACCTTGGCACTATGTTCTTAAACTAACTCTCGCTGGCCTTTGTCCATTGTTTTGACTGTTGTTTCAATTCTGGTATGTACTAATAGATTCAGATTTCAACCACTTTCACAGATCCACACAAAAAGCCCTAAAGTTCTTGATGAAACAATACAAAAACTGTGGTGAAATAGTCTTCGTGTGTTGTTGGTCAATAATGAGAAACTGTGCACCCCTTCACTCTTCAGTTGCTGTCTACTGCTGGGTGCAGCACCTCTTTAATTTTCTTGGGTGGTTGGAAAATGGATTGGAATCTGTGCCTCCACAGGACTTTGCCTATTTTATTTGTTGTCTCTCTGGAGAAAGGAACGAGTGCTATCTTGTGATGATTGAGTATCTATATATTTTTGTTCCTTAGAGATTTATGTCATTCACTATAGTCATTTTTGTAAGATGTCTTATCTTGGAATTAGTCAGAAACAGTCCCAATCAAAAACAGCATGTTTAAACTGCCCTGTTTTGGGTTGGATGACAGAAGCTTTGCACATTGAGGTATAGGTCAATATTTGTTGGCTGCTAATTTTCCTCATCATAGTAAAACTAATGCAGTATCAGGCCCAGAAAACCATGCAATGCCAACCAGCTGGTGGCCACTGTGTTGTCCTGTGCCAATTGGTGTCATTAGGATGCAGTGTGGAGTCAGCACACAGCCCTTCTACTCATTATCAGCTTACTAGACCTAGGAACTGCTACTTCTCTTACAAGTAGCTCCTCAGTTGGCTTCACAGTGTTGAGTGCACCCACTATAGCCCATCCATCAAGAAAAAATTCCTGTCAGTATCGGGAACTGAACATGAGTCGTTCACGTGGCAATCAGACACATATGGTGAACCACTTGATCATAGACATATTCTCTGATACCACATGGAAATTTCATGACTTCATGGTGTCTCCATAATTTGTTAACTAAATAAAGTACTGCATCACCTACAGATAGCTCCTAACAATGATGACAGAAGTTGTAGAAAGCTTGAGCTTACCTACAAATCTGGCACAGCAAGTAATCTGTGAAACATTTCTTGACGAATGTTGCTGCGGAAAACTATACTCTCATACAAAACTCATGTTTATCAATAATTATTTCTTAACCTCTCATACAAATTTATTGAAAATATCAGACAACTCTAAGTTTTGTCTCATTTTTGCGTTTATTGTCTGTGATAACAAATATCCTGGTTGAATTTTATGTATTAGCATATTTTGTGAAGGATGTTTAGTTACATATATCAAAAGGGCAATGTAACCCCAGCCTTGCCAGGTACAATAACTACTAATGAAATTTTGTCTCCTTTGTGAGGTTTCTGTAGTATTATTGAGTAATGATATCTTTTGGGTATCTATCTGAGTTGATGATTAAATTTTATGTCAATATTTTGTCAAATGGCTAAGTCAGGGTTGTGGTCTCACAGAAGAATATGGGGAATTCTCAGTGGTGCCCCTGATAATAACTGAGTGCCACCTCAGACACCTGCAGTATCCTTTGGTTTATATTTGTTTTCTGGTGCCCATGGCCATATTTTGTAAACTGGATATCTTTCTGATGTTTTCCAGCTCAGACAGATGAGGTAACCCACAATATCTTAATAAGCTGAGTTTAGATCATAAGCATTAATTAAATGGGAGCCATCTCTATTTATAAGGGTTTCTAACATCCTGATGTTGACAAGATGTGAGTTACACACACACACACACACACACACACACACACACACACACACACACACACAAAAAAAAGAAAGATCAGCACAGTTGTAGGAAAATAAATGTTCTTCAGAGGTTGCAGCATGCAATAGAAGTCAAATTCTGCTAGAAATAATGATAAGGCAACAAGTACTTGTCACACTCTGGCTGGAGTCCAGATAACAAGCACAGATAAGATCATTGTTCGAATCACCTAAAGTTTGTAAGTAGGTTACACATAAAATATTGTGTGCAAAACAGATTCAGTTCAGCCAAAAATCTGGAAACATACAATCACAATTTTCTCTCTTAACTGGCAGTATTTGTAGCTGGCTAAAACTTTTTCTCTGTTCTTAAGTACATTTTCTTACAGGGGGAGGGAGGGGTGAACAAAAATATAGAAACACCAAAAATCAAACAAGGGAAACTCCAGTTAGGAGTATCAACAATGTGGGAAAAGATAGATTGCTACTTACTATAAAGACAACATGCTAAGTTGCAGACAGGCACAATTAAAAGACTGTGGCCCAAGCTGCCAGAGTTGGCAGTCATTTGTGCATGAGATGTGCTTGCTTGTGTGAATGAGTGGTGTGTATTTCTCTGTTTTCTGGTGAAGGCTGAGGCTGAAAGCTGATGTGTAAGTGTCTTTTAATTGTGCCTGTCAGCAACTTAGCATGTTATTGTTACAGTAAGTAGTGATCTGCCTTTTCCTACATTGTTGAAACACCAAAAATATTACACATTACCATACCTAATATGGTGTAGGAAAACTGTTGGCATTGAAAACAGCTTCTAGTCACCTTGGAATCGATAAATATGGCTCCTGCATGGGTTACTAGGGAATCTTATGCAATCCTTCCTGAAAAAGAATGGAAAGTTCGGGTAATGATAGAGATGGATAGTGATCACGCACACTTTTCTCCAAAGGAGACCACAGAGGCTCAATAATATCAAGATCTTGTGACTGTGTTAGCCAGGGGAGATGTGTCAGTTCACCCTTATTCTCACAAAACCAAATCTAGACACTGCAAGCTTGTGAACAAGGGTCCACTCATCTTGGATCGCAGCATCACCATTGAGGAACAGGGACTGTACCCTAGGATGGTCCTTATTAGCCAAAATGGTCATATGCCCCTTGCAGAGTAACCATGGAGCCCGTGGAATACTACAGTATGGCTGCCCAAATGCTCATGAAACCCTGTCATATTTCACTCATCCAGAAGTTGGAAACAGCACACAACAAGGCTCATCCAACCAAATGCCTCTTTCATTGTTCGATAGTCTAGGTTTTGACTCTGGCATCACATTGTTCCTGTTAGAGGCATTTGCATTGCTGATTAGTGGTTTTGGAATTCTAGCTCACCCTGCTGTTCCTAGCTTATGGAGCTCCCTTCATGTTGTTTTTGTGTTGAAAGTGCTTAAGCATGTGGCATTCAGTTCTGCAGTGACTTTTGGGCTGTCATTCATTCATTTTTTGTGACAATCCTCTTTACTGACCGTCCATCACAATCACTCAACACACACTTTCATCCACATTGTGACTTAGCTTGTGATGTTTTTACACTTTCCCTGTATGTGGTATAAGTCTTTGATATGGTGCCTCTTGAAACACCAACTGCTTCTGCTATCTTGGTTGTGGAAGCACCCACCATATGAGCACCAACAATTTGTCCACATTCGAATTCACATAGCTCCCACATAATGCACTCACAACAACACAGGAAATTGTTCTGATGATGATCGACAGTTGTAATGTATTGAGGACATCATAGAGGTGCAGTGCATGGTTAAATAAAGCAGCACAACCTGCAGGTTTGGCTAGCAGTTATGTGCAAACATGTATTTCTTGTGGTATTCCCATATTTTTGTCCGATCCCTTTATGTCAACAGCAAATTGTTTTGCAGGATCTGAATTGCGCCTGGCTGGTATATAAGTTTTGTTACAAATACAGCTTAAAGCAAACTGTGTCTCTTAGTACATTGACAAAAAGGCAGAAAAGAAAATTAGGGCTTAATGTCCCATCTGTGGCAAAGTCATTAGACATGGAGCACAAGATCAGAAAGTGGAAGGAAACTGAGTATGCCCTTTGAAAGCAGCTGTCTTGGCATTTGCCTTAATCAATTCAGGAAATCATGAAAAACCAAATCTTGGATGCCAGACAAGAATTTGAACTTCCATCCTCCTAAATACCTTACCATTGTGCCATCTCACTTTATAGTACAAGACAAGTAGACAGTTTTAAAAATGGACAGACTATCTGTACATATTTAGTAACCAGATGAACTTAGAATATATTGCAGAGAGATGACAAAAGGTACATTCTCTCTGTTAACGTGTCCTTAAGAGAGATATATCACTCGTTTTATTGCATGGCTGTTTTTTCTCCTTCTATTTTATAAATTTATGTTGGTACCAGATCAGTTCCTTAGTTGTTATATTTTCAGTGAAGATTTGTCTACAATATTTAAAAATTAACATTAACACCATACTTATGACACTGTGTTGTAGCCACTTTCACCCTGAAAATGGCAGTGCCATGTCGTGGTATAGACAAGTGCATCACCAAGCGTGCCTCAGAGGAGTGCAAAAAAATTACCCTTGTTTTCTTTACAAATAAACAATCTGATAAATAGGATGACCAGCAATCTGCAGCTGGTTGCTGATGATGCTCGAGTGCACAAGAAAGTGTTGTCATTGCTCATGGAGTATGTTTGTAGATCTCAGGGACTACACTAGCACCCTCAAGTCTGTGCAGTGTTCATCAAAGCATTCTAACACAATTAAGGCGTGGCGTGTGGGCGTGATGAAAGTGCAGGTTACATACAAGGAATGAGTGAATGGTGCTGTGTTTGTGAAATAATGCTTACATATCATTGGAGGCCAGATTATGGTATTATTTACCAGTGAGAGAAGACGGCACACAGCTTGGAGGACACATTTCATCCAAAGTGAATATTCTGTAGACAAGAGTACCTTCACCATCTTCCTGAAAGGCATCAAGTAGCCAACATGCATTCATTACATCATGCGGTTTTTGACGTGCTTGTACACTGCCACAGAAGTGTACCAATATGTACTGAAACTCATCAATAAAGGTGACCTTTTTCTTGGCTGTGTGTGTCCTACATTGGTTCTGGGTCCATGCTAGTATCTATGCCTTGTGGTGTGCAATGAGTAGAGATATGGATGTGATTTGTGGTGTCAGATCCCAATACTGAGATGGCTTTGGTTGAAATGCTGCATGCTGGTTGTGATCAAACCATATATTGTTACAGTATGTAATTGTCAACAGCAGTTTTTGTGTTCAGCAGGTTGTTGCCCACAACAACTGATTCAAACAGTGGTAGTTTTCCCGAAATCAAGATACTCACAGTACTCTTTACTCTCAGTAGTATGTTATAAGCCCAGTGCTACATGGACAATCCTATACATTAGACAGTTATAATCTGGTCGCTACAAACTTCTCTGATATCTTGCTATCTTCTGTCACAGCAATGGCCAGGACAAAGTCTGACCACATCCTTGACTCATCATGTTGCAACCTCTCAGCTTTCTATGACAACAGGGGCACTCTCTTTCCATATAGAAGTTATATCCAATTCATTTGCTTATTAGGGTATGTAGGTAGGAGCATTTTTTTAACAGCAGCTAAAATAATAATCCATTTGCACATGCTGAGAGACACACTTGTGGAAAATACCTGTGATGTACCTGGTGGTCATTTCACATACAAATATTTGTCATTGATAGTTTATTGTACTAAAGAGGGGGACAATGTGTTAAAGTGCACACATAATCTATTTTACTTATCAGGTTTTGCACAGTTTTCTATATTGATTGCTCTCGTGCTCTGTTAGAATGTACAACTGTCTACAATGTCATCAGTCACTGTGCTTCTAAACATACTCTCAGATATAAAGGCAGGAAAATGGAGACTTGTTTCACAACTAAGTTCATTTTGCTTCTTGCTTGTAATACGTATTTTCAAAATCCTCAAAGTGGGATCTGGTGCTCTGACACAGAGATGAGCGTCAGAATATATTGGTGGCTGTAATAGCTCATTTAGCACAGAAGATAAAAGTTTCTCTGTTGTCATTAAATTTAAAGTATGTTTCTCAATAACACAAGTAGTATCAAAGACTAATATATTAATTTTTATTAAATATAAGTGACAGTGTTATTTAGGAATCTGTTTTCATTGTTACATGGTGGGTATTAAAAAGCAATTTTGCGTGTATAACCTGTAAACTGATTTGTTCTACACTGTTTCATTATAACTCTTGCCAGATACCTGTGGAAGATGAAATTAACCAATTATATTTGTAATCATTTTATGTCTCTGGTTCCACTAGTTTTGCAGGAATATCTGGTGGCACTGGTTACTATATCTTTCCTAATATGAATTAACCAATTAGCTGTGTTCTCATTTTATGTCTCTGGTTCCACTAGTTTTGCAGGAATCTCTGGTGGCACTGGTTACTATGCCTTTCCTGATATAGTTACAGAATGACTTCCAAATAGACACTCTCCCCAGATCCAGAATATTTCGACTGCCTCTGACCACATGTACATTCGTGGAAAGATAAATATGCATGTTGTTGCCCTCAAATAAACAATACAGCATTATTGTAGTAGATTATGTGAAGATCTTGAGCCAACAAGATCTCAAATGCTACTGTCTAACAGCATGTTTATACATAGAGTTTTTTTACAGGAATGTGTAATATTTTTTAATGTTAACAGTAACTGTGGCTGGAGCTAATTACTTGTGTTTTTGTTGTCACAGGTGAAGTGAATGGTGGATTTGTTGGGGACGCTCAGTCTGTGGCCGGTTCTCGCAAGTCTCTCAATCTTCATCCAGTATTGCTTATGCCACAGCCACATGGCCCAGAAGCAGATCGATTCTCTGAGTTCTCAAACCGCACTGGTCGTTCAAAGGCATCCGGCTACCGTCCTGAGTATGCTTCAAGCATACAGAACTTCCAGCTTTAAAATATTTGCATATAAGACAGTGTTGAATATTGTACCTACACATGAGTGAATATTAGATTGAACAACTATATTCATCTATGTATCATGTAATTGCTGCACACTCAATAAGAATGTAACAGGTATCACTGCATTAAAATTCACCTGTTACATATCTTCAATGATGTGCAATGAGACAAACATGGTTTATATTGTTTTAGTATCTTATTTGGATATTCATTTTCTCTTCCTGTATCCTGAATTTTTTCTTTTATGTGTTTGCTGTGCATAGTGTATTAAATTGTTTGAGAGCTAAATTAGAAGATTATTTAAATCAGAAAGGTTAGTTTCATCCCTGTAATAGAAAATTAGCTGTGGATTATTAAGACACAATTTTAAAGTGTGGCTGTTGCTTAATTTGTTGTTTATTAGAGTACAGGCATTTCAAAATAACCTGTGAAAGTCTTTAGGATGTTAATTCAAAATGCAGAAAAGGGTACAAAATATGATGATGATTACATGGCACAGGTAACCTAGCCGCTTAAAATGAATGTTCACACTTTTTGTATGCCTTGTTATATATGTATCAAATATATTTTTAACACATTTTTACTGTGGAAACCACAATAAAACTAAATTTTTCATTGACATAGTCTTAAATGCCATGATGGCTGTAAGTGTTCAGTATTACCAGAACAATCTTGCTCATTATACAAAGCAGTCATTGAAATAAAAATGTTACCAGTCTGAATATAATATGGTATCAAAAATTTTTCTATGTGCTAACATAAAGTGATTCTTAAAATGCTTCGTGATTCCATTTTTCATATAATGTCTTTCACACCATGTTGATGTGACATACAGTGCAACTTATGATCATTCCATTGATTCTATTGTATATAATTTTTTAAAAGAATGGAAGAAATTTTTGTACTGATTTTATTTTTTCTGAAACTGGATGATTGATATTTATTTACATAGACAGTTATGAAGTGTATATATTTTTGTATCAGTGACTCTGAAATAAATCATTGAATTGCTAAAAATTGCACTCAACTACAGGAAAAAGATGTCCCAGTGCCAACATAACTACACTTCAATACAAGAATTGTCAATGAACTACATTCAAATCTTAAATGATCTATTGTGAGCTTATGTTTCATATGTATAGTAGCATCTTTAAAGTACACAGCTTCTTTATTTTATTTCAACACACTTTCAACTTTCCATTACATTTTGAAGCACATTCATCTCAATCACTTCCAAATGAGAGATTGTTAGCTGTCATATAGTTTGTAATAGGTATGAAAAGATAGATAAAGGACAGATACATGTATCTAATTATCTGCTGATAGTGCCTTTATAGTGTAATTATCTTATACATTCATGATGATTTAAGAACAGAAGATGCATGCAGCTTTCATGCATGAAAGGTGAAATAAGTTACAAAGTAATGTGAGTAAAAAGTACTGAGTATGTGAATGGTAGACAAATTAGTAAACAAAAGAATATTAGAAAATCATAAATGTTGTTCTATAATAAAATAAATTAACAAAAGCTCTGGGAAATGAGAGGCACTCTGGATCACTAGGCGGTAAACAGGAAAGTGCCTTAACTAGTGACATGAAATGGAATTATACTCATGATGGCACACTATATGTGGTGATAATCTCTCTCTCTCTCTCTCTCTCTCTCTCTCTCTCTCTCTCTCACACACACACACATACACACACACACACACACACACACACACGTGCCTATGCAGCTACATTTTGCCAGTTGAATACACTGTACCATGACTGCAGTTCAGCAAATAAACTGGAGTAAGGGGGGTGAATGATGGCTTGGAGAGAGGCAGCTGGTACATGGGATAGGAATGAGACACACAAGCACTGGAGCCAGTGAGTGCATGCTATGATGTTGATGTGAGAGAGTGGATGGCAGAACAGAAAAAGGGGAGAGTGTCAGGAAGAGGGTGTGGAAGCAGAGGGTGAGCAGAGACTGAGGCGAGGAGTATGAGGGGAACGATGACTGTGTCACAAGGATAACTCCCTATGTATGTAGTTGAGAAAAGTTGACGTTGAAGGGAGAGAATCCAGATGGCACAAGTTGTGAAGGTGCCATTGAAATCAAGCAAGTTGTGCTTAGGGGCACATTCTGTCACTAAGCAGTCAACTCTGCTATCAGCCAAAGTTTGGCCGTGGGTGGACAGTTGGCTGGTAGTCATGCCCACATAAAATGTTGTGCAGAAATTGAAGCAGAGCTGGTATTTGACACGGCTACTTTCACAGGTGACTCTGTTTCTGATGTGGTAGGATACAGCCCTGGATCTACAATATTTCCAAACCAAACCGGGGCAAAATAGTGGTGGTGCTGCCCCCCCCCCCCCCCCCATGCTCCCATGGAGCATTTGAGACAAGGTAAAAAATTAAAAATAAATTGATTTTTCAAAAATACGTTCATTTTGTTCATTTTGAAGGTCACATCCTTCTGAAGAGTTTGATACATAAAACCTGTATAGATGAGTAAATGTAAAACATGTTACAAGGTCTTCAGTGTGCAAAATGCAGTGCTGCACCTCTTCACACAGCATTCTTCTATCGCAAATCAATGTATTTCGCTCTGTGGAATTCAAATGTGGATATTTTATAATGGAAGCCATCAAACCTGTATTCAGGACAGTGGAAATTAAAATGCCCTGTGGTGCCTCTTCTGCTGTCAGTCGGCCAGTTTGACATCCTACTTCCCTTTAAAAAAATCTCATAATTAATAATGGGTGTGATTATTTGTAATGGGGAGAATAAGAACTGTTCAGAAAATGTGCACTCTTTATTGCCTATTAGCTAGTAACTTTCTCTTTTTTCTGACATAAAATTAAATATAAGAAATATAAAATCAGTATAGACAGTATAGACAAACAAGGCAATACACATTTCTTCAATCCTTAGGTCCCAGCATTTTTTTCCGCTCTAATCTTGGTACAGTTTTACACAGCATTCTTTCCTTTCTGCGAAAGAATCTATTACCTCATCAGAGTTCGTCAAATGTTTTGCTACATGAAAAATCAAAATTTGTAGTCTGTTACTGAAAAAGCTGTTGATGCAAATAGTACCAAAGACTGGTGTGGTTTCTCGATTTAATTAATCTATTTTGTCACTGGCTGCTAGATAAAATGAAATAGGCTTTTATAATAGTGCAGCAATTGCAACACATACCAAATGAGTGAGACTGTTATGTGTGAGTGGTCATTTTTATCTACCTTATGTACATGAATAACTTGAGAGAATATAATTCACAAAGTACCAATATCAAATGCCTATGAGGCCTACTACAAGAAATAAGTTTTATGTTAGGAGAGAGTTTCTTATTTCATTCATATGCTCCAGTTTCCCAAGAATGAGATTGAAAAGTAGTACTACGAAATTTTTATATGAATTTGGGATCTTCATATTCTTCCATATAATTTGTATGATGCCCCCATTTCTTCTCCTTCAGCGTTCCAACAAACAATCTTCTCATCACTAATTCCGTAATTATTCCTGCCATAGCAGTGGTGAATACAGCATATATTTTTGGGGAGGCAAGATGAATGTAAAGATAAGTTATTTTAAGTAGGCACCCCATTATATTTTGTATCAGTTTTGCTGCTTATAATCACAGGATAATTTGTGCTGAATCCCCTTTAACTTTTCTGAGATCAAGCTTTTTTATTGTTGCCTTTAAATCATAAAAATAACATTTAAAAACCAAGTGATGAAAAGATCTCAGTTATTATTGCCTCGCTATGATGGTTGTCCAGTGACTCTATTTGTTTCGTCTCCACTTTTATAATTACAAGATGCTAACTAGCACGACAATGTCAAATTCAATAATGTACCTTGTCAAATTCAATAATCTATCATACATTGTCGCAGTAGTCGGCAGCTTGTGATTATAAGAGTGTCAAGGAAACAAAGCAAGTCGCCGGAGAACGAACATAGTGAGGCAATAGTACTACATTTCAAACATTAGTCAAGATTTTAAAAGTGTCTCATCTGCAAACACTTATCCAAATTAAAAGAGTGAAAACACAATTGTGATTATCGTGTGTGGAGTGATTCTAGCTATAAATATTGGTTTGTTCTGTCGTGTATGTATAAATTGCCAACACCCCTATATTTTTCTTTTGTGTATATGCCCCTGCGTGTTTTACCAACTATAATTCAAAAGACTGTTTTGAGTAGGTGTTATTTTGCAGAGACCTTACAAGAATGTTTATTAAATTGACTGTTTGACAAATGACAATGCAACAAAATTTGCTTTATTAATCGTTTATCGGACTGACTATAAAAAGAATACATGAAATTAAAAAGGAACTTCAATTTTTTATATAGAACAATGCTTACAAAACGAAGTTCAGGTTTCTTGGTACACTTGCAAACTTATCAAGAACCTCATCATCACTAACCATAATGTCTCTGTGGATAAAAAGTAGAGCAAGCCTGTTAAGCCTACTTTCAGATATATTGTTCCTTAGGTAAGGCTTCAGTCTTCTCAGGCTGGAGAAAGTTTGCTCTATGATTATGACAGAAATGGGAATAACTGCGAGTAATTCCAGAAGGGTATAAATGTTGGGAAGAAAGTTTTGTCACATTCTTCAAGAGAACTCATAGCTGTTTTTGGAAGATTTGAAGGATTTTTCTGACTCTACTTTCATTTCTTTATCTTATTCTCTTTATCATAGCCTGAGTTTACAAAAAGATACAACATTTGGTACTAGGTTGCTGACTTCCACATGTGGAGAGGGTTTATCACACTGTACCACACAACCATGGAAGATCATAATAAATTCAGATCTACCCATTAGGCAGCTTTATTCCAGATGGAAACCATGAAAAACCCCAAAATACAGGCCCACAATTTTGACCTTTTCATGATATGTAGATAAGATGCATGATATATAGATAAGATGGATTTAAAAATTTTGAAAATTATGCACAGAAAAGAGAAAACTAAAATACTCTTTACTAATCACCTGAGATGTTTTAAAACATAACCAATTTCATTTGGCAAAGTGTTTGAATGTTCAGATTACTAGTAGGGAATAAACTATAGTTTGTGTGTTTAAAACAGTTTAGTGAACAACAATAACAATCTGTTGACTTGAATAGATGGATTTGACAAAGATTTATAGAGCTGGATGGAGTTGGTCAACAAGTGGATGGCTGGATGCTGGAGGCTGACTGGAACTGTTGGAGGTTGACGTAGGATGAATCTTGCGGGAACCAGGAACCGGGTTGAAGGAAAGTGCAATGATCATGAACCTCAAGGAACCAGACAGGACCAACAGTACATGAAACAATTTCAAACATTGGATCAGATATAGATCTTTACCTAAGGCACTGCAAAAGAATGGGTTAGTAACATTCTCCATTGGATCCTTCATAAATTCAGTGTAGATTCGGAAGAGGTATGTCTCACTGAAGTGTCCACTGCATAGCAGTCGATTTTATCTATTTTAAATAAGTCTTTACAAAGTAAATCACTCCTCTGATCATGCCATTACATTCAGATGTTCTGGGACTGTATGAAGTCAGCAGACAATCCAATACTTTTTTTAACCACATAACTAGACATATATGAATTTTTCGTATGAGCTGAGATTAAAAAAAAAAATCATCCTTCATTTTAGGAATCCTTCTCCCTATGCATCAATATCTCGCTATCATCCTTCAAAGTAAGACAATACAATTTTTTGTGTATCCAAAGTGAATGTTCCACCTTTTCGATGAAGACTATAAATCACCTTGCATTTGCACCACTTCTATGCTTTCATCATACATTTCTCTCTTAAACTCCTACGCCTCCTCAGTTTCTTTTCATACCATACCCAAATCTGAATGCAATTTAAAGCAGATAGATAAGTTAATTTCTCTTATATTTATAATGATTTGAAATCAAATAAATCTTACAAACATGTAGAAAGGATTTCATCTTCCTGAAAGTAAAATTCATTAGGGTCAGAAACCATCAAACCAATCCCAGTCTACACCTTACATACCAACCAACTTGCAGCTATACTAAGTGGAAAGACTGTAGCAAAATTTAACTGTTCATTATCGATGATTCCTGCAAGTCCCGAAAATGTCACCATCATTATAAATCAGAATACCTCCTTTGGGTAAGTTCAGTCAATTCAGGTACATTTCCTCTCACACAAAAGAGTAACTTATGATGCATGAAACTTAGATCAAACAACCATACAAATATATATATACACTCTTCCAAAAAATGAAGAATTAATAAAAAGCATTAATTAGTTACTTACTAGATAAACACTATCACTATTTCTCTAAAGTATGCACTATGCTGTGCATAATATCTTGTTAGTAACTCTGATCTCATTATGAGTGCATCATAGTCCAGCACAAATGCAATTACTATAAATTTAATGATAATCGATCAGTCCTCACTACATAATTCCTAATCACTAGGAATTTAATCATCATAGTCCTTTTCACACAGTTAATCACTTCATATCATATTTCTTAATATCTTGATGAGGATATGGTCCTTTGCTTCGTAAACTTTCTGGATATGCCAGTAATACACACCAGGGTTTGGAATCTTCACAATTACAAATGGTCCAGCATATAATAACTGCCACCTATTCTTTTTGAAAAGTAATGGGGATCACGGGTGTGCTCGGAGCAATAACTTTTTCCCAGTCCTGAATGTCTGCATCCATTTGAGTTTGCTGTAATAATCCTTTTTTCAGACCCTGGTCTTCTCAGTGAGATTAACCAGAGCTTGTCCAACTTTCTCTGCCCAAGGTATGTCAGTATCTTCTGCCTTCAGAATTTTATCAACCCATTCATTTCTTTCCTTTCTTCTAAACATCAGTTCAGCAGGTGTGAATTTGGTTGAAGAGTGAAACAAGTTGCTCATGATTTCCTCTTCTACCAGTTTCTTAAGACCCCAGGGAACTGAATAGAAGCTATGACATATGTCCTATGTGACATCAAGATGACACACATATCCTTTGATAATTCCAGGTTTTTCTTCAAAAATAACTGAATGAGATAATAGGAGGCTTGATAATTGCTGATTCTGTTCATCAGCGAAGTGCATAGGTTCCTTAAGTTTCTCAATTACTTGATCTGAAAATGTGGATAGTTTCATTGTGTTCAGGTAAAACATTGTTTGGCATTATTATTTGTGATGATCAAGTTTATGTGGGCTGCATGGCAGTACCACTCATGTACTACTCCTTTCCATACTAACTCAACCTCCACTAAACACTGTTGATCCAAAATTTCTCTTTCCCCCCTGAGAAGTCAATGCTTCTGTCCTTCTCTCGTTTTCTACTAATGCCCAGGATACAATCCAACAACCAGGAACATGCATGTAATTGCTGCATTTCCCAATTTCAACTTCAGTTGTGTCTGCATCCTGACACTTATGGACCTTGTGCTTAAGGCTCCTGCAATTCTACAGTTCTACACTGGCTAAATTGGTGGTTTTGCTTTTTGCAATAGCTTTTGGAACAAAGCACTTGATATCACATTAGCTCCCGTGTCTAATGTTACCGGTACGGTGACTGGAATTCCTTTGATTGTTGCAAGGATTTCCGACACTTGCACGAAAGGATAAACCTCGTCACACTGATAAATATCCTCACACATTTCCTCCTGTAATTCCTTTCCATCATTACACTGTAGCATCTGCAATTGCTGGTTGTAGCCCCTATTCAAATACTGACCATGTCTCTGGCATTTGAGGAGGTCATGATTAGTTTGTTGAACACACGTCATTGCCACTATTTGTGCCGTCTGTTACCTCCATAATTATTGGTGTTTGCATGTGTCAATCTCCTGGCATAGACTGCGGATGATTCTGTTGTTTCTGTTGTGGAAAGTTATTGATTGAAAACTGACGAGTTGACAATTTCTGGTTATTGGGTTGGACTGGATTGTCTCTCCGATTGGCTCTATTAAATTTGCCTGTGGCCAGTCAGAAGCCACTACCATTTCCGTTTCCACTGTTGTTCTTCCGATTGTTTGGATTATGATTTGGTGCATTGCTTGCATTTGCTTTATCCATTTGGTTGTTTCCTTGTGCATTACTACCACTTCCACAGCCACTTACCAGACATGAGTGTTCGATTATTATATGCATTATTCGATCCTGATGTGGGCTTCAAGTCTTCTTGAATCAGGTTGACTGAATCTAATATAGATAAAAATTCCTCCAAATTTTTGTTTGACACATTAATTAGAAGATTTCTGACACTGACCGGTTATCTAGCATTTAATATTCTCAGTATATCCTGTTGTGGTAACAGATCATCCCAGTAATGACATTTACTAATATATTTTTGAATTACTTTCTTAATGTCCCTTCCTTGAATGAGAATTGTTCAGGGTAAAATACTTCTTGGCACAAACTTTATTGAGTTCCATGTAACCAGTATTTTGCTAAGAAATTCATCGTAAGTCCGACAAGATTCGCACACACATCGGTTGTCGTAATACATCAAATTACATTTGGTATTCAAAATGGCAGCTTACAACAATGCCACTAATTACAATTGCACTGCGATCCTGCTCTCTGTAATTCTAAATCAGAAGTAAGAAGCCCACTGTACACATAATGTACCACATTATACTCACAGAGTTTTTGTATCACGAGTCAGAGATAATCTGTCTCTTGTAGTCACAATCAGTCTTTGAGCTATATAAATCACTTGTACGGTTGCACATAAACATTTGTTCTACAAGGGAAATAAAATGGGAAAAGGGTGATACTAAACTGGGTGATGTCATGGCTGTTCCTTCACAGCTGGATTTTGGGGACACTGGAAGGATTAGGTTTGTGTGTGTGTGTGTGTGTGTGTGTGTGTGGGAGGGGGGGGGGGTTAATGGCAGTCTGTGAAGGCCTTAGTGAGACCTTCATAATAGTGGGAAAGGGAATCTCATCGCTGCAGGTATGCCATGTATGTGTGGCCAGACTATATGGGAGCAGGTTTTTTTGTTGTTGTTTTTTTTGTTTTGTTTTGTGTGTGTGTGTATGTGTGTGTGTGTGTGTGTGTGTGTGTGTGTGTTTGTGTGTGTGTTTCAAGGATGACAGCTGTTAAGTATGGACCAAAACATCAGAGAGGTGGGAGTCAATGTCCAGGAATGAGAATAGGGTGCCTTGGCTCTGGGTTCAGATTATGAAGATGACGTCAATGAACATGAATCAAACAAGGAGTTTGGGATTTTGGGATTTTGGGAGGATGGTTGGCAGTGAGTCAAAAGGGCATTGGGGAGGAGGTAGTGTTCACTTGCAGGAGCAGAAAGTCCGTAAGGTAAGTCTTTCCGCTCCCGGGACTGGCATGACTCCTTACCCTCTCCCTTAAAACCCACATCCTTTCATCTTTCCCTCTCTTTCCCTCTTTCCTGATGAAGCAACCGTTGGTTGCGAAAGCTTGAATTTTGTGTGTATGTTTGTGTTTGGTTGTGTGTCTATCGACCTGCCAGCGCTTTCATTTGGTAAATCACATCATCTTTGTTTTTAGATATAATGAATAGAAATATATTTACATCGCATTTGACTTCAGTTTTTACATATTTGGTAAAACGTAACATAAATTGCAGCATGAATTATGCATAAGATTCTGCACGAGCATTCATGCAGCAGTCAAGAAAGTGTAAGAATTTGTGAGTATAAACAATTTGGTACAAAATTCCAGTATGAAGAATGTTCCCTGTTCTTTGTTGTATTTGTGTTTAATCCATAACACAGAATGAACAAACTACTAAGAAATCATCTATCTTACATTAACAGATTATGTGTTGTACATATAAGGAAGTAATGTCCAGTTTCAGTATTACAAATTTCTTCTATAACATTTCTCTCCCAGAAATCTCAATCTAAATCAGTCCTTCGCACCAACCATCGTTAAGTATATTTCTTTATCACAACATGGATATTACCACAAAGTAAAAAAGATACAAAGAAAGAGAGACTTCAAATAATTTAAGTATATCCTGTAATAATACAGTATCTACTTAATACACCACAAGTTTCTACAAGAAGGGTAGCAGAAGTGGTCCACAAAACTGCCATGCAATATCCTTGACCTCGATCTGTTGTAGACTCTTAGAACAAATTCTGAGATCAAACATAATGAGTTGTCTTGAACAGAAGTACCACCTCAGTGCCAACCAGTATGGATTCCAGAAACATTGGTCACATGAAACACAATTCACACTTTTTTCATGACATATGGAAAACTTAGGATCAAGACAGTCAGGTAGACGCAGTATTTTTTGATTTCTGAAAAGCATTTGACTCAGTACTACTCCTATGCTTTTACAATCATACAGGGTATCAAGTGAAACTTGTGACTGGATTGAAGACTTTTTGGTAGGGAGGACACAGCATGTTATTTTGGATGGAGAGTCATCGTCAAATGGTGAAGTAACTTGGGGTATGCCCCAGGGAAGTGTGCTTGCTTTAAATGATCAGAGATGTAAAATTTTGTTTTGTAAACCCTTGTCACCAGTTCTGAAAAGGCCTTGTTGCTACTGCTGTGGAGGCCAAGTTTGTGAGTCTGAGAGATGACTTCTGGCGCAGTTCACCTTTAAGACAATCTCTCCCTGCCACTATTACACATCTATGCACCAGGGCCAAGTAAGAGCACAGGAGAATAAAGGTTCTACAACAATCCAATAAAAAAGTAACACTCAGGCAAATGAGGTAAAAGTGTTTACTTATCTTTGTGACTTGTTGCATAGTGAGGTCTGCAACACTGCATGTAATAGAACACAAAAACGACCCTCAATGGTTAGGTGCAAATAATCGTAGGTAAACTTCACAGTACATAGCAAGTGCAATTTACAACAACTGTTTGTGCACTTCTAAGAGTTCACTAGATGATGTTCCCTGCCTAAGTTAGCCCTGGACAATGATCTATAACCAAGTAGGCGAGAGCTGCTCTTCTACCTTCCGAGAAGGCTTCTGTCTGTTGTCGTCCAATCATTGGTGGATTGTACTGGGCTGGAAATCGGTGGAACTCGCACAAGTGGAGAGTCTCTATGGGACTGGCACCAGCTCATGTCTTTGCGCCTATGGTGTTTTTGCCATGGCTGTGTCTTGTGCAGATGTCACAGCATTTGCACTTCACAAAGCAAAAAGATGTAGTATCCTATGGCTGTAATATCACTGAGTCACTGTCGGTATCACCCAACTCATACAATACCTGGGTTAAGACTTTGTAGGGGTACAAAATAGAATTACCACATAGGTTCAGTTGTGGGTAAAGCAGGTGGCAGACTTATTTCAGTTTATTGGTAGAATACTAGGGAAGTGCAATTGGTCTACAAAAGAAATTGCTTACAAAGCACTCATATGACTGGTTCTAGAATATTGCCCAAGTGTGGGGGGACCCGTACCAGATAGGACTAACATGGGATATTGAACATGTACAGAGAAGGGCAGCACAAATGGTAACAGGTTTGTTTAATCCATGGGAAAGAGTCACAGAGATACCAAAGGAATTGAACTGGCAAACTCTTGAAGACAGATGTAAACTATACTGAGAAAGTCTATTAACAAAGTTTCAAGAACCAGCTTTAAACAATTACTCTAGGGATACACTACAACCCCCTACATGTCACTCACATAGGGATCATGAAGATAAGATTGCAATAATAACTACATGCACAGAGGCATTCAATCATTCTTCCTGTGATCCACATGTGAATGGAACAGGAAGAAACCCAAATAACTAGTACAATAGGACATATCCTCTGCCACGCACCTCACAGTGGTTTGCAGAGTACAGATATAGATGCAGATGAAGATTTAGATTGAGATGTATACCAGGCATATATGAGATGACACTGAATCAAGATATAAACATAGTATTGCACTGATAATATTGTATTGAATAAAAAGTATAGCCATGGAGAGAGCATTGTATTGAAATTTAAACTTGACTGTACAATGTAGAACACTCATAATAAGAAATATAGTTGATTAAGAAGTGGATAAATCTTGAAATGAAGAACACAATTGACAGGAAAGTAATAGAACTAATATGCAAGGAATGTAGCATTAGAAAATGAAAATCACAAGAAAATGATAAATAGCTATGGGTCCTTACGCTTGTACACACATGACATACAAAGAATGTTGTTACCTGAAGGAGATAAACTTGAATGAAAACTGCAGAAACCCTGAAATGAAGAAACATTTCAGACTGCTGTCTGCAAATAAGGTTGAAATTGATGAAATCCTTTTGAGCTTCCATTCCATCCAGGTGGCTGCATTGGAATTCCTTTACTTTTTTATGAGAGTGACTGACACTCATCAAAACATCACAGAATTTCTTCATAGCCACCTGAATGGGAACCAAATAAGATTTCATCAGCTGGGATAGTCTACATTCACATATAAGGTTAAAATTGTTGAAATTTGCCAATGTATCTGGATGTTGAAACAGCAGACCCCCTAAAATGAAGTGTATGAATGAAAGTAAAGTAAGAGGATGACTAGGCAAGGTACATTCCAACAGAAATGAAAAACTGAAGAAAACGCTACATTGCTAGGGGACCTTATTCTTGCCATGCACAGGACATACAAAAAGTGTATGTCCCTCTGAGGGAAATAAAAATTAACCACAGAAAAAGATTTTGCTTCAGTATTACCATAAAGCACATACACATATTAGTCTGCAACATTTATCACCTGTCTGTAAGGTTTTAGTTCAGTTACACCTGGAAGAGCCAGTCAGAACATTACTATTCCATCTGGTGTGCATAACTGTTATGTTGACACAACTTATTGATTATTTCTCAAAGAATAAGACTAGCAGAAACACAGCATGGCTTCAGAAAGCATCACAGTACCATTATGGCAATTACCAAATTTCTCCACAAGGTGTATGATGCCCTGGATGAGGGAATGCAGACATAAGGGATATTTCTAGACCTTACTAAAGCATTTGACTCAGCAAGCAAACTAGAAACTTACAATATAAATGACACATTCATACAACTACTGATCAATTATCTAACCAATCGTAAGCAGTGTACAACACTTAGTTTTGAAATTAATGATCAGATCAAACATTTCCAATCCAGCTATGAAACAGTAAAACAAGGTGTACCTCAGGGCTCCATATTGGGCCCTTTCCTTTTCATGGTCTACATTAATGATTTAGAGGCACCTCTGTACTTCAAATTAGTAAGTTATGAAGGTGATACCTCAATTTTGTTCTTTTGCAAACAAACTAATGACTTGACATTGGCTGCAGCTGATGGTTTAAGTCAAATAACTACTTACTTCCATGATCAAGGTCTAAAAGTCAATATTAGCAAATCCCAGCTATTACCATTTAAACTTGGTAATTCATACCAAACCTGTATTGATAATATAAGTGGCATCAAAAAAGTAGACACTGACAAATATAAATTTTTGGGGATATACATATATGAAAATCTTAGATGAGTAGACCATACCAATTTTGTATGCAATAAAATTAGCAATTCACTGCATTTAATTAGCAAACTATCAAAATTAGTCTCTGGAAAAACATTAAAAATGGCTCATTATGGGATAGTATTTGCATATATTAATTATGGAATAGAGGTGTGGGGATGTGCTGCTGATGGTCACATGAACAGAATCCTAACACTGCAGAAAAGGAATCAGGACATGCATCGACCGGGATACAGAGATTCATATAGGGAAACCTTTGCACAACATAAATATCTGACAGTATGTATATTCCTTGTATCTGTACAAATCAATAACATTCTCTGTGGACCATAAAAATAATGAAACTAAGTGCTCTGATGTACATATCCATAACACAAGACAAAAAGATTGCTTCTTCAGAAAGAGAACTAAACTAAAGACAACAGATCATAGTCCTTGGATTAATGGCCAGATATGGTTTAACAAACTGCCAAGTGCTACAAGCTGCGACAGAGGTAAAGTATTCAAAAGGGAATTAAAACCATTCTTCAAGCTCAAATGTTTGTACTC
The DNA here is from genome assembly GCF_021461385.2 of Schistocerca piceifrons. NCBI lineage: Eukaryota > Metazoa > Arthropoda > Insecta > Orthoptera > Acrididae > Schistocerca > Schistocerca piceifrons. Next base: position 289,676,637 of record NC_060142.1, read on the forward strand.
ACTGAATGAATACTGATATTAAAATGTAGCTACTCTTAAATGTAGGCCTAACTCTTCTATCTATATGATGTACTATTCTGTGGTGATTGTAATATGTACTATTTTTGTAACAACATGCTGTAAATGCAAATACCTGTACTATGTAACAACTGTATGTTGCATTATGAAGTTCTGTAGCATATATTGCCAAGTGCATCAACCATAAGTGGCTTTTTGTACATATGAATTGCATATTCCTACTGTTTGTACAAAAATTGTATAAAAATGCTATGATGTTTGCAAAAGTCATCAGTTGGTGACTATATGCAAAAAAAGATAATAAATAAATAAATAAAATGTATGGGACAGGTAAAATACCCTCAGACTTTGAAAAGAATGTAATAATTTCAATTCCAAAGTAAGCAGTTGCTGACAGGTGGGAATATTACTGAACTATAAGTTTAATAAATCACACTGCAAAATATTAACATGAATTATTTACAGAAGAATGGTAGAAGCTGATTTCAGAGAAGCTTATTTTGGATTCCAGAGACATGTAAGAACACACAAGGCAATGTTGAGCCCACAAATTCTCTCACAAGATAGGTTAAGGAGAGGCAAACACATATGTATAGAATTTGTAAACATAGAGAATGTTGATGACAGTGCTGTCTGGAATACGCTCTTTGAAAGTCTGAAGGTAGCAGGAGTAAAATATATGGAGCAAAAGGATATTTACAACTTGTACAGAAATCATATGATAGTTATAAGACATACTCTGTCCAATTTGAATGAGATTTATTGCAATAGATTCTGCATAACTTCAAATTTCCCTCATATATCTCTCTGCAGGATTGCTTGAAGGCTGATATGCTGAAATTGATATATAATTTACTTCTTCCCCCTCAATAAAAGTTTTTCCAAGTTTTTGAAGTGAATTGGGTCCAACTGTCAGAAGAAATTGCTTTTGGAACACCTACATTTGGAAAAAATCCCTTATGAGTTTTGAAATAATGTTTTATTAGTTGCTTTCTTAAGAGGATACAATTTTGTGAATTTAAAGAATAGATCAACAATAACAAAAATTTAACTCGAACCTCCTCTTGATTTTGGTAATAGCCCATAAATGTCTAAGGCTACAAAGTCCATCTGAGCAGTAAGTCTTTTGCTAGCAGGACATTCTATCAACTCAATTATAAGTTTGGAAGGTTTCTTGTCACACAATATTTCACAATATGAGAATCCAGTGGAAATGTGTTGTAAGTTATTTAGGACCTGAATGAGATTTTCACTCTGCAGTGGAGTGTGCGCTGATGTGAAACTTCCTGGCAGATTAAAACTGTGTGCCCGACCGAGACTCGAACTCGGGACCTTTGCCTTTCGCGGGCAAGTGCTCTACCAACTGAGCTACCAAAGCATGACTCACGCCCAGTACTCACAGCTTTACCTCTGCCAGTACCTCGTCTCCTACCTTCCAAACTTTACAGAAGCTCTCCTGCGAACCTTGCAGAACTAGCACTCCTGAAAGAAAGGATATTGCGGAGACATGGCTTAGCCACAGCCTGGGGGATGTTTCCAGAATGAGATTTTCACTCTGCAGCGGAGTGTGTGCTGATATGAAACTTCCTGGCAGATTAAAACTGTGTACCCAACCGAGACTCGAACTCGGGACCTTTACCTTTCGCGGGCAAGTGCTCTACAAACTGAGCTACTGAAGCACGACTCACGCCCGGTACTCACAGCTTTACCTCTGCCAGTACCTCGTCTCCTACCTTCCAACCTTAGGACCTCCTCAACATTTTCAATGTCAGATTACCTCCATTATCTAACATATCTTTCATTTCTTCCCACACCAGTCTGGATGCATATCTCACAAATGTCTCATAAATTAGCTCTGATTTTACTGTTATTGTCATTACAGTTACTCCAGCTATCTTTAAAATTTCATGTCTTATGTTCTACTCGTACTTTTTCTTATTTGTCAGGGATCTTCCTATGAGAATACTGACTTCTTCAACTATATTCATCACTACTTTTTAAATTACTGTCTGCCACTGCTGTAACTTCATGATAAATCATCCCATCTGTTTCTTCATCATAATTAACCATGTTAGTAATAATTTTTTTCCCAAAATTTTCTGTCTGAATGTAAGCTACTCATCTGGTTTGCTACTCTATTTTTTTGCCCATGAGATTGGGATGTTCTCTTTTCCTGAAACCTTTTTCTGTAATAGACAGCCTGATTTTGGTTCCTATTTTTCACCCTAAACCATCAGTTTCCCTGAACATTTCCCCCATTGCCAGATCTTCTGATATCATGTTGTGTGTTACACACTAAGATAAAAGAACCACACACCATGAAGGAACTATCTGAGTGTGGTGGAAATTTTTAGATATGATGTACATGTACAAGCAAACAAATGATTACATTTCAGAAGCTGTTACTCTTGAATAAATTATCCAAATTTTCTGAAATTGTGATCATTTGTTTTCTGTTCATGTACATCAACCTACTGATTTCCATCTAGTTTCGATAATTTCTTCATCGTACATTATTTTTTTGCCTTGAGAGAATGTATTTCTTTCCACGATCTCCTATTTTTGAATTCTCTGTTCCCATCCCTATTCCTCTCACTGCAATGAAAATCCGCTCTGTTTCCACTTTCCTGAAATTCATTTATGTAACTTGATGTATCACTTCCCCCCATGATCTCCATGGTTATAATTTTAATTCTGCCTTCCATGTTACTAATCACCAAATTCTCCTTGATTGAAATTCTGTCCCTCATTTTTTCATGGGAGACAAAATGATTAAAATTTGGCTATCCATATCAGTATGCTCGTGACAAACTGGGGAACTACCTTATGGTGTTTTGTACAGTTATCAACTTACTTTAGAGGTTTAACTTTTGAGGTAACTAAGATGGCAGACAATCCATTTCAAAAGCCTTGTATTTCTTTATGCCATGACATGGCTGAAATACCCTTTATAGAGAGGAATCTCCTGGTAGATTTCCATTAAAAAAAAGTGCCTTGAGGCCACCTAACAAAAATGCTCTCACGATTGTTTGGTATATTTTTCATGTCTGCCAACTTTAGAAAGCAGTCTACCCCCACTGCCCTATGGAATCAAACAAGGATGGCATCTCCTTATATTTGGCAGTTGTGTTGATGGCAGGACTGCTTATGTGACTCCTGCAGGTCTGAGGCTATAAAGAAACTGATTTGATTTCTTCTCATTTAAGAACTGAAAGACACAGTACTGATGATCCACAATAATATTCATTTTATAATTTATTATAAATCATGAGAGCATGTCTGTTAGCTGGCCTCAAGGCACTTCTTTTTAATGGAAATCTACCACGAGATCCTTCTATATAAAGAATGGGCCTTCAAGGCCTGTTTAGATGGTGCTGGTATTTTAATGCAAAAATGAGAGACAGAACTTCAATCAAGGAGGATTTGGTGGTTAGCAACATGGAGGGTGGAACTGAAATTGCCGGCCGGAGTGGCCGAGTGGTTCTAGGTGCTACAGTCTGGAACCGCGCGGCCGCTACGGTCGCAGGCTCGAATCCTGCCTTGGGCATGGATGTGTGTTATGTCCTTAGGTTAGTTAGGTTTAAGTAGTTCTAAGTTCTAGGGCACTGATGACCTCAGAAGTCCCATAGTGCTCAGAGCCGTTTGAACCATTCTTTGAAGTGAAATTATGATCAGAAAATCATGGGGGAAGTGGAGTAGGCACTTACAGAAATGAATATCATGAGAGTGAACATTAGTACTGCATATTTCAGTTTTTAGTGTGTCTAAGTTCCTCCAAGTACTGACAGAATACTCCATAAATGTTAAACTTCTCATTTAGCTCATTTTACTCAGCTGGTTAATTTTGTACATTTTGTTTCAGCTGATGTTAGCTCAGTCTCAGACCACGTATATTCTGTGGCCTTGATTTCATTTTGGCACAGTTCTGGATACCAGCCCTTAGTGCTCTGTAATTGTAGAATACCTAACAGTGATTGTAGGCTGTAAATAATTTTTTTTTTTCTTCTGATTCGTCATTCTCATGCGCCATTGGCCACAGCTCCAAGAAGACCATGCTAGGCTTTGCCCACCATGTCCAAAGTTCTACCAATGGAATCTTCATGGACTAATATGTCCAGAGCCATACCAAGGTGATCCTGTGATCCTAGCAGAGCTGCCAACATTGTGCCTCTCTCCTTCCTTCCTTTAAAATTCCTTTTCTGGATTTTTTTGTATTCTGAGACAGAACATTTTATAATTTTATAAATAGATAAAAAAATTAATCATTATTAAAAAATTACTCAAATAAATTATAGTTATGAAAAATACTGCACATAATAAGTTAATTTTATCATTGTAGTAAATAAATTACAAATTGTATAAACTCTTTAAAAATGAAAGTAAAACAATACCTATATCCTTTTGTTTACAACAATACTGAAAATTGTATGTATTTGCTTCTTCTAAACTGTTGATAACCTATCCCTTTCCAGGAATTGTGTTTTTATTACTTTGGATTTCCCAGTTTGAGCACTGCAAACCCATTGGTTATTTCATTGATATCAAGTTTAGCAGCTGTCATATTCTATTAACAAGATGGCCAAATCTGAACACCTACTTTCACCCATACTTGACATTAAGTAGTTTGTTATCACCTTTAAATTGCTGAAAAGGCATTCCCAAGATTTTGCCATCACTGGAATTGCTACAAATATCTTCAGTGCTACAGTGGCACAGTGATGATGAAAGACCCACTAACCATCAGTACATTTACAATGCAACAGCACGGCCAATCTCACTGCGTTTCACTCAGATGTGCATATATGAATGACACATCCATATGGGCATGGCTAGCAGACCCAATGAAATTGGCTGACCCGTAAAATCTGATGTAAAAATTTCATAGGTTAAACATTCATCAGAGCAATTAGCAAAGAAGCTTAAGAGTCTCAGTGCTTTGTCATAGTTTCATTCGCACTAGGTAACAATTCACACACATTCATGAGCAATGCAACTGATGACAAGTGACTGAGTATACTTCTGTTTGCATGAGGATCTAACTTGTTGTTGGACAAACAGAGATTAGCTGTGTAGAGGTACAATGACCAACATGTTATTAATCAGCCACAGAAGATTTACTTTGAATTCTTTTTTATTTACACAGCAGATCATACTAATTGAAATACCTAGCTAGAGAGGCAAGTAAATTATGTTTCTTCTCCACCTTTCTTACTAGCTTCTTTCACCATTATATCCCACTCCAGTCATTAATTAACAGAAACTGACTAAACTGTACCCTTGGCGGGACCTATTGAAACACCCCCTCCCTTCATTATGGTTCTGAATATGACCACTGGTTACCAGTTCCCTTTCTCTCATATTTCTGTTCACACAAATTTTGAATAAAGGCAATTCACTTGCTCTAGTGGCTAGTCAGTGTTTTTTTCCAAAATTTGATTGGTTGCTCAGTGTATGTACTAATTTTTCCAAACTTAATTACTATTCAGTATATTGCATTGATACACTGTGTCACGGGCATCAAACTAACTTCAGAAAGGGACAATATAACATATGGGTACACAAAAGAATTGGTGCTAGGCCCACTCTTGTTCTTAAACTAAAATAAACCATTTATGTGGAAAGAAACTGTAAATTTGCTTTCATTTATTATAGACAATTTCATTTTGTACATTCTATATTTTAATTTCTGTGTATAACAATTCCAATTGTAGACAATTTTATTTTGTATATTCTACATTGTTAATTTCTATGTATGACAAGTCCAATATCATTTGTATGACACAGATGCTAAATAAATAAATAAAATGGTCTGCCAGTGAATCTTAAGTATTGTTCAAGAACCACGACATACAGCTCAGATGATAGCTGAATAGGCCTACAAGAGTTTCACAGCCAACAGTTTAACCAGTCTCAAACAAGTGAAAAGGATCTGTTAGCATCAGAAATAGACGTAAATTGTCTCACACTAAATGAAAACAACTGCATAAAAGTCCTTGGATTCCAATTTGGTAAGTTGCAGTGAAGCTGACACATAGATAAATCAATGAAGAAGCCCTCCAACACATCTCTCATTGTGGCAATCTAAATACAAGAGTGTTAGGCTATGTAACATATATTTACTCCTTATTGTCTCATGTAATAATCTTCTGTATATTCAACAGAAACAAGCAGTAATAATATTGCGTAAAGTACAGCTTGCAGAAATATTTTTAAGGATCTTGAATTTCTTACACTTATTTCTAAACACATTTACCTCTTAATAGTTTTTATTGAGGACAACAAAATTCAGTTTCAGCTGATCATTGATCTACGTAGTCATGCTACAAGAAACAAAAATAGTTTTGATGTAAACTTTGTCTTCTTGTGTAACATTCAGAATGGAGTTATATATTAAAGTGCAAATGTATTTAAGAGACTTCCCTCTAAAACAATAGAAGAAACTGGGAATCCTAACTATTAGAAAATAAAATTGAAAACATGCCTCATGAGCTACTTTTTCTACAAATTATCCAGATTATAAATTATTCCACAATTAATGAGAAGTCCAATTGAAACAAAATTCTCTATCTAATCATTTAAAATTAATGCAATAAGTGAGGCTTTTCACGATTTATATGCTTCTATAAATATATCTATTATTCAATTTTAAGTGGTTTTTCAGTACTTGTATAGCTTCTGATAACAGTTTTTCCAAGATCTATGACTGTAACTGTTCACAGCAAACATAATAAGTCTAAACCTTAGAATGCTTCCTTTTATACAATTTCAAATGAGAAAATTGACCTGTTAGTGCCAGAAATAGACATTAAAGATCATGCACTAAATGAAATACTGTGTGGAAAATTCCGTGGGGCCCAATTGAATATAATTTAAAATGAAGGCAACAGATATAGTCAGTTAGTTATTTGCATGTTGTATGGATCATAACTGTGACCTTTCATTACAATATGGAACAACACAGTTTAAAATTATAGTATATCTTCTCAGAAGAAAAATATGGCAACATGCTGTCCATTTTCATAATTTCTTATGTTTTTTTCCATACATTCAGTATTTTTCCATGTATCAGGTGTTTTATACATGAGTAGAAGGAGTTGGAAAGCAGATATGATTTGATTTCAGAAGTTAATTTGATTATTTGAGCAGGTGGTTGAGAGTATTAAGGCTGAAACCCTCCTTTCTTTCTGTGCCATACTACACACTATGGATAGTGAAAAATCATTTCTCCTTCTAGTATTCCATTTAGGGGTGTTACTGTTGTTTTTAAACTGTGATTGTTTGTTGACAGCAAAATTCATGAGGAAGTAAATTTATGTGATGTTGGTATCAGTACGCCCAACTGTTTTAAAGAGTTCTTTACAAGGGATTCTAGAGTGGATGTCATAATGCCATAAGGCAGTGTGCAAAAATAGGAAAAGTAAGTGAACTTTTTGACATTTTCACCACCAAAATTTGATACTATATGCAACACAAAACTGCAGAGTTTATACATTTACGGAGATGCGTAACATCTAACTTCCAGCTGAGGTTCTTTCAATATAAACACCTGAGAATGGAAACTTCAGGTAGGAATATCAACAATGTATGAAAAGATAGATTACTACTTACTGCAAAGATAACTGTTAAGTTGTAGACTGCCAGAAAGCTTCCAGAGTTGGTGGTCTTCCCCATGAACCATGGACCTTGCCGTTGGTGGGGAGACTTGCATGCCTCAGCGATACAGATGGCCGTACCGTAGGTGCAACCACAATGGAGGGGTATCTGTTGAGAGGCCAGACAAACGTGTGGTTCCTGAAGAGGGGCAGCAGCCTTTTCAGTAGTTGCAGGGGCAACAGTCTGGATGATTGACTGACCTGGCCTTGCAACATTAACCAAAACAGCCTTGCTGTGCTGGTACTGCGAACGGCTGAAAGCAAGGGGAAACTACAGCCGTAATTTTTCCCGAGGGCATGCAGCTTTACTTTATGGATAAATGATGATGGCGCCCTCTTGGGTAAAATATTCCGGAGGTAAAATAGTCCCTCATTCGGATCTCCGGGCGGGGACTACTCAAGAGGACGTCGTTATCAGGAAAAAGAAAACTGGTGATCTACAGATCAGAGCATGGAATGTCACATCCTTTAACCGGGCAGGTAGATTAGAAAATTTAAAAAGGGAAATGGATAGGTTAAAGTTAGATATAGTGGGAATTAGTGAAGTTCGGTGGCATGAGGAACAAGACTTTTGGTCAGGTGAATACAAGGTTATAAATAAAAAATCAAATAGGGGTAATGGAGGAGTAGGTTTAATAATGAATAAAAAAATAGGAATACGGGTAAGCTACTACAAACAGCATAGTGAACGCATTATTGTGGCTAAGATAGACATGAAGCCCATGCCTACTACAGTAGTACAAGTTTATATGCCAACTAGCTCTGCAGATGATGAAGAAATTGATGAAATGTATGATGAGATAAAAGAAATTATTCAGGTAGTGAAGGGAGATGAAAATTTAATAGTCACGGATGACTGGCATTCGAGAGTAGGAAAAGGGAGAGAAGGAAACATAGTAGGTGAATACGGATTGGGGCTAAGAAATGAAAGAGGAAACCGCCTGGTAGAGTTTTGCACAGAGCATAACTTAACCATAGCTAACACTTGGTTCAAGAATCATGAAAGAAGGTTGTATACATGGAAGAATCCTGGAGATACTAGAAGGTATCAGATAGATTATATAATGGTAAGACAGAGATTAAGGAACCAGGTTTTAAATTGTAAGACATTTCCAGGGGCAGATGTGGACTCTGACCACAATCTATTGGTTATGAATTGTAGATTAAAACTGAAGAAACTGCAAAAAGGTGGGAATTTAAGGAGGGGGACCTGGATAAACTTAAAGAACCAGAGGTTGTACAGAGTTTCATGGAGAGCATACGGGAACAATTGACAGAAATGGGGCAAAGAAGTACAGTAGAAGAAGAATGGGTAGCTCTGAGGGACGAAGTAGTGAAGGCAGCAGAGAATCAAGTAGGTAAAAAGACGAGGGCTAGTAGAACTCCTTGGGTAACAGAAGAAATATTGAATTTAATTGATGAAAGGAGAAAATATAAAAATGCATTAAATGAAGCAGGCAAAAAGGAATACAGACGTCTCAAAAATGAGATTGACAGGAAGTGCAAAATGGCTAAGCAGGGATGGCTAGAGGACAAATGTAAGGATGTAAGGGGTAAGATAGATACTACCTACAGGAAAATTAAAGAGACCTTTGGAGAAAAGAGAACCACTTGTATGAATATCAAGAGCTCAGATGGAAACCCAGTTCTAAGCAAAGAAGGGAAAGCAGAAAGGTGGAAGGAGTATATAGAGGGCTTATACAAGGGCGATGTACTTGAGGACAATATTATGGAAATGGAAGAGGATGTAGATGAAGATGAAATGGAAGATACAATACTGCGTGAAGAGTTTGACAGAGCACTGAAAGACCTGAGTCGAAACAAGGCCCCGGGAGCAGACGACATTCCATTAGAACTACTGACAGCCTTGGGAGAGCCAGTCCTGACAAAACTCTACCATCTGGTGAGCAAGTTGTATGAGACAGGCGAAATACCTTCAGACTTCAAGAAGAATATAATAATTCCAATCCCAAAGAAAGCAGGTGTTGACAGATGTGAAAATTATCGAACTATCAGTTTAATAAGTCACAGCTGAAAAATACTAACACGAATTCTTTACAGATGAATGAAAAACCTGGTAGAAGCCGACCTCAGGGAAGATCAGTTTGGATTCTGTAGAAATATTGGAACACGTGAGGCAATACTGACCTTATGACTTATTTTAGATAGAAAGATTAAGGAAAGGCAAACCTATGTTTCTTGCATTTGTAGACTTAGAGAAAGCTTTTGACAATGTTGACTGGAATACTCTCTTTCAAATTCTAAAGGTGGCAGGGGTAAAATACAGGGAGCGAAAGGCTATTTACAATTTGTACAGAAACCAGATGGCAGTTATAAGAGTCGAGGGGTATGAAAGGGAAGCAGTGGTTGGGAAAGGAGTGAGACAGGGTTGTAGCCTCTCCCCGATGTTATTCAATCTGTATATTGAGCAAGCAGTAAAGGAAACAAAAGAAAAATTTGGAGTAGGTATTAAAGCTATGGAGAAGAAATAAAAACTTTGAGGTTCGCGGATGACATTCGAATTCTATCAGAGACAGCAAAGGACTTGGAAGAGCAGTTGAATGGAATAGACAGTGTCTTGAAAGGAGGATATAAGATGAACATCAACAAAAGCAAAATGAGGATAATGGAATGTAGTCGAATTAAGTTGGGTGATGCTGAGGGAATTAGATTAGGAAATGAGACACTTAAAGTAGTAAAGGAGTTTTGCTATTTGGGGAGCAAAATAACTGATGATGGTCGAAGTAGAGAAGATATAAAATGTAGACTGGTAATGGCGAGGAAAGCGTTTCTGAAGAAGAGAAATTTGTTAACATCGAGTATAGATTTCAGTGTCAGGAAGTTGTTTCTAAAAGTATTTGTATGGAGTGTAGCCATGTATGGAAGTGAAACATTGACGATAAATAGTTTGGACAAGAAGAGGATAGAAGCTTTCAAAATGTGGTGCTACAGAAGAATGCTGAAGAGTAGATGGGTAGATCAGATAACTAATGATGAAGTATTGAATAGAATTGGGGAGAAGTGGAGTATGTGGCACAACTTGACAAAAAGAAGGGACCGGTTAGTAGGACATGTTCTGAGGCATAAAGGGATCACAAATTTAGCATTGGAGGGCAGCGTGGAGGGTAAAAATCGCAGGTGGAGACCAAGAGATGAATACACTAAGCAGATTCAGAAGGATGTGGGTTGCAGTAAGTACTTGGTGATGAAGCAGCTTGCACAGGATGGGGTAGCATGGAGAGCTGCATCAAACCAGTCTCAGGACTGAAGACCACAACAACAACAACAACACATTATGCGTACATATACATACACCTTTTTAGTAGTTAGTAATTTGTACATTGTACTCACATCATCATTTTACACATGCATATATACATATAAATACACAAACTTCTTACTAATCAGACAATTTCAGCAATAATCATTATACAGTTTACATTCAAGAATTAATTATAGGGTTTTACACATTTAGTTAATGATAGTTACATTATTTCATTGTTTATACATACATTCCTTTCAAATTACTTCCAAGATATTCTTCAATTGAGTAATATGATTTATTTTTGAGGCATGTTTCTAATGCCTCCTTAAATTTAAAGAGGGTGAGGGTTTTGACAGATTGTGGCAGTTTATTATATAAATTTAGACTTAGATGTTTGTGACTGTTGTGTGTCAATGACAGCCTAGAATACGGTATATCAAGCATGCCGAGGTAGCGCAGTGGTCAGCACACTGGACTCGCATTCGGGAGGACGATGGTTCAATCCCGTCTCCGGCCATCCTGATTTAGGTTTTCCGTGATTTCCCTAAATCGCTTCAGGCAAATGTCGGGATGGTTCCTTTGAAAGGGCACGGCCGATTTCCTTCCCCATCCTTCCCTCACCCGAGCTTGCGCTCCGTCTCTAATGACCTCGTTGTCGACGGGACGTTAAACACTAATCTCCTCCTCCTCCTCCTCCTGATTCGAGTGCTGTGCAAATGTAAATTCTTTCTCTGTGTAAATTGTTGTATGTTTTCTTTTACGTATATTAAGCAGTTATACATATAGAGACTTGGGAGTGTCATTATGTTTAATATACTGAAATGCTCCTTAGAACTTTCTCTTGGACCCAATCCTTGTAAACATCTAATTACTTATTTGTGCCATTTGAGTACACAGTTTGTGCCTGGTGAATTACCCCATAACAGAATCCCATATTGTAACTGTGACAGAAAGAATGCATAGGAGCAATGAATCAATAAAATTTTACAGACAGAATGTCTTAGATTATACAGCAGGAATATTATTCGTGCAAATTTGCCTCTCAGATAGCTTATATGGTCATCCCATGAGAGCCTCTGGTCTATTTTTAGTCCCAGTAGTTTGACATTGTGATTCTATACATTCCGTACTTTCAGATTAAAATAAATGTCCTCTGTTTTTGTGTTGTTTATGCATAACATTTTTCAAAAAGTTCATTATTTTTGTTTACCACCTCTTGCATACTCTCACCTGTGGAGATCATGGTCATATCATCAGCATATAAAACAATTTTGCAGGCTATATTGTTTGAGAAGTCATTAACATAGACAACAAAGAGGAAGTGTCCAAGAATGGAGCCCTGTGGAATTCCTCCCTTAATTTTCATTAGATCTGACCTTTCATTGTTCACACACACTAACTGTTGCCTGTTATTTAGGTATGACTTAAACAAATTAAGTGGTTTGTCTGCAATACCATAATATTCTAATTTTTTAACAATTATCTCATGTGATACTGAATCAAATGCTTTGCTTAAGTCTATGAGTGTTGCACAGGTGGTCAGTTTCCTTTCAAAAGTGTTGTGGATTTCAGTTATCAGGCTTTCAATAGCTTTTATGGTTGACTGATTAGTTCTAAATCCAAACTGGCTGTCATTGAGTAATTTATTGCTCTCAAAATACATGTAAATCTGCGTGTGTGAGCAGCTCTCTATGGTTTTGGCGAGTATAGGGACAATTGATATTGGTCTATAATTATCTGGTATTTCTCTGTCACCCTTTTTGTATATGGGGAGAGTAACTGTAATTTTAAGGCAATCAGGGAAAATACCATCATCAAGGATTTTATTTGCATGTGTGAGGTGTGCTTGCTTGTGTGAATGAATGGTGTGTGTTGCTCTTTTTCCAATTTTTGCTGTGGCTGGAGGCTTGTGTGTAAGTGTCTTTTAATTGTGCCTGTTTGCAATGTAGCATGTTATCTGTATGATAACTGGCAATCTACGTTTTTGATAAGCTAAGCATCAATGTGAAGATAGTTTTATCATTGCAATAGGTCATGAATGAAAGATTTCAATAAATAGCTTGACAGAGTGCTGTGGCAGCCGGGCTAGTCACACTCTGAAATGGATGACACAGTGTCACTAAACAAATATCATCAGGCACATCATGGCTTGCATTTAAATACAGCAGGTAAAAAGTTTATTAGAGGTATCATCACTAATAACATTAGATACAAGTAAGACAGACTCCATACAATCCCAGTAATTTTGAACATTAGCTGTAGACCTTTTTTAAGATAACAGAAAATGGAAGATGCAGATAAAAGTAGTTCTAGTTGATAATAATCTGACAGATACCAAAATTTTAAATAAGCATGCTGCTAAGAATCATTGCTTAAAAATATTCTATCAGAATATAAGAAGTCCATTAAACAAGAAGGAAGAGCTGCTGCTTTCACTTCAAGTTGTGACATATTTAGATGAAACAGAAGTTGATGTACTTTGATTAACATAGCAAAGAATCTGCAGAAATTGAGGAGCTTAACTTAAAAAGTTACAAAATTAGACCTAGCTACTGTAGAACCATCTTAACAAAAGGAGATGTTGCAATTTTTATTTGCTTTACTCCCACGTCACAGAATCTAGATATAAATCAGTACAGCACTGAACAACTTTTTGAATGAGTCATCAGACTAGAACTAGAAAAACTGATCATCATGATTACAAAAATCTACAGGGCACCAATAGGAAATATCAAGTTTATTGCTCAGCTACAAACTGCCCTTATAAAGCTTTATAACACCAGTAGCAGTCACAGATAATTAGAAACATGGAAGTCTTGCTTTAACTGACACCTGATGATCTCATCCGCAAAAAGAGTAAATGACTATAGTAAGCCTGCTATTGACAATGTTTTTCTGGACCGCCCACATATTATGATGATGTAAAAACACAGGCTGTAATAAATGGCCTATGAAGGTCAAATGGCAACCCTAAAACTCTCCAAGTGGAAAACAGTTATTAAACACACCGAAGTTAGGCATGGTAGAATGACAAACAATTAATCTGCTAATATGTTTAGACTTAGTAACAGGAGTTATGAGAAGAAGTAGTCTAGGGAAGATTAGAAATTTATTGTCTCATGACATATAAATTCAAGTCACTGACTTAATGTACAGGAAACTCATCAAAACACAATAATTTTTTTATAGTTGTCTTAAATAACATTAATATAATATACTATATTGAATACATAACTGATCATTTTTTTTAAATACCAAGCTGTAACATCCTCACTACATGCTCTCTCCTGCTCAACTTTTCAGACTGTCCTCCATGAACTCTACTGAACAGAAACATTTCTGGACCTGTTTGTCATATAAATTTTATCAGCATTTCCAAATTAATACTGAGCAATTCTTTTCTTTTTACTTTGTTGTACAATTTCATAGCCATATACTGCAGAGTTTGAGGATAAAGTTTTATCAAGGGGTGGGCAGCATAAAATTCTTTTGATTCCTGGTGTTGCAATCCTGTTGCCAATAATTCGCTACAAATAAATCAGGGTTACTAGGTCCAAAGATAATCAGTTCATTGACAGACAGTGAGGGAACACATAATACACATGGATTTTTTAGGAGTGTGCATTATGATTTTATTTGCTTTTCATTGTGTGGATATTTTTGAAGTTTAAATATTTGGGAAATATGGTTTGAGATGCCTCAAAACATAATTCTGTACCATATCACTGATTGAAAGTAGCTGTGATACACTACTTTTCTTATGTTCATGCTAGTAGCATTGTATAATATCATCATCATGACTGCTAAGCTATTTAATTAATTTGTGAGATACTGTATACTCTATGTGATTAAAAGTATCCGGACACCTGGCTGAAAATGACTCACAAGTTTGTGGTGCCCTCCATTGGTAATGCTGGAATTCTATATGGTGTTGGCCCACCCTTAGCCTCGATGACAGCTTCAACTCTCGCAGGTATACATTCAATCAGGTGCTGGAAGGTTTCTTAGGGACCAGCAGCCCAATCTTCACAGAGTGCTGCACTGAGGAGAGGTATCAATGTCGGTCGATGAGACCTGACACAAAGTCGACGTTCCAAAACCCTGTGCAGGCCAGTCCATTACAGGAATGTTATTGTCATGTAACCACTCAGGCACAGGCCATGCATTATGAACAAGTGCTTGATCATGTTGAAAGATGCAATTGCCATCCCTGAATTGCTCTTCAGCAGAGGGAAGCAAGAAGGTACTTAAAACATCAGTGTAGGCCTGTGCTCTGATAGTGCCACACAAAACAACAAGGGGTGTAAGCCACCTGGAAGAAAAACATGACCACACCATAACACCACCGCCTCTGAATTTTGCTGTTGGCACTACACATGCTGGCAGTTGACGCTGACCAGGCATTTGCCATACCCACACCCTGCCATTGGATCGCCTCATTGTGTACCATGATTCATCACTCCACACAACGTTTTTTTACTGTTCAATTGTCCTATGTTTACGCTCCTTACACCAAGCGAGGCATCATATTGCATTTACTGGCGTGATGTGTGGCTTATGAGCAGCCGATCAACCATGAAATCCAAGTTTTCTCACATCCCGCCTAGCTGTCATAATAGTTGCAGTGGATCCTGATGCAGTATGGAATTCCTGTGTGATGGTCTGGATAGATGTCTGCCTATTACACATTGCGACCCTCTTCAACTGTTGGTGGTCCCTGTCAGTCAGCAGATGAGGTCAGCCTGCATGCTTTTGTGCTGTACGTTTCCCTTCATGTTTCCACTTCACTATCACTGTGGACCTAGGGATGTTTAGGAGTATCAAAATCTGATGTACATATGTATGACACAAGTGACACAAAATCACCTGACAACGTTTGAAATCCGTGAGTACTGTGGAGCACCCCATTCTGCTCTCTCACAATGTCTAATGACTACTGAGGTTGCTGATATGGAGTACCTGGCAGTAAGTGGCAGCACAATGCACCTAATGTGAAAAGCATATATATTTTGGGGGTGTCTGGATACTTTTCATCACATAGTGTATGTGAGCCCTATGAGACATTTTTATCTAACTGCATTCCTAGGAATTCAAATCCTGATTGTTTTTGATGGATTTGAACATAATTTAACTTCACTTGTCTTGTTTTAATCTGCATAACTGAGTTTTTCTGATGTTTAATTTTAATTAAACCAGGTATCTAATTTGTCTAAGGTATTTATGCAGTTTGAGCAATTTGGTGGGTACTGATGGTTTCAATAATTACAGATATGTCATCTGCAAATAAAAATAAGTGACACTCAGTATTTAGTGGTAGGTCCTTTGTGTAAAACAGAAAAAGAACAGGACATAAAGACTGAACCTTAGCGTACTTGTTGTAAAATGGTTCTCCATTCTGGAGCTTATTTTTCTCTCTCTGACGTTATAACCACTCTTCGTCTTCTGTTCGTTAAATAGGACCAGACCATTCTAATACAGTGTGCCTAACTTCATGTTTTTTCCAGTTTAGAGAGTAGCAAGCAGTGGTTCACAGTGTCAAGGGCCTTCGACATGTGACAAAAAGTCCTGTGGCATGCTGGGAGTTGTTTAGTGAGGAACTAATTTTGTCAACAAACTAGTTGGTGGCAGATAATGTGCTTTTGCCTTTCTGAAACCGATACTGATTTTTTTGAAATCATTGTAAATTTTTCTATGAAATTTTGAATTTGTATTGTGACAACCTTTTCAAATATTTTTGATAGTGGTGGGAGAAGATGGATTGGGTGATAGTTTTCCATACGTCATTTTGTGCCTTTTTTAGGTAGTGGTTTAAGTATTGTGTACTTCAGAGGTTCTGAAAAACAAACTTCTTCAAAGGGCTGATTAGTTATTGTGGACAGAGGCTGCACAGTTATTTGGAGACTGCCTATAACAGTTTTGTTGGTATTCCTCCTACACTGCTGATGTTTTACACTTTAGTGGTAGTACTGCATTTTCTATATCTTTTGCAGTAGTTTTGTTGAATGTGTTAAAAAGGTCACCTTCATATTCCCCAGTACAAAAGAAATTTACCTTATCCCTGTGAACTTTTGTACATTAATGTTTGATTTGTTACCATTTATAGTGAATTTATTAAACAGTTCCGAAATTTGAGCAGGGTTTACAATATTTTTGTTGTCTACCCTAATTTCAAAAATATCAACACCTGTAGGTGTAATGTCTGTTCCAGCTTTGATCACTGACCATAGGCCTTTGATTTGTTTTCAGTGTCAAAAATAAATCTAATATTTGCCATTTCTTTTGTTGCCCCTATAATTTCCTTAAAAATAGTTCTGCAATTTTTTACTTAGGTAACAAAATCAGGACTTTTGTTGTGTTTTATTTCCTGGTGTCACTGTCTTTTTCTTGCACTGGATATTTTTATTCCTTTGGTAACAACTTTTATTTTATTTTTATTTTTTACAGTATCAATATAATGGTGCTGATATCCTTGCCGCAGAGACACTAGTTCCTGTTAGATCACTGAAGTTAAGCACTGTTGCCAGCCGGTGTGGCTGAGCGGTTCTAGGTGCTTCAGTCTGTAACCACGCGACTGCTACGGTCTCAGGTTTGAATCCTGCCTCGGGCATGGATGTGTGTGATGTCCTTAGGTTATTTAGGTTATGTAGTTCTAAGTTCTAGGGGACTGATGACCTCAGAAGTTAAGTCCCATAGTGCTCAGAGCCACTTGAACCATTTTTTAAGCACTGTTGGGCTTGGCTACCACTTGGATGGGTGATTGTCCAGATATGCTGAGCCCGCACGGAGGCTTTCAGACAGTCGTTCTTCCCGCGAACCATACGCGACTGGAACAGGAAAGGGAGGTAATGACAGTGGCATGTAAAGTGCCCTCCGCCACACACCGTTGGGTGGCTTGCGGAATATAAATGTAGATGTAGATGTAGAAAGGGGGTGCACTCAGCCCTTGTTAGGTCAATTGAGGAGATACTTGATTGAGAAGTGGAGGCTCTGGTCATGAAAACTGGCTATTGCTGCCGGAGTGGTGTGCTGACCACATGCCCCTCCATATCCACCGCCAGTGATGCCTATTGACTGAGGATGATACAGTGGTTGGTCAGTGCTGTTGAGCATGCTGAATCTTGTTTGGATGAGAGTATACAGTAAGACAGAAAGTTTAATTAAAATGTGCAAGAAGTTTTCCAACAATTCAGAAAAAAATTCAGAACTTGAAATACTGTGCTCTGTAGTCCACCCTACCTTATTTAATCTATGGTGAAATAATAAGTTCATATTTTCTGTACTGGCCTGTCATTTGGTGTAGAATTTATTTGGAGCAAAGTTCTATTGTCTTTAGTAACTACGTACACAGGTCAGAAAGTCCTAAATGCAAACAAAACTTATTTACCTCATTATAACTATAACTGATTAAAATATTATCTATACATTTTGCTAACTTTTCATTTATTTGAATAAAATTAGTAAAACTAAATGATACTTGATTTTTGAATCATGTCAATGAATTCTGTCAAGCTGTTGGCATCACTACCTGAATCTGTGTTGAAATCAACAACAATTACGAATGTTTTCTTGGTTCCTTTTTTAAATTTCTGCAATAGGCACTGGAATTTCTACAAAAATAGTTTCATTATTTCTGCACCTGGAATTCTGTACACAGCCAAAAATTACAATACAGTGTGTTTGAAAAAGAACTCTCTAGTTTTAATGTGTCTTAGAAGCTGTAAAAAGTGACATACTCTATTCTACTTTGTGGTGTTTGTTTCATCAACTCTACAAGTTCAGCTCCCCTGCAGTTGGCAGGTCTGTTTGACCTTGAGAAGGCACCAGCACTGCTTTTTTCCTCTGCTCCCTCAGTTCAGTCCAGGCGTGTGTGCAGTGCGGTGCAGTGCAACTCAGCAACAATGTGTACTCCATAACAGAAAGAACAGTGTGTTATTTGGCTTGTGAAAACTGAGTCAGTTATAACAGTGCAATGTTATTTTAGACATCAGTATGGTGGTGAACCACCTACTGCAAAAACTATCCATCATTGGCTAAAATCCTTCAAGGAAACCAGTCGTGTTTTAAAAGCAAAATCACCAGGTAGACCGAGAACTTCTGAAGATGTTGTTGAACAGATCTGTGTTTTGTGTGTTCGGAGCCCGAAGAAGTCATTGGCCAGATGTAGTCTACAATTATGAGTGCCTAAAGGTACTGTGTATGATGTTGTGCGTAGAAGACTTAAGATGTGTGCCTACAAATTGTAACTGTTACATGAAATAAAACATACTGATAAAATCGAAAGGTATGAGTTTGCTGTTGACTTTCTACACAGAATTGAAGATGATGTCAATTTTTTTTTAAAAAAGATTCTCTTTTCTGATGAGGCTACATTTCATGTCATTGTCATAACTGCAGAATTTGGGGGGCAGAGCATCCACATGAAGTTATTCAGCATCAAAGTGACTCTCCTGTAGTTAATGCTGGTGTGGTTTGATGGTAGATCATATGATTGGTCCTTTCATTTTTGTAGAAAAAACAATAAACAGGGATGTTTACTGTGACATGTTGACAAAGTACGTCTTTCCCCAAATAGACAATATTGAGGCAGAAAAGGGGCTTGTGTTTTTCTAACAAGATGGCACCCCACCTCGTTACAGTAACCATTAATGTGTGGCTCTTGACACTTGCTTTCCAGGAAGGTTGATAGGCAGGGCTGGCCTAATACCTTGGCCACCATGAAGCCCAGACTTAACCCCACTGGACTTTTTCTTTTGGGGCCACATAAAAAATGTTGTGTACAGTGAAAAGATCAGAAACATCAATCATTTACGGGAAAGAATCGTCACAGTGGTTGGGACAGTTACACCTGAAATGTTGGTGAATATGTGGCAAGAAGTGGAATATCATCTCAATGTGTGCAGAGCAACAAATGGATCCCATGTTGAAGTCTACTAACATTAAACAAAACTTGAAGGAATTCTCTTTCATGATATGTACTCATTGATGTAGTTTTTCATTAATTTCCCCATTAAATTTATACTTAAAATTAATGAGTTCTTTTTCAGACACCCTGTACTTTGGCCTAACTCTGCAATCAGCTTCCAAAAGTACAGTTGTGATTAAAAGAATAGAAATTGTGTCCTGCATAATTGTTCCATTACTCCTACAAAAACTACTGACAATATGAAATTTTTCAGGGTTATTTAAGATTTTGATATTGTCCCGTATAAGCCAATGTTCAATCAAGCAAACAACTTTGATATTTGGTCTTTCTGACAAAATGATGTGCAAGTTGTTAAGTTTTGTTTCTCTGCCATCTGGATAGTTTAAATTTAACCCATTTATGTTCAAGAGCATTAGGAACATATTTTTACTTTTTTGAATATCCTTAAGGGTATATACTTTGGAAAGTTGTTTATGTATTTTCATTTCAAGTCTGTTATTAATTTTTACAACCCATCTCTGCTAGCTTCTTGCTACTGTATTGTCCTTCAATGTACAATAGTTCATGCAAGATGGAGCAAGGGCACATACTGCAAATATTGTGTTGCATTTCTGCCACAAGCATTTCAACATGCGGGTCATTTCACTCAGATTTCCAGGTTGTTTCAATGACTAGCCCCCCAGTAGACCAAACCCCCACCCATGCAACTTCTTTCTTTGGGGGTACCAAAAGAAAATAATTTTTTTGAAATGTCCACATCATTTAATGGAGCTCAGATGCCTTATTCTTCAAGCTTACAGTGAAATTATCAAAGACATGTGCCTTATGGTTATTGCTAACATACATGTTTGTGTGAAGGAAGTTAGAAATCAAAATTGTGGAAGTATAGAGCATAAGCTGAGTCAGACCAATTCTCCATAGAGTATTTCTACAGCAGTACGCACTGATCAGCCAGAACATTATTAATAGCTACGTAATAGCTGGTATGTCAACCTTTGACATGGACAGCAGCAGCAATGCAGTGTGGCATGTAAGCAATGAGGCCTTAGTAGGTCACTGGAGGGAGTTGGCACCACATCTGCACACACAAGTCACCTAATTTTCATAAATTCTGGGGAGAGTGGTGATGAGCTCTGATGGCATGTTCAGTTGCATCCCAGATCTGTTCAGTTTGGTTCAGATCTGGCAAGTTAGGGGGGTCAGCACATTAATTGGAACATGCCACTTCATTCTTGAACCATTCCATCACATTCCTAGCCTTGTAACATGGTGCATTATCTTGGAAAATGCCACTGCCATCGGGAAACGATCACCTAATGAAGGGGTGTCCATGGCCTGAAACAAGTCTACAATACTCATTGGTCATATTAATGCCTTGCAAAAGCGCCATTGGTCTCATCAATGCTCACATGAAGGCTGCCCCCTCATAACAGAACCTCTGCCAGTTTATCTCCATCTTGCAATACAGTTGTCAGGGAGCTGCTGCCCTTGGAAATGACAGATCCACACCCTCTCATTGGTGTGATGAAGAAGGTATCAGAATTCATCAGATTGTGAAATGTTCTGCCACTATGTCAACATCCAGTATCAACGGTTATATCACAGTTGCTGTTGACATGATGTTAACATGGGTACATGCTTGGATTGTCAGCTGCGGAGCCCCATTGTTAGGAGTGTTCATTGCACTGTGTGTTCAGACATGCTTGTACTCTGCACAGCATTAAAGTCTGATGTTAGTTCCACCACATTTCACTGCCTGTTGTGTTTTACCAGTCTACCCAGACTACGAAGTCCAACATCTCTAACGACCAACCCCACAATGTCTGGATGTGATTTCACCTTAATTTTACCATGTGTTGAAGACACTCACTATACCACTCCTCAAACATCTGACAAGTTGTGCAGTTTTAGAAATGCTCATGCTGGTCTTCTGGGACATCACAATTGCCCTTGGTCAAACTCAAATAGATCATTCACCTTACTCATTCTACTCATGGACAGCATACCCACTGATACTACGTGCACCATGAGTGTGTCTCACTAACAATCATTCCTTGCCAGGTGATGCTGCTATTGTCTGGATGGGTTTATACTGATAGTAAGTTGATGGTCAAAATGTCCTTGCTGATCAGTGTATGTTCCTCTTTGTTTTTGAGTTTGTCTTGTATCTGTGCACCACGTTGTTTGTGGAAAAATTGGATAACAACAGGGATTAGAGTATCATGTAACAGAAAAAGCAAATCTTTCCTAAAATAGAAATGTGGTACAAATAAAGCTGTGATAATACATTGTAAGAGATATTGTAAAATCTTAAAGTGTGTAACTGGAAGGGCCAAAAACATGTTATATGCGAAGCAATTTAAGAGATCAAATAAAAAAGTGAAAACCATATGGAATATCATAAAATCTGAAACAAATAGGGACAAAAAATTAGAATGATCAGGAATGGCACAAGAAATGGAAAACTGGAAAAATCAGAATAATCTGTAAAGTGCAGCCTTCAAACTGAATATCTTTTTCCTCTCTATAGTTGAAAACATGAACATAAAACACTCAGCCTTCCTATTTAGTATTACTCAGACACACCAAAAGTGATACTATCCATTAAATACACAACACCTAATGAAACTATAGAAATTGTCACATCCCTAAAAGGCACTAGCACTCCTGGGTGCAAAAGAATATCAAACAAAGCACTAAAATTATTTGGTGATTTAAAATCAGCAACATAGTGTGCTATATGTAACCAGTCTATAGAAATTGGGGCATTTCCTGCTACATTAAAACAAGCTACGGCAATGACAAGACACAAAGGTGTTGAGAGACATGTAATATCTAGCTATCAACTTATTTCTTTGCTGATAGTGTTTTCAAAATTATTTGAGAAGATAGTGTACAATAGGCTCACTGACTTTCTCCCTAACCTAGATGGCTCTCCCCAGAGAGAACTAGTCTCACAAACGAAATTCTTCATGAACTGAACAATAGAAAGCATTCTGTGGGGATTTTCTGTGACCTTACTAAGGCTTTTCATTGTGTAAAACATAATACATTAGTACAAAAACACCCACACTACCAGTATGTGTCAAAGACAAACCACCAGCTAGGATAGAATCTTACTTACACAAAAGGAAACAAAAAGTTGCCTTAACAGGTGCAAGTGAAACAACAAAATCAGAGTGTGGAGCTATTAAGTATGGTGTTTCCCAGGGCTTGACCCTTGGACCACCGATCTTCTTGGTGTACATTAATGACCTACAAGCATAAGTAAATAAAAGGCAAAATAGTAGTGTTTGCTGATGATACAAATATCTTAGTAAAGAGAGTGATTTTGTCAAAGAAGATTACAACTGAATCAATAACACATGAACTATACAAATGGTTCATAGCAAATAGTTGATCAATAAACTTTTCTAAAACAAATCTAAGCCATTTTTGTCTAAAAATAACAAGCTGAAAGCTCCTGAAACAGGTATCAACAGGCAGAAAATTAATGAAACTCCACATATAAAATTTCTAGGCTGACAAATGAACACTCAATTAAGATGGAATGGACATATTTACTAATCAAGAAACTAAGATCAGCATGCTTTGCACTAAGAGCTATTTCACAGTATGTTGACAGGGGAATAATAATGTTGTCAAATTCTACATATTTTTCACTCTCTGGTCTCTTATCGTACTATATTGTGGGAAAATACTGCAAAAGTGGAAAAAGTTTTTAAACTATATGAAAAAAACATTTTTGAACTAAATAAACAAGTTGTTAGGTTGAGCTTTGGAGTTACAAATTGGACATCTTATAAGCAGATATTCAAGACTCTCAGGACATTGATTTCACAAATGAGTATATCTGTTCACTGATGATATTTATATCCTGGATTTTCCACTGATGATATTTGTAATTAACAACAACAAACTTTTACAAACTAAATATGATGCTCACAATCACATAAGACAAAACCAAAGTCTCACAAAGACTCACTAAGCCTCAATAACGTTTAGTATAGTGCAAAAACAAGCTGTCCAGCCTTGAATAAGAGTATACAATTGTACTTTTGTGTACTATATATGTATCTTATATATGTATGTGTGTATGTACAGGGTGTTCAGCAAAGGATCCCTGATTTCAAAATTAAACATCACCAGAACTAAGACCAATAGAAGAGTGCAACAAATGGCATGTTTATTGTGAAAGCTGTAAGGCTTTTATACAGAAATAATATACAATTTTCAAAACAGTTTGAAAAGCTGCTAACAGGTGGCACTTAAACTATAATACATAGTTCCTATAGAGAGTATGCTGCAGCTCAGAGTGATTAGTTTTGCCATTAACACATGAAAATAGGTTAAAACGATTTCCAAATGGAGCCAATGGAGAAACTGGCTGCAAGCTCTTTGCCAAATTCTAAGGGGCAGGCAGCATGGCTGATGATCTAGTGGAGAGTGTTGGCCTAGGCAAATTGTAGCTACTCCCAAAAATGCCACCACTGTTTCTGGAATTATTCAGAAAAATCCAAGGAAATCTGTCCAAAAAGGTGCTGCAGAGACTGATCTATAGTGTTCCAGCACACAAAAAATGCTGAGACAGAGACTACACACATTTCCATTCAAAATCCACCTGCACACATTGTACAACAGAAGGCTGATTTTGAAAAGCAGATTCTGACAACAACTAATAATGAAGGCTTTGATGTTGCCCATTTCACAGATGAAGCACCTGAATGGAGCTGCGAATAAAAAACTGATGATTTTGGGGATCCAAAATTTACTATTTGTGGTAAGTGAAACTAATATAGGCTCTGCTTGGGCTTCAGTATGCAGCAGAGGAACTATTGTCCCTTTTTCCATTTGACAAACACTTACTAGTGAACTTTACTTTGCAGTTTTGTAATAGTTTGTCACCACGCAGCTAGTGTCAGAAAATTGATGAGACAATGAGCGGTACATGCAAGATAGTGCCAGACCACATTGGTCTGGACAGTTGTTTTGCTTTCTTGATGAATACTTCAGGAATAGAGCCATTGTGTTGGATTATTCCAAATTTACTATCACAAGGATGGACTGGCCTCCCTATTCACCTCATCTGAGTCCTTGTGACTTTTTTTTGGGACACACTGAAAGATACTGTCTACTGGAACCATTTCACCATGCTAGACAAAGACTGAACTGGTGATCTGTGTGGCATCTGAATACAAACCCATTGAGACATTACAGGATGGCAAATTTTGCTGTTCATTTGTGCCACCTCCGTACTGTGAGTGGTGGATATTTCAAAAACATTGTGATGTGATTGCAAAGACTGATTGCAGCACATGACTTTAATTATGCATTCTGATACTGTATGAGCTGTGGAGTATACAGCACCATCTGTTAGCTGCTTTTTGAACTTTTTGAACTTCTGTATAAAAATCTTACAGCTTTCACACTAAAGACTCCTTTTGTTGCACTCATCTATTGTTCTTAGTTTCTGAGACATTTAATTTTGAAATCAGGGCTTATTTCCTGGAGTTCTTTTAAGTAGTAGTGTGTGCCTTGCATGTAGTTTGTTTGCAGTACTGTATGTGGCAATTGGTAAGGCAGATTATAAAATCAAACAATTGCCATGTAAATAATGATAACTAATACCTACAAGGAAAATGTGTCATACAAATCTTTTCTTTCTTCCCTTCCTCCCCCCCCCCCCTGTTATTGTATTCTTTGACTTGTCCTACATTATGGTAAATCATGTGTTGTTGTTGTTGTTGTGATCTTCAGTCCAGAGACTTGCTCGATGCAGCTCTCCATGCTACTCTATCCTGTGCAAGGTTCTTCATCTCCCAGTACCTAATGTAACCTACATACTTCTGAATCTGTTTAGTGTAGTCATCTCTTGGTCTCCCTCTACGAGTTTGACGCTCCACACTGCCATCCAATACTAAATTGGTGATCCCTTTATGCCTCAGAATATGTCATACCAACCGATCCCTTCTTCTAGTCAAGCTGTGCCACAAAATTCTCTTCTCTTCAATTCTATTCAATGCCTCCTCATTAGTTATGTGATCTACCCATCTAATCTTCAGCATTCTACTGTAGCACCACATCTCGAAAGCTTCTATTTTCTTCTTGTCTAAACTATTTATCCTCCACGTTTCACTTCCATACATGGCTACACTCCATACAAATACTTTCAGAAACGACTTCCTGACACTTAAATCTATACTCAATGTTAACAAATTTCTCTTTTTCAGAAATGCTTTCCTTGCCATTGACAATCTACATTTTATATCCTCTCTACCTTAACCATCATCAGCTATTTTGCTTCCCAAATATCAAAACGCACTTACTACTTTAAGCATCTCATTTCCTAATCTAATTCCTGCAGCATCACCCGACTTAATTTGACTACATTTCATTATTCTCGTTTTGCTTTTGTTGATGTTCATATTATATCCTCCTTTCAAGATCCTGTCCATTCCGTTCAGCTGCTCTTCCAAGTCCTGACAGAATTACAATGTCATCGGCGAACCTCAAAATTTTTATTTCTTCTCCATGGATCTTAATTCCTACTTCAAATTTTTCTTTTGTTTCCTTTACTGCTTGCTCAATATACAATTGAATAACATCAGGGAGAGGCTACAACACTGTCTCACTCCCTTCCCAACAACTGCTTCCAATTCGTGCCCCTGGACTCTTATAACTGCCATCTGGTTTCTGTACAAATTGTAAATAGGCTTTCACTCCCTGTATTTTACCCCTGCCACCTTCAGAATTTGAAAGAGAGTATTCCAGTAAACATTGTCAAAAGCTTTCTCTATGTCTACAAATGCTAGAAACGTAGATTTGTCTTTCCTTAATCTATTTTCTAAGCTAAGTTGCGGGGTCAGTATTGAATCACGTGTTTCAACATTTCTACAAAAGCCAAACTGATCATCCCCGAGGTCAGCTTCTACCAGTTTTCCCATTCATCTGTAAAGAATTCGTGTTAGTATTTTGCAGCCGTGGCTTATTAAACTGATAGTTCGGTAGTTTTCACATCTGTCAACACCTGCTCTCTTTGGGATTGGAATTATTATATTCCTTCTTGAAGTCTGAGGGTATTTCACCTGTCTCATACATCTATCTCACCAGATGGTAGAGTTTTGTTAGGCCTGCTCTCTCCCAAGGCTGTCAGTTGTTCTAATGGAATTTTGTCTACTCCTGGGGCCTTGTTTCGACTTAGGTCTTTCAGTGCTCTGTCAAACTCTTCACACACTATCATATCTCCTATTTCATCTTCATCTACATTCTCTTCATTTCTATAACATTGCCCTCCAGAACATTGCCCTTGTATATACCCCCTATATACTCCTTGCACCCTTCCGCTTTCCCTTCTTTGCTTAGAACTGGGTTTCCATTTGAGCTCTTGATATTCATGCAAGTGGTTATCTTTTCTCCAAAAGTCTCCTTAATTTTCCTGCAGGCAGTATCTATGTTACCCCTAGTGATATGTGCCTCTACATCCTTACATCTGTCCTCTAGCCATCCCTGCTTAGCCATTTTGCACTTCCTGTCGATCTCATTTTTGAGATGTTTGTATTCCAGCTTCATTTACTGCATTTTTATATTTTCTCCTTTTATCAATTAAATTCAATATCTCTTCTGTTACCCAAGGATTTCTATTAGCCCTCGTCTTTTTACCTACTTGATCCTCTGCTACCTTCAGTATTTCGTCTCTCAAAGCTACCCATTCTTCTTCTACTGTATTTCTTTCCCCCATTCTTGTCAATCATTCGCTAATGCTCTTCCTGAAGCTCTCTACAACCTCTGGTTCTTTCAGTTTATCCAGGTCCCATCTCCTCAATTTTCCACTTTTTTGCAGCTTCTCCAGTTTTAATCTATAGTTCATAACCAATAGATTGCGGTCGGAGTCCATATCTGCTCCCGGAAATGTCTTACAATTTAAAATCTGGTTCCTAAATCTCTGTCTGACCATTATATTATCTATCTGGCACCTTCCAGTATCTCCAGGCTTCTTCCATGTATACAACCTTCTTTTATGATTTTTGAACCAAGTGTTAGCTATGATTAAGCTATGCTGTGTGCAAAATTCTACCAGGTGGCTTCCTCTTTCATTTCTTCCCCCCAGTCCATATTCACCTACTACATTTCCTTCTCTCCCTTTTCCTACTATTGAATTCCAGTCACCCATGACTATTAAATTTTCATCTCCCTTCACTATCTGAATAATTTCTTTTATCTCATCATACATTTCATCAATCTCCTCATCTGCGGAGCTAGTTGGCATATAAACTTGTACTACTGCAGTAGGCGTGGGCTTCGTATCTATCCTGGCCACAATAATGCATTCACTATGCTGTTTGTAGTAACTTACCTGCATTCCTATTTTCCTATTCATTATTAAACCTACTCCTGCATTACCCCTATTTGATTTTGTATTTATAGCCCTGTATTCACCTGACCAGACGTCTTGTTCCTCCTGCCACTGAACTTCACTAGTTCCACCATATCTAACTTCAACCTATCCATTTCCCTTTTTAAATTTTCTAACCTACCTGCCCGATTAAGGGATCTGACATTCCATGCTCCGATCTGTAGAACACCGGTTTTCTTTCTCCTGATAACAACGTCGTCCTGAGTAGTCCCCACCTGGAGATCCAAATGGGGGACTATTTTACCTCCGGAATATTTTACCCAAGAGTACGCCGTCATCATTTAACAATACAGTAAGGCTACATGCCATCGGGGAAAATTACGGCCTTAGTTTCCCCTTGCTTTCAGCCGTTCGCAGTACCAGCACAGCAAGGCCGTTTTGGTTAGTGTACAAAGCCAGATCAGTCAATCATCCAGACTGTTGCTCCTACAACTACTGAAAAGGCTGCTGCCCCTCTTCAGGAACCACATGTTTTCCTGGCCTCTCAACAGATACCCCTCCATTGTAGTTGCACCTACGGTACGGCTATCTGTATCACTGAGGCATGCAAGCCTCCCCACCAGCGGCAAGGTCCATGGTTCATGGGGGAGAAATCATGTGTATAATGTGTGAAAATCACAAATCATGTGTACAAAGTGTGAATTAACAGGACCAAATAAAAATCAAATCAAATCTTGATTTATTTGGAAAAGTGTGGACAAATTGTAATTTGCCTGTATGTATGAGGCATTGCTTCTTGCATATAATCTATGGTTTCATCTCTTGAACTGTCTATGCTAATCTTCTGAGCATCTTCAAGGAAGTAATTATTAAATCTGTTGAGTATCTGACTTCCAACATTTACTATAAGGGTGTTGTCTTTAATAACAAAGTTCCTACATTCATTAACAGATTTCTTTGCTTCTCTTTTAACTACTGCCCTCACAAATTTAATTTTATTATCTTAATTAGTTATTTCAGACATTATGTAGAGATTTTTATGTTTTTAAGGACTTTGCTTGTCACAAAATTGTAGTCCTGCATACCTACTCATTTCTAATAATTTCCTTTTTCTTGCTCGTGATATTTTGAATCCATTTGCAATCCAGGGATTTTTGAGGTTTAGTTAGAGCAATGCTATGTTTTGAGGGCTGGGGGTGGGGATAAGTAACCTCCTGTTAAAAACTGATAGAAATCCAACGATGAATAGGTTAAATTTGGAGTTGACATCTGTCATGTTATACACATTCCTTCAATGAGGTTCCAGTAAATCTACTCTCAAATTTTCCTTTGTCTGTTTGTTAAGACTCTTAACTGTTTTCCATGATACTGGTTTTGTATGGTTAGTTGTACATTATAGTCAGAGGGACCATTCACTACTGCATAAGCATTTATACTTCAAGTCTTCACATACAAAAACGTTGCCTATTAGTATATTGTTTTCCTGCATAATTCTGGTAGGACACATATTGTAAACATTAAGTAACACTTCCAAATTGTTTCTTCTACCTGAATCTTTTAGAAAAGTGATATTAAAATCTCCAAAGATTATCATTTGCATTCTATTGTCTGCCAGGTGGCATAATGATATTGCATATTTTCCAAGAATATCTGAAAGTTTCCCAGTGGCCATCTGTATACCATAACAACTACAAATAATTTTTTTTGTGAAAACAATTCATAAGTACAGGCTTACAGTTGTTCACCTACACAGAAACTACTGCTGGTAACAGATATGAGAAATTAGATAGACTAATGAAGAAGCTCATTTCTGTATGTTCTCCTTTTGGAGGTATCTCTCATTGTATTGAAATAAAAACAAATTTGTTGGCTAATTTGGGACATATTCATGACCTTTTGTCTTATGGAATTATCTTCTGGGGCAGTGCTCCCAAAGTAAACAAAGCAAACGGTGGAGCAAATAAAAGTGGCCTAGATGTGTGGATATGATTTGTAGCAGCATTAACAGAGAAGGAAATGACTTACAGTTACTTCCCATAGGATGGAGCAAATGTCCATACAGCTGGCTGAACCTTGGAGCATTAACATAATCTTCACACCTGACAGAGTTGTTAGCAGATGTCAGGTTGGTCACGGTCCTAGGTGGCCACCCAGCTCACCTGATCTGTCAGTGTGCGATTACCCTGTGTGGGGACTCCTCAAGTCTAAGGTGTATCACAACAGTTAGTTTTCAGCAGAACATTTCAGATGAGACTGTAGCAAGTCAAGCAGTCTGGCTTCGATCTGCCTTCAGAAACATGTTCACTAGGGCCTAAAAGTGCCAAAAGATGAATGATGGTCACTTTCAACATCTGCTACAGTTCATGTTAGTACTGTATTTCCTTTCCTCTTCCGTGTTTCTTTGTAGTCTGGAACTCTGTTTTCCAGACCACTTTTATTTGCCTTACCCTGTACTTTTTCAAGAAAAGCCAGCAGTAAGAACATGGTATAGATAACTGCACCTCGCTGAGGACCTTACGCTCACTTCTGAGTACATTTTCTCTCTGTGTTTCTAGTAATAAAAATAAATTTTTGCTGAATTATATCTTGCACAGTCACAATACAAGTCACAAAAGTAATTTTTATGTACACTTTGCCTTTGTGTTTAGAATTGAGAGTGCAGTAAAATTAATAGGTAATCTGCAATCCAACATAAATCACAGAATTGGGAAGCCCTACCAGTTAAAAAACAACATTAAAAATGTTCCTTGTTAGCTATACCTTCTACAAATTTTCTTGTTATCTTGACTTAAGGACTGAAAATTCTTATTAACCATGTAGCAAGCAACAGTGTTCTTAGTAAAGCTGCATGACAAACAGTAATGCGTTGTAAACATGGCTTTATATTTACAGAAGTACTATTGGAACTACAATATTCTTTATTGAATGATGTGGTTGGATGGAGTGGAATGCATGCTTTTCAATGACAACTTTTTATTACAGGAACTTAAATAAGTGCACCTTCTGAGAATAAATGCCTAGGTAAATGAATAACAGAAATTTTGATTCTTGACAATGCTTAGAGGAGCAGGGAAGATTAGTAATGACACAGTAGCATGAGGCTGGAAGTTTGTGGGTATACTACTGATGAGCTGCAAGGTGCAATAATGGCAGGGTCCGATGAGGTGATGAGCTCATGTGAAGTCTATGTACAAACACTGTGAAGTGGTGCCCTTGGGAGCAGTGGACAGAAATGCAGTGGTGGACACAGCTTGCATTGAGGGTGAAGTGACACCTAGATGGGGAACAGGAGCAACAATGGCAGCTGGGGTCTGAAGTGGAGACCTGTAGCGGACAGTTGAAGCAGTTATTGGTTGCTTGGAGCCTGGACTATGTCTGGCCCTCCAGAGTTTGAGCACCAACCAAATAGACAGCTGTGGAAATATACATCCACAGTATCACATGGACATATGACTGCAAAGGTGTACGTAGGCTCCCATGACAGCAGCACTGTACACAGTGGCTTGCATGCCAAGTAAGTGGTGTGGCTGCCAACCCCAGACACTGTGGCAGCTGCCAGGAGGCTTACTTTACACAGTAACTTGACTCTTCTATTTACAAACAACCCACAAGGTGAGGCAGGGGCCATTTATGGCCTGTGAAGCATATACTGAAGTTTGGTGGCCAAATATGCAGGGTTCCAGTCCTGCATACACCACAATAATCAAGTAAATATTTATCTACCAATAGAACATAAATGACAACCATTTAAGTTAACTCAGAAAGCAGCAGGTTTTACCATTTAATTCACAATATTAAATTTTTACTGGCATAATTACAAATACTATTAAGCACTGTATTGTTAATACAGTGTACAGATTATATTTCTACAAACCATTTCTCCTTTGTCACATATGCATTGACTGATTCCACATCCATAAAACTTCAGCTTCTTGATAAGATCTATGGCACATGATGAATGAATGAATAAAACAATGATATGACAGGAATATATTTATTTTTTCCTTTTTCTATTTTCTGATATTGTTTTATGTATAATTAATAACTCCATGGACTCAAACACTGAAAGCAAAATTAATGCAGTTAGCACTCATAGGTAATGATTAGAAACACTAAACAAAAGTGACTTGAGTTAAGTTTGTGTGGAATTTAAACCTTTGCTCTTATAATATAATTGATAAAATAACATGAGAAACTCAAGCTGGAGGTAACACAGGCACAACTGACTGATGACCCACATACATTCATATTTTCTCAAATCAGTGACAGAATATAAAAGTCCAAAATTTGAATAAAGCTTTGGTCAACTCCATGACATTCTTTACCAGTAAGGGATATTCAGGAGCAGATACAGAGTCAGATCACAATTTACTAATACTGAAGAGTAAACTGAAATAGTCAATTTAGAAAGAAATGGGACACTGACATACTGAGAAATGATGAGATGCATTTGAAGTTCTCTAAGGATGGAGATACTGTGATAATAAGTACAATAGTAGCCAGTTCAGTTGAGGAAGGAATGAACATCTAAAAAGCACAATCACAGTAGCTGGATGAACAAAACTAGGTACAAGGAAGAAACTGCCAAGAGCACTTGGGTAACAGAAGAAATACTTCAATTGATCAAGGAAAGAAGTACATACAACAAAATTCAGAGAAAGACAGGAATATGACAACACGAATAGTTAGGAATTAAATAAATAGGAAGCTAAGGCAAAATGGCTGCTGGAACAATGTGAAGAAATTGAAAGAAAGATTGTTGTTGGATGAACAAAGTCAAGACAATCTTCAATGAAATTAAAAGCAAGGGCAGCAACATTATAGGTGCACTGCTAAACATAGAGAAGACAGCAAAGAGGCAAAAAGAATACAGTAAGACCTCTACAACTTGTCTGATTATGTGATAAAAGGAAAAAATGGGAGTCGATAAGCAAGATGTATGGGTTTCAATATTAGAGTCAGTGTAACAGAGCTTTGGCAGACATTTGATCAACTAAGGCAGAAGGGGTAGATAATATTCTCTCAAAATTTCTAAAACTACTGGGAGAAGTAACAACCAAATGACTATGCAAACTAATGTGTAGATTCTATTAGACTGGTGACGTATACTCAGAATTTTGTAGAAATATCATCCACAGAATTCCAAAGACAGAAATGGCAGGTAAATGTCAGAATTACTGCACAGTCACCCTAATAGTTCATCCACACAAGTAGCTGACAATTATAACATAAACTGATAAGCCAAAACATGAACACTGCCCACCACCATGTTGGATGTTGCCTGGTTATGTTAGAAGCACATGATATGGTAACAAAAGTATGTAAGAGGAGCAGACAAGGACAGGGGAACGCCCTGCAGAACCTATGAATGAGTATCTTGAAAACAGCAAAGCTGGTTGAATGTTCACAGTCTACTGTTGTGAGTATCTACAAAAAGAGGTAGAAGGATATTGAGACTACCACTGAGTGCTATATAGTTGGACATACATGACTCTTCATGGAACATGGGGTTCAGAGGCTTTTCTGCTCTGTAAAGTAGGATAGATGGTGATCTATGGCATCTTGGCCAAAAGAGCACAGTGACAATGCTGGTGCATGCACAAGTGTTTTGGAGTACACCATTCATCGTACATTGTTGAACATGGAACTCCATAGCAGACCACCCCTACATATTCACATGTTCACTCAATGACATAATCAATTATAACTGCAGTGGGCATGCGACAATCAGGATTTGACCATCAATCAAGGGAAATGTATTGGCTCTTCGGGTGAATCCCATTTTTGCTACACTAGGTCACTGGTCATCTCCACAAGTGCCTTCATCAAGGTAAATGGTTGCTTGAAAAGTGCAGTGAGCCACAGATGCATGATGGTGGGAGCAGTAATATGCTTTAGGAGACATTCTCCTGCCATTGCATGGGACGTGTGGTAGCAATCAAAGACACGCTGATAGCTGCGAACCACCTGCATCTCTTCATGTTTGTTGTCTCCCACAATGGTGATGTCATCTTTCAGCACTACAATTGCCCATGTCTTGGAGCTAGAAACGTGCTAAAGTGGTTTGAGGAGCATTATAGTGAACTCATATTGATGTCTTGCAGACCAAATTTGCCTGATGTACATCCATGGGACCCATCTGGGTCGCAATTGGGTGCTGTCACTGTATACATAAATCAGTGGCCCGTTATTACATGACCTGTACATAGACATCTAATACCACATACCTCCACAAACCTACCAACAAACTGCCGGATCCCTAACATGCAGAATCAGTGATGTATTTCATTTCAAAGATGGAGAAACACCCTGTTAAGTCGGTGGTCATAATGTTTTGGCTCATCAGTTTATGTAAAAATGGAAAAGGAAATTGAGGATCTTCTAGGTAATGATCAGTTTGTTTTTAAGAAAGGTAAAGGCACCGGAGAGATAGCTGCGATGTTGCAGCTGATAATGTGTATAAGATTTAAGAACAGCCATGACAACTTTCGTAGCCCTTGTCGACCCAGAAAAACTGTTTGACAATGTAAAGCAGCATAAGATGTTCAAAACTCTGAGAAATATAGGATAAAAGCTCTAACAAGAGATGCATAATATACAATATGTTTAAGAACCAAGAAGGAACAATAAGAATGGAAGACCATGAGCTAAATGCTCAGATTAAAAACGGCATAAGACAGGGATACAATCAACTGTTCAGTCTATACATCAAAGAAACAATGATGGAAATAAAAGAAAAATTCTAGAGTGACATAAAATTCACTTTGAAAGGACATCATTTCATTTTCATTTCGTTTCATTTATTATCATCCTTTGCACCATTTACATGATATAGGAATTGTCATAATACTGTCCAGAATATGCACAGCAGAATATTGCAAATTTCTATCAAACACATAAAATTAACATTATATAATATGTTGAAAATTAAAACATTGAATTTATGGGTTGTTCTTTTACATGCTCTTTTAACACACACTGTACGTGATGAATTTATATACATTTAGTACATTTTGGAAAACACAAATTACGCATAATTTAGAGTTAAAAGAGAATAAACAAGACATAGAACTGACAATGACAACATGATATTGACAATACAACTATCAGTTAATGATTTAAGAATTCAGAATATTCATCTATACTATAAAAACATTTATTTATCAGATACTTTTTTAATTCTGACTTAAATTTTCCTTCATCTTCTGTTCCCCTGATGCAGAGTGGCAGAGCATTATAAAGCTTTATTCCACAGTGGATCACATGTTTTTGAGTTTTTGTTTATCTTGTTCTTTCTACATGCAGATTCTTACAGATATGTGTATTGTAATCACGAAGATCTGAATTTACATGTGAACTACTCAAGTGTGTTATTGTATGCAGTATGCTTTTTAATATGTACAAAGATGGTACTGTATGTTTAGCTGTATGAACAAGGGCTTGCAGTGTGTTTGTGGAGAGCTGTGTGTAATAATTCTAATGGCCCTTTTCTGTCATTTAAAAACCTCTCTAAAGCAACATTTAGTTGCAGCCCAGAATGTTATTCCATAGGATATAATAGAATCGAAATAGGTCGTATATACTAATCTTGTACATTCCGCACTGCAAACTCTAGAAATGATTCTCAGTGCAAAATATGCTGAATTGAGTTTTTGGATATGTATGTGACATGGTCTTTCCAGCTCAAGTGCTGATCAATGTACATGCCCAAAAATTTTGTAGACCAGACTTTCTCTATTTCATGGTCACTCAATGATAAATGGTGATCATCCATCTCATTTACTTTACCGTACTGTATGTAATTTGTTTTATTTAAATAGAGTGTTAACTTAATGGTGTAAAACCACTGTTGCACACTCTTCAGAACTTTTTCAGCTCTAGTGAATAATGATTTGCTGTCATCACTTACAATTAAGCTTGTATCATCTGCAAATAACATAATTTTTGATGATCTGTTGGGCCTTTCAATGTCATTTATATAGATTAGGAATAACTGGGGGCCAAGAACACTACCCTGAGGGACACCTACTGCCACTTTCTTAGCATCAGCTACCCACTTCAGTTTTTGCTTATTCTGAGATGAGCTAAGTTCCACAACCTGAGTTCTATCTTGGAGATAGGATTCAGGCCATTTCCTCCCAATTCCTCTGATGCCTATTGCCTCCAGTATGTCAAGGAGAAATTGATTATCTACTGTATCGAAGGCCTTGGAAAGCTCTAGGTTGATTCCTGCCACATAATTGTTGTTGTAGTCTTCAGTCCAGAGACTGGTTTGATGCAGCTCTCCATGCTACTCTATGCCGTGCAAGGTTCTTCATCTCCCAGTATCTACTGCAGCCTACATCCTTCTGAATCTGTTTAGTGTATTCAGCTCTTGGTCTACCTCTATGATTTTTACCCTCCACGCTGCCTTACAATACTAAATTGGTGATCCCTTGATGCCTCATAATATGCCCTACCAACCGATCCCTTCTTCTAGTCAAGTTGTGCCATAAATTTCTCTTCTCTCTAATTTTATTCAATACCTCCTCATTAGTTATGCGATTTACCCATCTAATCTTCAGCATTCTTCTGTAGCACCACATTTGGAAAGCTTCTATTATCTTCTTGTCTAAACTATTTATCATCCACTTTTCACATCCATACATGGCTATACTCCATACGAATACTTTCCAAAACGACTTTCTGACAATTAAATCTATACTCGATGTTAACAAATTTCTCTTCTTCAGAAACCCTTTCCTTGCCATTGCCAGTCTACATTTTATATCCTCTCTACCTCAACCATCATCAGTTATTTTGCTCCCCAAATAGCAAAACGCATTTACTACTTTAAGCACCTCATTTCCTAATCTAATTACTGCAGCATCCCCCGACTTAATTCGACTACATTCCATTATCCTTGTTTTGCTTTTGTTGATGTTCATCTTATATCCTCCTTTCAAGACACTGTCCATTCCATTCAACTGCTCTTCCAACTCCTTTGCTGTCTCTGACAGAATTACAATGTCATCGGCGAACCTCAAAGTTTTTATTTCTTCTCCCTGGATTTTAATACCTACTCCAAATTTTTCTTTTGTTTCCTTTACTGCTTGCTCAATATACAGATTGAATAACATTGGGGAAAGGCTACAACCCTGTCTCACTCCCTTCCCAACCACTGCTTCCCTTTCATGCCCCTCGACTCTTATAACTGCCATCTGGTTTCTGTACAAATTGTAAATAGCTTTCGCTCTCTGTATTTTACCCCCGCCACCTTTAGAATGACCATTTAGAATATTTTCGAGCCCAGTAGATAAAATTTATGTCGTTGCTAAAAAATTTACTGGCACATTTGTGTGATGTATCTTAAAGTGTATCACGCGCAAAAAAGATCAACATTATATGTGGAATCTTAACTTCTCTTCCAGCTTATTAACCTTCAAGACCAGTATTATATATGAATGCTATGTATATTAATTTAAACTATTAACTTTTCGTATTTGTATGTTCGCGCTACTTAAGTGTGATCTTACTATTGGCTAACCATATCACGTGTCCTGTGCTGTCATCAACTGGTGAGATCATGTGACATGAGCTATGACTGGTCTACAAAAGTGCAACATAATCTGGATTTCAATGCTTCGGAAAGTGACATGCATTGTTTGGCGGAATTAAAGTTTATACCTTCGTAATACGAACCATGGACCTTGCCGTTGGTGGGGAGGCTTGCGTGCCTCAGCGATACAGATAGCCATACCGTAGGTACAACCACAACGGAGGGGTATCTGTTGAGAGGCCAGACAAACGTGTG
The DNA here is from genome assembly GCF_021461385.2 of Schistocerca piceifrons. Classification (NCBI taxonomy): domain Eukaryota; kingdom Metazoa; phylum Arthropoda; class Insecta; order Orthoptera; family Acrididae; genus Schistocerca; species Schistocerca piceifrons. The sequence goes on from NC_060142.1 coordinate 289,714,641, forward strand.
GTTCCTGAAGAGGGGCAGCAGCCTTTTCAGTAGTTGCAAGGGCAACAGTCTGGATGATTGACTGATCTGGCCTTGTAACAATAACCAAAATGGCCTTGCTGTGCTGGTACTGCATACGGCTGAAAGCAAGGGGAAACTACGGCCGTAATTTTTCCCGAGGGCATGCAGCTTTACTGTATGATTAAATGATGATGGCGTCCTCTTGGGTAAAATATTCCGGAGGCAAAATAGTCCCCCATTTGGATCTCCGGGCGGGGACTACTCAAGAGGATGTCGTTATCAGGAGAAAGAAAACTGGCGTTCTAGGGATCGGAGCGTGGAATGTCAGGTCCCTTAATCGGGCAGGTAGGTTAGAAAATTTGAAAAGGGAAATAGATAGGTTAAAGTTAGACATAGTGGGAATTAGTGAAGTTCGGTGGCAGGAGGAACAAGACTTCTGGTCAGGTGACTACAGGGTTATAAACACAAAGTCAAATAGGGATAATGCAGGAGTAGGTTTAATAATGAATAGGAAAATAGGAATGTGGGTAAGCTACTACAAACAGCTTAGTGAACGCATTATTGTGGCCAAGATAGATACGAAGCCCACACCTACTGCAGTAGTACAAGTTTATATGCCAACTAGCTCTGCAGATGACAAAGAAATTGAAGAAATGTATGATGAAATAAAAGAAATTATTCAGATAGTGAAGGGAGACGAAAATTTAATAGTCATGGGTGACTGGAATTCGAGTGTAGGAAAAGGGAGAGAAGGAAATGTAGTAGGTGAATATGGATTGGGGCTAAGAAATGAAAGAGGAAGCCGCCTGGTAGAATTTTGCACAGAGCACAACTTAATCACAGCTAACACTTGGTTTAAGAATCATGATAGAAGGTTGTATACATGGAAAAACCCTGGAGATACTAAAAGGTATCAGATAGATTATATAATGGTAAGACAGAGATTTAGGAACCAGGTTTTAAATTGTAAGACATTTCCAGGGGCAGATGCGGACTCTGACCACAATCTATTGGTTATGACCTGTAGATTAAAACTGAAGAAACTGCAAAAAGGTGGGAATTTAAGGAGATGGGACCTGAATAAACTGAAAGAACCAGAGGTTGTACAGAGTTTCAGGGAGAGCATAAGGGAACAATTGACAGGAATGGGGGAAAGAAATACAGTAGAAGAAGAATGGGTAGCTTTGAGGGATGAAGTAGTGAAGGCAGCAGAGGATCAAGTAGGTAAAAAGATGAGGGCTAGTAGAAATCCTTGGGTAACAGAAGAAATATTGAATTCAATTGATGAAAGGAGAAAATATAAAAATGCAGTAAATGAAGCAGGCAAAAAGGAATACAAATGTCTCAAAAATGAGATCGACAGGAAGTGCAAAATGGCTAAGCAGGGATGGCTAGAGGACAAATGTAAGGATGTAGAGGCTTATCTCACTAGGGGTAAGATAGATACTGCCTACAGGAAAATTAGAGACCTTTGGAGAAAAAAGAACCACTTGCATGAGTATCAAGAGCTCTGATGGAAACCCAGTTCTAAGCAAAGAAGGGAAAGCAGAAAGGTGGAAGGAGTATATAGAGGGTCTATACAAGGGTGATGTACTTGAGGACAATTTTATGGAAATGGAAGAGGATGTAGATGAAGATGAAATGAGAGATACGATACTGTGTGAAGAGTTTGACAGAGCACTGAAAGACCTGAGTTGAAACAAGGCCCCCGGAGTAGACAACATTCCATTGGAACTACTGACAGCCTTGGGAGAGCCAGTCCTGACAAAACTCTACCATCTGGTGAGCAAGATGTATGAAACAGGCGAAATACCCTCAGACTTCAAGAAGAATATAATAATTCCAATCCCAAAGAAAGCAGGTGTTGACAGATGTGAGAATTACCGAACAATCAGTTTAATAAGCCACAGCTGCAAAATACTAACACGAATTCTTTACAGACGAATGGAAAAATTAGTAGAAGCCGACCTCGGGGAAGATCAGTTTGGATTCCGTAGAAATACTGGAACACGTGAGGCAATACTGACCTTACGACTTATCTTAGAAGAAAGATTAAGGAAAGGCAAACCCACGTTTCTAGCATTTGTAGACTTAGAGAAAGCTTTTGACAATGTTGACTGGAATACTCTCTTTCAAATTCTAAAGGTGGCAGGGGTAAAATACAGGGAGCGAAAGGCTATTTACAATTTGTACAGAAACCAGATGACAGTTATAAGAGTCGAGGAACATGAAAGGGAAGCAGTGGTTGGGAAGGGAGTAAGACAGGGTTGTAGCCTCTCCCCGATGTTATTCAATCTGTATATTGAGCAAGCAGTAAAGGAAACAAAAGAAAAATTCGGAGACAGGTATTAAAATCCATGGAGAAAAAATAAAAACTTTGAGGTTTGCCGATGACATTGTAATTCTGTCAGAGACAGCAAAGGACTTGGAAGAGCAGTTGAACGGAATGGATGGTGTCTTGAAGGGAGGATATAAGATGAACATCAACAAAGGCAAAACGAGGATAATGGAATGTAGTCGAATTAAGTCGGGTGATGTTGAGGGTATTAGATTAGGAAATGAGACACAAAGTAGTAAAGGAGTTTTGCTATTTAGGGAGCAAAATAACTGATGATGGTCGAAGTAGAGAGAATATAAAATGTAGACTGGCAATGGCAAGGAAAGCGTTTCTGAAGAAGAGAAATTTGTTAACATCGAGTATAGATTTAAGTGGGAGGAAGTCATTTCTGAAAGTATTTGTATGGAGTGTAGCCATGTATGGAAGCGAAACATGGATGGTAAATAGTTTGGACAAGAAGAGAATAGAAGCTTTCAAAATGTGGTGCTACAGAAGAATGCTGAAAATTAGATGGGTAGATCACATAACTAATGAGGAAGTACTGAATAGGATTGGGGAGAAGAGGAGTTTGTGGCACAACTTGACCAGAAGAAGGGATCGGTTGGTCAGACATGTTCTGAGGCATCAAGGGATCACCAATTTAGTATTGGAGGGCAGCGTGGAGGGTAAAAATCATAGGGGGAGACCAAGAGATGAATACACTAAGCAGATTCAGAAGGATGTAGGTTGCAGTAGGTACTGGGAGATGAAGAAGCTTGCACAGGATAGAATAGCATGGAGAGCTGCATCAAACCAGTCTCAGGACTGAAGACCACAACAACAACACAACCTTTAGAATTTGAAAGAGAGTATTCCAGTCAACATTGTCAAAATCTTTCCCTAAGTCTACAAATGCTAGAAACATAGGTTTGCCTTTTCTTAATCTTTCTTCTAAGATAAGTCGTAAGGTCAGTATTGCCTCACGTGTTCCAACATTTCTACGGAATCCAAACTGATCTTCCCCTAGGTCGGCTTCTACCAGTTTTTCCATTCGTCTGTAAATAATTCGTGTTGGTATTTTGCAGCTGTGACTTATTAAACTGGTCAACATTGTCATAAGCTTTCTCTAAATCTACAAATTCTAGAAATGTAGGTTTGCCTTTCCTTAATCTATTTTCTAAGATAAGTCGTAGGGTCAGTATTGCCTCATGTGTACCAACATTGCTATGGAATCCAAACTGATCTTTCCCGAGGTTGGCTTCTACCAGTTTTTCCATTCATCTGTAAAGAATTCATGTTAGTATTTTGCAGCCGTAGCTTATTAAACTGATAGTTCGGTAGTTTTCACATCTGTCAAATCGGCCGTCTTTGGGATTGGAATTATTATATTCTTCTTGAAGTCTGAGGGTATTTCGCCTGTCTCATACATCTTGCTCACCAGATGGTAGAGTTTTGTTAGGCCTGGCTCTCCCAAGGCTGTCAGTAGTTCTAATGGAATGTTGTCTACTCCCGGGGCCTTGTTTCGACTTAGGTCTTTCTGTGCTCTGTCAAACTCTTCACACGGTATCATATCTCCTATTTCATCTTCATCTACATTCTCTTCCATTTCCATAATATTGTCCTCAAGAACATTGCCCTTGTATAGACCCTCTATATACTCCTTCCACCTTTCTGCTTTCCCTTCTTTGCTTAGAACTGGGATTCCATCTGAGCTCTTGATATTCATACAAGTGGTTCTCTTTTCTCCAAAGGTCTCTTTCATTTTCCTGTAGGCAGTATCTATGTTACCCCTAGTGATATGTGCCTCTACATCCTTACATTTGTCCTCCAGCCATCCCTGCTTAGCCATTTTGCACTTCCTGTCGATCTCACTTTTGAGACGTTTGTTATTGTCTAAATTTCTAATAATTTCTTCCATATAGGCCTGTATAGGTGTTTCTGTGCTGTGACCTGTACAAAAACCATCTTGATTACAATTTAGAAGATTGAAGGTGTCAAGGTAGCTTATGAGTCTAATTTACATCAGTTTTTCAAAAAATTTTGATAAAGATGGAAGGAGGGATATAGGTCTATAGTTTTCTATCTTATGTGTATCCGCATTTTTGAATAATGGTTTAACCTTAGAAATTTTCTGCATTTGGAGGAACACACCTTCATTGAATGATAAATTGGCAATATGTACCAGTGGTTGCAAGATTTGTGAGGTGACTTTTTTTATTATTGTCTCTGGCACTTCATCCAGTCCTGCAGACATTTTGGGCTTCATACTGTTAATTACTTTCAATATTTCATTTTATTAGTGGGACTTATCATCATGCTACTAACTACTTTTGTTGCTGTTGTTTTCCCTTCTTTGGTAAAGCTCTTGCTTAATTTATCAAGTACACTTATAAAGTAGTTGTTAATGTAATCGGGCAAGCCTTCCTTCTTTATTTCAATGTTATCACTAGATTTAAGTACAATATTCTGGTCTTTAGAGCATTTTCCTATTTCTCTTTTAACAATTTCTCATGTGGTCCTTGAATAAGGATTGAGAATAAACTGAAGAAAGATGAAAGTAATGAGGAGTAGCGGAAATGAGATTAGTGATGAACTTAACATCAAAACTAGGAACTATGAACTGAAGGAATTCTGCTACCTGGGAAGCAAAACAATCTATGATGGACGATGCAAGTAAAAGTAAGTTACACATTATTATGGCTGAACAAGAAACTTTTATTGAAGGCATCACTACACTTCAAAGTGACACATATACATACCACAATTTCTCAACATACTTCCTGAGTTTCTGCAATTAATGCTCAAAACATTCTACCAATTGTCAATTCCTTGATGAAAGAAATCTGCTCCTTGGCACAGAGCCATCTGGGAACTGCTTTGTGAGTGTCCTCACTATTGGAAAATCAGAAGCAAAATTAAAATCTTTTCTTTAAATAAATGTCTACTTTCACTGAAATAATTCTAAGCTGTACACATTATGTACTAACATTCATATTAAACCTTTGTACACAATACGATGTTTGCAAAAGACATTGTTTTCTGACTACACTGAAAAAGAAATGTAAATAAAAAATGCCTGTGCTTGTAAATTGATGCTAGCAGAAAAGTCATTTGTAATTATTACAGTTTATAGATCCCCATACGGAAGTATCAAAACATTCCTAGAAAAATTTTGTACCACTATTATGCCAACTCACAGACAAAAGAAAGATATTTCCAGACAGACTGAAATATGCCATTCCACGCTGCCCTCCAATACGAAATTGGTGATCCCTTGATGCCTCAGAATATGCCATACCAACCGATCCCTTCTTCTAGTCAAGTTGTGCCATAAATTTATCTTCTCTCTAATTCTCTCTTTACAAGAAAGGTGCCAAACAAATGTTAATAATTACTTGAAATTATTTTTGTGAAAGATCTGTGAAAATGCAACATTCTGGAAATATTACTTAACTCTTATAACCTGAGTTCTGTTGTTAATTTTCTCACCAGTATTACAGGTAAGCAACACACTAACAGAAAACATTTATGTAAGTGAATACCTAATCAATGACCCAACTGTTTATGCAGTAATGAATGGTCCCTCTGATCATTTCTGAGTACAGTGAAGTGATGTAATGGAAAACAACTGAAGTAAATAATGAAGTTTTAAGGCAGGCTTACTCAAAACTGAATATAGGGATGTGTACAATGTGATGAATTTAAACACCTAATCTATATACTTATAGATGTGTTTCTATCAACATTTTATAGCTGTTTTCAAAAGAAAATATTCAATTAGAGCATTAATAAGACATAAAAGAATACTGGATTCCAGAGGAATCAGACTATAAGGAGCAGTGAAATGCTTAGAACAAACAGAGAAACAGGACTTATTTAATACTACTAGAAATAATATGCTGTCATGAGAAAGATGATTAAAAATAAAAATTCTCTGTTTAATGTCTGAAATGAATGATTCAGCTAATAAAATTAAACTGCATGGGCAACTGTTAAAAGAGAAAACAGGAAATCAGTTAATCATTACTTCTTGGAAATAGCTCAGAAGACTGACATGGACTGTTCAAGGAAGAGAGTGATAAGACTCTATGCAAGAAGCATACATGCTGGCAAATCACAATTATCCCACACGCTGCTAAAGAAATTATGAATGTAATTAACTCCCCCACAATCAAAAACTCTCATGGTGTTGATATATGTTAAGTAAAGTAGGTACTAAATCCTGTTCTTCCAATATATGTATGCAGGCACGTACACAATACATCACCCTCATGGGGGATATTTCCAAACAGACTGAAATATGTTATTGGCAGATTCCTTTACAAGAAATGTGCCAGGACAGATATTAATAATTAGTTACCAGACTCACCATTTACCTCCTTCTTTAAGGTATGGTACTGGGAAAAGATGTTTTATTGTACAGTATTACATGCTTAAAATTAATTATGGCATTGAATTAATTTTATTGCAATGTACAGTGTTTTTAAAATTGCAAATTAACATACAAAAATGTCATATTTTATTTCAATGATTTGATTAAATGGATACTTAATAAACCAAGATTATCTAAATGAGAACCATAACACACTTCTCTCACATTATGATGCATAGTCAATCTCAGTTTGGTTTTCAAATGGCTCTCTCCCCAGACATGCTGTTTTAAATTCGTGAATCATATTACATGAAATTTAAATGACAAAAATCATTGTCATTTAGTATTTTCTGTGTTTTGTCAAAAGCACTTGATTTTGCAGGTCACAGTGTTCTCCTAGAGATGCTGAAATTACTGTTAACTGGTTTTCATCCTACTTAATTAAAAGAATGCAAAGTATGGCATTAAGAAACAGGCTAAATAACGTAACAGGGATTTATTTATTTATGTCCTGAAATCTTTGAGATGCATGTATTATACCCCAGATCATAAACAAAATTTCATTAAATTAAACATTGTTACATTGAATGTTATTTGCGAGGGTCATTTTTATGATGTTTGTATATGCATGTTCTATAACAGAGAAAATTCTTTACTTGGGCATTTTATATGAATTTCTTATGTTAAATGGAATATTTGCATCTTTTGTAACAGAGAAAATTCTTTACTTGGGCATTTTATATAAATTTCTTATGTTAAATAGAATATATGCATGTTTTGTAACAGAGAAAATTCTTTACTTGGGCATTTTATATAAATTTCTGATGCTAAATGGAATATGTTTAACATACAATAGAATGCAATACAATACACTTAATGCAAATTAGCACTTTTGCAATCTCTTTGTTACAATACTTGTATGTATCTATTTTCCAGGAGAGACCTTCTTGGCAGCAGGTGTACAGTACTGTATATTTATGAAATTCAGTTTGCAAGATTCTATGATACTGAGCAAAAACAGTTTTCCAGAAGATATAGAGTTATAGATTTTACAACAGAGAAAATTCTGAACATGGCTATTTTACATAATTTTCTTTTATTAAGTGGGATATATTTAACATATAATAGAATGCAATACAATATGCTTAATGCAATTTGGCACTTTTGCAGTCTCACTTTTCAATACTTGTATGTACATATTTTCCAAGAGAGAGCTTCTGGGCATCAAATATGCAGTATATTAACAAATTCAGTTTTGAAGATACTGTGATGTTGAGTAAAAGCAGCTTTTTAGAAGATGTAATGTTAGAGAATCTTTTTAATGATATGTGTTTGGTTAGTGGTCTTTAAGTGAATTGGCAGTCAATTAAACAGTTGTGATCCTGAGTGATATATACACCTTTCTTGCACAGGGTGGTACCGGCATAACAATGATTTCTGTGTGTGCCACTATTTGACCTTTTACGGTATTCATGTACAGTTTTATTCTGAATAAATACATTTTCAATTTTTAACATGCTCTTTTTTACATACATGACAACCTCAAGTATAAAAATATGTGGCAGGGCTAGGATCCTAAGTTCTGTAAAGAATGGTTTACATGATTTTTTGACTATTGTATTTCAGATAATATAATAATTTGAAGATGAAAAATGTCAAAAAGTTCACTTATTTTTCCTACTTTCAGTCACCATTGTATTATGATATCATATTCTGTGATAACATGTAACTGAGAATAAAGTGTTCATTGTGTGGATGTATGTAATGATGATAATGTGTTGTATGCACTTTAGAATCTCTTCTAGACATTTTTTCAAATAATTGGGTATACTGACGACAACCTCACAGAAAATTATTCCCTTATAAGTTTATTGTTAGTCATCAGTCATAGTTCAAAAACAACAGTATAAATGTAATACTAAAATGAGAAAAAGCTGATAGTGGTCTGTGTTAAGTTGAATGTGGGTTTGAAGTATCAGATAAAAACAACAGCTATATCTACATCTATGCAAGGCACTAACAGTGTGTGACAGGGAGTACTTTTGGCATCACTATCATCTTCCATTCCTGAATGATGTGTGGGAATAACGACTGTTGAGAAACCTCCGTATAAGTCTAGTTCCACTGGTTTTTTTCATCATATCATTTTGTGGTATGTGTATGGGAGGAAGCAGTATGTTGCCCAAGTACACTTGAAACATACATTCCCAGAATTTCAAAAGTAGACCTCTCCATTGTACATAATGCTTCTCTTGCTGTATCTGTCACTGGAGTTTGTTGAGTATATTTGTAGCAATCATTTTGGGGTTGAAGCTCTTTTGTCCATGTTTGCTTTAATGATACTTAAGTTTTTGGATGGGGTCTGCCTTTAACAAAACACAATTTTGTTTTTTATCCCAAACATGTTTCACTGCAGTTGCAGCATCATTAGTGAGCTTTTATTTTATGGTTTTTACCACATGGTGTGGTTTTCCTGATGTGTTATGTTTTTACAGTGATTGATTTCTTTCACAGTTTGTCATGCTTTCTGTTTTCCTCATCTTCTTCACTGTGAAGTTCTGTATATTGAGCTGTCACTGTCACTGTTTACCAGCTGTAAAAGAGCTGTAAACTGCTGTTTTCTGTAATGTCGGTGTCTCTTATATTAGTTGGACCTGATAAGAACTCTAGATTGAGAAGTACTCAAGAATCATTTGAACAAGTGTTTTGTAAGCCACTTTCTGTCCCAGATGGATTCCATTTCTTTAACATTCTTCCACTGAGTCTCAGCCTGGCACCCAGTTTTCCTACAACAACTTTTATGTAGGCATTGCATTTTATGTCACTATAGAAGCTTACTCATATGTATTTGACATTTTTTACTGTTTTCAGTGACTTTTTGTGAATTGTATTGAACAGTAATGGATATCTTCACTTATTTATGCACAATACTTTCTTTTTATTTTTGTTCAGCGTTAACTATCAATTCCTGCACCAGTTACTGAGACTCTGCACGTCTTCTGGCATTTTACTACATTCATCTGACACTGCGCTCTTTTTGTAGACAACAGAATCATTCGCAAATAGCCCCTAGGGGTTTCCAACATTACCAACTGGGAGATGATGCTTTAATAACTCAGATGTATTTGAGTGCTGTGGTACGGAAGGAATTGGAGATGGTGTTACGAAAAAATGTTGCTTGGTAGTAGGAATGAAAGAGTAGAAAGACTATCAGAGTTCTTCAGTAAACTTCAGCTGGAAATAGTGAATATACTGTTCAAACATTACAAGAGGTGGTGGTATACATGGGAACCAGCCGGTGTGGCCGAGCGGTTCTAGGCACTTCAGTCTGGACCTGCACGACCACTACTGTCGCAGGTTCGAATACTGCCTCGGGCATGGATGTGTGTGATGTCCTTAGGTTAGTTAGGTTTAAGTAGTTCTAAGTTCTAGGGACTGATGACCTCAGATGTTAAGTCCCATAGTGCTCAGAGCCATTTGAACCATTTTTAGACATGGGAAAATAACAACTGGATTACATCATAGTGAGACAGAGATTCTAAAATCAGATACTGGATTGCAGCACATGTGCAAGAGCAGATATAGAATTAGAAGATAATTTAGAAATAATGAAAAGCTAGCTGCAGTTTAAGAATTGTCTGAAGCAATCAATGTAGAAAGAAGTGGAAGACTGAAGTACTGAGGAATGAGGAGATGCATTTGAAGTTCTCTAAAACTATACATACTGTGATAGTGAATACTACAAGAGCCAGTTCAGAGGAATGCGCATCTCTAAAAATGGCAGTCTGCATGATTCAGAACAGCTGTGTTTGTAGGAAGGATGGGAACTCTCCCTGCAATATACTGGAATCTTACATTCCTGTAGCCCCTCTGGCCTCAACCTTTACTAGTACCTGTCCTCCACCTACCTATACCCTTCCCTGCTTCAGCTCCAGAAATACACAGCTTTCTACCCCACTAATGCAACTATTAGTCTTTTTCCCCTTCTCTAGTCCTCTCCTTTTCCACTCCCTTCCCTGATTCCTTTAAGCCTCCTGATTGCACCCTGCTCTAGCAGCCCATCCTGTCCCCACCACGGCCCTGGACATTACCACAAACAGCACTGCACCTTCCCCCTCTTATACTCTGCTGTCACTCCCCTGCACACCCCAGCATCCTCCTTACCCACATCACAGACAGATTGCTTTTCTGATCAGGTGCAGTTGCTGTACGCAGTCCGGCCACTGTTGCTGGAGTGGCTGGTCATATGTGTGCGAGTTGTTCTTGTGCGAATGCGTGTTTTCTACTTTAGAAATAGGCCTTTTTGGTCAAAAGCTTAAATGTATAACTGTCTTTTTGTTGTGGCTGTTGTGACTCAGTGTCTCAGCTACATTGTGAAGGGCAGATGAGAATTATACGTGATTAATGTAACACTTCATTCATACAAGTTGTTGACAGGAATAATATACACAAGAATGGAAAAGAAAACTGAGGATTAGTTAAATGATAATCCGTTTGGCTTTAGTAAAGGTAAAGGCATCATCGATGTAATTGTGGTGCTGCATCTGATAAAAAGTGAAACTTGATAAAAATCCAGGCATGTTTATAGGATCTGTTGATCTAGAAAAAGTGTTTTACAATGCAAATTGGTGTAAAATGTTAATAGACATAAAATACTCAAATGTATAAGAGCCAAGAGGGAACAACACAAATGGAAGACCAAGAAGGAAGTGCTCGTATTAAAAAAGATGTAAGGCAGGGATGCAGTCTTCCTACCCTATTGTTCAACCTGTTCATTCAAGAAGTAATAACAGAAATAAAAGAAAAGTTTCAGGCTAGGATTAAAATCCAAGGCAAAAGGATATCAATGATTAGTTTTGCTAAAAACTTGGTGCATTCAGTGAAAGCAAGAAAAAATTACAGAAAATACTGAATGGAATAAAGAGTCTATTGAGCCCAGAATGTGGATTCAGAGTAAACCAAAGACAGACAAAAGAATTAATGAGTAAGATAAATGAGATTACTGACAAACTTAACATCAAAATTAGGGACCACAAAGTAGATGAACTGAAGGAATTCTGTTACCTTGGAAGTAAAATAATGCATGACAAATGAAGGACGACATAAAAAGCAGACCAGTTCAGGTGAAGAGGGCATTCCTGGGCAGGAGAAGTCTGCTGGTATAAAACACTGGCCTTAATTTGAGGAAGAAATTTCTGAGAGTGTACATGTGGAGCACACCATTGCATGAACGTGAATTTTGGAGTTTGTCCAACAAATAGCTGAGGACTTTGGGTATAATGAAATGCTTACTGACTTTACATAATATGAAAAATTCTTAGGATTTTTATTGAGGTTAGTTGACAAAATTTTAAAGTGAGTACTGGTAGTAATTAAATACACTAAGCAGTAAGTAAAACAATATTAAAAATGTGGATGCATAAGATGTTGATTTAAATTACTACTAATGGTAATAGGGACAAAGGTGTCCATAAGTTATCAACAAGAATGATGTTAGTATTCATTTGGAATGGCTGGGGAATGTGAATCACTTCTCTATCCTCTGAATAAAGTGGGCAGAGAGTTTGTGTGACCTTGCTAAAGTCTTTGATATTATGGTATTAACAGTATCACTCTTGCAGGGATAGAATCTTACTTTCAAAATAAAGCAGAGGGTCTCATTAACAAATTGTATCACTGGCATGAAACTAACCTCAGAATGGGGGAACATGACTTGTTCAGTATTGAGACCAACCTTGTTTCCAAATCTGTCACTTGGTACAAAAGGCAGTTCAAAGACAGTAATGTTTGCTGATGGCTCAGACATATTATTTAGTGTCCAAACTCAAACTTGGCAGGTACAGCTCAGATACTGGTCAAACAGACCTACACATGGTTTATAGTTAACAGTCTTTAAGTATTAATTTCACAAAGACTGATACAACACAGTTTCAAACAAGCAATAATAAACTGTTAGCATTAGAAATAGACATTAATGGCACTCATACACCAACAGAAACTGCCTGCATGAAATTGATTGGGGTTCAATTGAGCACAATTTAATGTGGAGTAGGAAAACTAATCAAGAAGCTCAGTTCGACTAGTTACATCCTTCCAAGCATCTCTCATTGTGTTGACTTAAAGACAAAATTTTTAGGTTTTTTTGGTAGTTTTATTCCATGTTATCCTATGAAGTTATCTTCTGGGGCAGTGTACCTAAGGTAAATAAAGTAGGTCTATTTATATGGCAGCAGCAAGCAGTGATAACACTGTATAAAGCAGATAACCATGTTTCTTGCAGAAACCTTTTCAAGGATCTTGGAATTCTTGCACTCACATCCCAATACATTTACTTCTAAATGGTTTTTCTCATTGATAGTAAAGATCAGTTACAGCTGAACTGTGATGTGCGCAAGCCACTAAAATAATCTACTAGAGTTCAAACAGTAGAAACTCCAGGTAGGAATATCAACAATGTAAGAAAAGACTGATTGCTACTTACCTTAAAGAGGACATGTCAAGTTGCAGATAGGCACAATTAAAAGACACTTACATTAAGCTTTCTGCCACACCATTGATCAGTAAAAGAGACACATACACACACCACTCACACATGTAAGCAAAAAGCAAAAGCATACCTCATGCACACGACTGCCAACTCCAGCATCTGGGGCTGGAATGCAGCCTGAGATGCCGGTATTGGCTGTCTCGTGTGTGTGTGTGTGTGTGTGTGTGTGTGTGTGTGTGTGTGTGTGTGTGTGTGAGAGAGAGAGAGAGAGAGAGAGAGAGAGAGAGAGAGAGAGAGATGTCTTTTCATTGTGCCTGTCTTCTAGAGTTCACATGACTTGTGCACTCTGGTAGGAAGATATTCAACAAACTCCCATCCAACACAAAGCAAGAAATTGGAAATCCATACCAATTTAAAAGAAAATTGAAAACATATCTCTTTAGCCATTCTTTCTGCAAATTATCTGAATATTTCTATTCAGGGATTGAAATGTCCTGTAGCTGTACAGCAAGTAGCAGTGTTCACTGTAAAACTGCAAATGAGATTGTAATGTACTGTAAGTAGGATGCAGCATTTATAGTTGCAGATTTTTCTTTGAAAAATACCATTTTAATCATATAAATATTAAGGTACTAATAGCCTATCAACAGCTGCTATAGGAGTGGCAAAATAAAACTGACCCAGAAAATATATACAATGGGACTCATATGGGATTGACCCTTGTTAATGAATGTTGCATAATATGCTGAAAATGGCAACTGTTGGCGTCAATGCAGCACTGTGCTAGGTTTATCAATCTGTGAGACATGTACAGCACCTCTGCCTGTGGGATAGAAACAATAGTGTTTTCAACATTTTGCAGGAGCTACTCCAGTGTATGAGTATTACACCTGGCCCTTCAATTTTCTTCAGGTGGTATAGGTGCCCTGGAATTTGTACTGCCTCTGCTGACTGTCCTCTCCTCACTAAACACCTCAAGCACTTGTAACAAGGCAGTGTATGTTGTTACTTTGTCTTGTTGAAATTATCCTTGGAGTTGCTCATCTTCTGTGAGTTGATCCGGACACGGATTAAATAGTTTCTGGTCATTAACAGTCTGATGAAAAACTTTGTTTGACAAAAAAACACAAAGGCCAATCTTGAGGTCAAGCAATGGCTGTTCTAAGTACTTCGGGATTTTCTGGTGCATAATCATGGGTGTTCTATGAGTTTACATAGACTGAACCAGGCCTCAGCTGAAGACATGAAAAGCTGAGGATCCCAAAGAGCCTGATTCCATTTTGTTCAGAAATCATTTGGTATACAAAATGATCACTATACGCTTTGAAATACATGTAATGAGTGTATTGTTAACCATATTGGACACCTTTATGAACTACTTGCCTTGGGCACCATTTGGTAAACACAACAGTTATTACACGCTCCGATAACACATGTAATGAAAGTTTTGTTCACCTAATGAAGGCTGAAAGCAGTTATGATTGTGTCATAAAATGTGATTTTGTCAGGAATAAATGAAAGTTCACAGCATGTTAGTAATGGATCTCCTTTGATAGTATTTATTTATTTTTGAAAGAATTACATTCTATGTTAGATGTTCACAAAATTTTCAAGTGATTCCTTGTCATAAGGTATGAACTCTCTCTCTTTGCAACATCTAAAACAATCTGCAGCAATAGTTGGAATGTTATTGTTTAGCTACATTAAATACTTCTATTTTTTTTCTGCGCTACTGACTGGTTTTGCTGTTTATGCCATTGCCAAGTATATATGGACTAGAAGATCTACAAGCACTTGAGAATGGTGCAGATGCAGAAACTGACTGATAGCGCAAATAAATTCTAATTGGATGTTGATTTAGGACGTGCAGGCTTTCAATTCTCGTACAGCCATCTTGATTTAAGATTCCCTAAACTGCACAAGGGAAATGTACAATTTAACTTCCCCATCCTTGTCCAATCTGACCTTGTGTCCCATCCCTAATGACATAATCATTGATGGGACACTCAATCTTACTCTTCTTCCCTATTTTTGCTTAGTGTTATTGGCATAATGTTGTACTTTACTTACATTCACCTGCAGAACATACATGTCTTGCAACATACACATACAGGGGCTTCAACATAGTTTTCTGCCTTTGCTTGTTGAAGTCAACAGGTGATTTCACATCAGCCATATTCCTTTTACCACAGCAAGAACAAGGGTGATTTTCACAGGGAAATTCCCAAAACAGATTCTCACAAAAAAAAGAGCACTAGATCAACCAGAACTTCTATATCACTGTTAAACGTAGGAATTATAAACAGTAGGCAGTGCTAATTGGTAATGCTCACTTGTGAGGACAAGATTAGATCAATTGCAGCATGCATAGAGGAATTGAATGATCACTCTTCCTGTGCTCCATATGTGAATGGAATGGGAAAACCTAACAAGTAGTAAAATGGCACATACTCTCTGCCATGCTCTTCAAGTGGTTCACAGAGTATAGATGCAGGTACAAAATTTTAGGTTCAGTTTTATTTCCATGGATACTCACAGCACTCACTCTGTGGTTCATATTTTACTTACTTGTACAAGATTTTTACTGGTCCTTTTTCATTTCTTAATCTTGACAGACCATTACCAGTGAAGATTCATTTTGTGAAAAAGTCAGAAATAGTGCCAGAGATCCGCACTAGAAATGGATCTCATACTGATGGTGTAGTGCAGTGTTGGTGATTAAACAAAGTAACTACATCCTGAGCGCATTGTATATATTGTCATTTCCTTTCATAATTTATTTTTGAACTCAAGTGCAACAAAGTAATTTTTCTATTTGCTGTAACAGTGGACAAATGCTGTATAAATTATCTGGAGAAATAGCTGTTATGTTATCTAAAGTCAGTGCCCCAGAAACATTGCACAAATCCAGCACTGAGTGCTCTGGTTTCTTGACTTATTGGACTAGAGTCGAGTGCTATCTGCATGATCTTTCCACAATCCTCAATTCATAAACTGCAAATTTCCAGTTGACATTGAACATTTGTTTGAAGTGAGAGCACTTTTTCTTTAAAATATAGTGTACTTATGCCAGTCCATTCTAGAATATTTGCAGGTAGCTATCTAGAATGCATAGAATATACTTACTCTGTTACAGAAAATTCAAAAGGAACTAGTGCCTGTCCAGCAGCAGCTTTGATTTTGATTGCTTCTTGAAGTGGAACGTGAATATTTCCACAGCAATTGAAAACTTTAGGAAATGCTCCACATTTTTCATTGCTCAATACAAATGACTAAAATTTTGTATTTCTCAATTTGGGCCCATTCCCTCTTTTTTTTGTACATACATACACACATTTTCTAACATGTCATTGTTTAGGTGCCTCAATACGCCTGAATTCAAATGTTGTCTTTTGTAACATAACAGTACAAGAATGTTCAGTTTTGCTAAAGTGAGACAATTTGTTAGTGTTATTCATGGCAGAAGCAAGCACTGATGACCAAAATGTAATTATAAAATCTGCAAGCTATAACATGTATACTACTGTAGAGTATCTGCCCAGAAAAACAGATAAAGGAATTGTGGTGCAACTTTAAATAAGAAATGATCATCGCATTATGTCTGAGTGACCTGACAAAACTTAAATATTGCCAACAATACCAGTGGAATTACTGTTTTCTTTAACATCAGAAAGCTGCTAAGCACACTAAACAGACTGAACACTAAATTTTTCATATTAATTAATGGGTTGTATATGCTTCTTGCAGTATGATCAATTCCTTGTAACTCACAATACTAGATGAACATTGATGGTAAAAAAATAAAATCATGCTCTCGCTCTCTCTCTCCTTTCCCCGAAGGACTCCATTAACCAATTTTTTCTAATCAGATGCATGATCCTTACATTCACAGTTATTGGCACTAGCATATAGTACTCAAAAATTACTTATTCAGCAATTCTCTTTCACAAATATCTCTTGTATTTCACAATTTCAATAAAGTGACAGCTATAACAATTTTATGGCGCTTGTTCACAATATCCATTGTCTTTTTGCTTAGTTTCCCTGTCACTTGAGAAACCTGAACATTTGGAAAATACAAAAAAAAAAAAACAAATGCATGGTTGAGAAGAGCTTTGACATTTTTTTAAGAGTAGCTAAAAGGCAGCTAAACATGGACACTATGGATTTTATAAAATATTTCAATGAGAGGCTTAACAAAAAATAAAATCTCAAAAGAAACAGAGTGTGGAGAATGTTTGCCAACACTCAGCAAAATACCTTAAATGTGCATGTAAGAGTAACATGGAATGTAGCAATAATCTGAAACAATAAATTATCAGTGGTCTCCATCAAGTGTACACAATTCCAAAAAATAAATGAAAACTGCATGCAAAACAGATGTTCTTCATAAATTTATGGAACAACTGCTAGAGGAAACAGAAGATGCATCTTCATGACTCATACAAAATTGCTACCGGTATCTGTTAAGAATTCCCCATTCTGATGCAACATTTACCACTCATTATTGTGGAATGGGAAATTTCCATACCATAACTGGACAATGAAAGGTTTTAAACAGTTTTTCTTTTGTCTATAAGTACAAATAATTCCTAACTCTATCATTGTTGTAGCACTTAATTAAAAACAAATATTGGGGGAATGGGCTGTTATTTGATAACTGACAGTACCATAATCCATTTTACTTGATAAATACATCCTAGTTCTTATTGTTTTCAGGCCTTTGTACTGATATTTGGCCTAAAATGCATTGCTGTTACTTAACTAATAGAGATCCAGTTCATACTTTGATTTCAAGTGTGAAAACTGTCATTAAGAGTCCAATGATCTCAATGATGTCAACATTCACATTATGGATCCCTGTTTGAGATCTAGTGCAGTGTGCAAAAGAAAGCATACATACAGTGAATCATATTAACAATCAATTTTCATACTGGAAATACTTTACTGTAATGCACATTTGTTGACTAACAAGATCACTGGCAATCAGCCTCTGAACTCAATAGAAATATATGTTAAAAAAAAAAAAAAAAAAAAAAAAAAATCTTCTAAGATAAAGAGCACAAACTGCTACTTTGTTTTAGTAACTGAAGTGTAACTTATGAAATGAAACAATTTTCTAATATAAACTTTGTATTTTGTATATTTACATCATACAGGAAAAAAAATTAATGGTAACATATAAAGCTTAAGTGAATTGGCATATAGAGGAATGGATTAACACAGACACCAACAAGATGTGTATGATGTTAACTGTTGCCATATCAGCAAATTATTTGTCAAGTCCTGCCAAAGCCCACAAGGTACACAGATTTTACTGCTATGAACTGGGCAAACAGCAGCAGAGCATGCCTCTGAGGAGGAGAATTATTAAATAAGACACAATCACAGAAATGATCACAAAACTTACGTACTGTGTGCGAAAGCTTTTCAAAGTAGTAGCACTTTATAACATGTGAGCACACCGGGAATATAACTTTTTCACATTGTCCTAATTTCTAGATTACTTAATTTACCCTTAAACAGATCATGTACTATTATGTTCACAATTTTTTTTAAATCTAATTTGTTGAAAGTATTAATTCTAATAACTGAATAGTGTGAAGTCATGATTCTCTTAGCATACATTTTAATATGAAAAGTGTCATATTATGCTTATAAGTTACCTTACATGTAACAATGTATGTAGCCAAGCATACTTCATTACCAACTGAAACCTTTATATTCTCAAATTTATGCACATTTACTGTAGTAAATAAACAACCAGTGAATGGCACAATACCAAGTATGCTCTAATACATTTTACTTGTTAAAAAGTAAATGATTCAGCAGTAAACATTAACATTACATACAAATCTCTACACAAAGTACATGACATTGGAAGACATCTTCCAGAAAATGTGTACTGTTACACTTGTGTTACATTATAAATGAAGGAAGACACAGTCACAATGGAGCTGAACATTGCCTTATGAAATGCAAGGAAATAGCCACCAAATTCACAATTCTATGAACATAAGCAGAAGAAAGAGCTCAACAACTATAAACAGTACATAATTAGCACACATCCGCAGCTGTATGCCAAAGAAGAAAGCTGAAATTTGCACTTCATTCAGTTGGATAGTTTTGCTTCTTTGGCTTGAAGTTCTAGCCACGCATCACCAAGAGCTTTTGCAAAATGATCTTCAACTGACAAGCAGCTATCAGCACCAGTATCATCGCACACTTCTTTTCTTTTCTCACGGCGTGAAGATCTCTTGGTATCTGCATTGTACAAGTTCATGTAATCATCCCCTAGAGATCTGCGAAAATGCTCATCAATGAGGGGGTCACATTCGCCTGAGAGCATTTGTCGACAATGCCCTGGGCGGTGCCCTGCAATTGCTGACATTGCCTCGCTGTACGAGGGGGGTGGCAGCCCATTGCCTCTCGTCGACATGTCGAGGGGGGTGTCGCTATCCTCTGCCTGTGCAGTCGACGGTGTGTCTGCCAATTCGCTGCGGCAGGGGCCCGTAATCTTGAACTGCGCATGTGTTCTCGGTGCTGTAACTCTGCCGACAGCAGGTAGCATACCTCTCTTGAGTACTGCTTCTCCTCCAACGATGCGGCGTGGGGGTGAATTGTCTCGTACCATGGTGGCCGCACGTGATAAAACGTCTAGGGGTGATTCCGCGGTTTCCATTATTAGGTACAAATTAACTGGAAAGTACCTGATTGTGCGACAATATCCAAGATCTTGAATAGAATAACAGCGTCTTGCATCTGTTGCCCGAAATTCCTGAACACTACTGAAGTGACAAACACACTACTGACATTGCGTCCAGCCTCAGCATTTTGGAATGTGTGGAATGCAAAAAATGAAGTCAACGCCTGTGCTGCGATCTGTGCACAAACATTTCAACGATTTACATGTCGCAATATCGCCACTACTCTAAGCATTTAGTGTTTGAATTTCACTGAGTTTGTACGTCAGAATAAAAAGAGATATTTGTGGATGAAAAATACGGTGAACTATTGCAAAAGAATTATGGGATCATTCATTTCCTACAGTGTGGTAAACAAACGTCGTCCTTCGTTACTACGCGATATAACATTGTCACCTCAACTAGTTTCGTTTGTGGCCGCTAGAGACTGTCTTGACCGCTTCTATCTGCAGCTGCCATCTGGCGACAGTTGAATGAATCAACCTCAAAGCGGTAAATTTAAGATATGAAACTTCTTGGCAAGCGAGAATTCCTAAAACACTGTGCTGCAAGGAAAAGTGGTTGAAGGATCACTTTTTAATGGAAGTCATTTTTCGCTTCCGTTATAATACATGTCTTGCTTTGTGCACTACGCTGCTGGCCTACGTATTAACGGCTAGTTAGCTAGTTTCGTATCATTTTGAAAGATAAATCGTAATGGTGTGGAACGAGTCATCTTATATTCACATCGCAAATTAATTTGTAGATTACTTGCTGAAGTTCTATTTTTTGAAGTATACAGAAGTGAGTTAGTAACTCCTACCCACCACTTCTACACATTACTGTAATAGAAATTATTTTACGGAATAGGCGGAGTTGTAAAGAAGGATTTTGTTTAGTTTGTTTCCAAATTTTACTTTCGTGTCTGTCAGACATTTCATATCACTGGGACGGTGATCAATTTTTTTTTTTTGCTGTAGGATTGTGCACACCTTTTTGTGCTAAAGACAGCCTTAATATGGAGTAATGAATGTTACTTTCTCTCTCGTTATTTTAATTATGTAAATCACTGTTGCTTTTGAACTGTAGTAGATTATTTACAAAAAAGTTCATGAGGGAATAAATATACTGTGAAGTAGTGATCAGAATGCCCAGCTCCTTAAAGTAGATGTCTACGAGAGAATCAAGATTTCATGATAGTTACAAGTATTGTTGCCTCAGAAGTGGATTATTTTTATGTTGAGCTTTGAACATTCAGTAATATTTGCATGACATGTTGATTTAGTCTGTTCAGTACAGAGAATGAATCCATTGGTAAACTTGGAAGCCAACGCCTTGTACGACCTTTGCTTAGATGACCCTGTAATCATTTTGTTAAAGTGATTTTTTGCGTAGCAACTACTAAAAATTAGTATGCAAACATTCGTTTTTGAATCAAACACCTTTATCTTGCTACAATGTTGAAGCAGGAAAATGGCGTTTTGTCTTGTAAAGGCAACAGTGATGAATCTAAATGGAATTTTTATATTTTATGAAGTTGCCAAGACCGTTAATAGTTATAGTTCATTACTGATAACATGATGTAATATCTTTAAAATTTTGTTTATTTGTTTCTATTCTTTGGGAACAAAGATGTGATGATTCTGAGATGGCTGCTAAGCAGAAGTCAATACAGAAGTCTTAAGCAGGCAAAGTGGCGTGTGTTCTTGGTGATTTAAAATTAGACTAAATATCGTCAAGCAACATCTTGTGGGAACTGCCGCAAATATTACGTTACGGCAGTTATATTTGGTGACAATTGGAACCAAAATACATCGAAAATATTTGGGACACTATTTGCGGCAAAGATGCGAATAAATATTCGTTGGCTAAGGAACGTCTACTGAATATTTTCAAAGAAAGTGAAGATAAGTGTATTAAGAGATTAGTTACTGGAATTGAAATGGGAGACCAAAAACCTAGTCAGTTATTACGCAAAATATAAGCTTTGGCAGGTGTAGATGTGCCAGAAAAAGTCCTAAAGAAACTTTGGTTTGAAAAACTTCCGGATTTTATAAGGAACATTCTAATTGTCAGTGACGAGGGACTCGAAAAAGTGGCTGTAAGGGCTGATAGAATAACAGAAATAAATCCCCGTAACGAATTGTTCGTCACAAAAAGTGGTGCTTGCAGCCAACAGGATGTTTCGATAACCATGAGTGACTTGATGACAAGAATTTCTGGACTAGAGCAACAAATGGCCGCGCTGTCAATTGGTTATCGAGGCAGGTCTCGTAACAGAAGCTGTGAGCGTCAATGTAAAAGAAGTCGTAGTAAGTCTGGAAATAAATACAACCCCAAGGGCAAGTACTGTTATTACCACTTTCGCTTTGGGCAGAACTGCAAGCCTGAAAAATGCACACCTCCATGTAGCTGGAGTGAAAAGGGAAACGCGACCCAGCAGCTGAATTAGCGGCAAGTTCTGGTGCCCAAGTCCATTGCCGCAAAACCCGCTTATTTGTAACCGACAAAAAAACAGGATTTCAATTTTTAGTCGGCAGTGTTTCTGTAATTCCCGCTCACGCAAATTTTAGTGGTGATTCACCATATAAATTGTATGCTGCAAATGGTACCGAAATTCCTACATACGGAATCGAACTTCGTACTATTGATCTGCGACTGCGACGTCAATTTCAATAGCCATTTATAGTTGCGAAGATCAATAAAGCTATATTGGGTGCCGATTTTTGAATAAATTTCAATTATTAGTAGATGTCCATAGTAAAAGATTAATAGATGATGTAACCAAGCTCAATGCTAAGGGTAAAGTTATGTCAATCTCAGAGGAAAACGTCCTGAGCACCATGAGCCAAAACACAAAATTTACAGATCTACTGTTACAGTATCCTGACATAGCTAAACCTAATTTGGTACCTAGCGGAATTAAACATGATGTCAAACACTATATTGCCACTGAAGGCCCGCCTGTGTTTTCTAGGGCAAGACAATTAGACCCAAAGCGCATGGCAATGGCAAAACAAGAATTTAAATTCATGTTAGACAATGGCATCATGAGACCATCTAAATCTGCATGGGCAAGTCCTCTCCATATTGTACCTAAGAAGGATGGCTCAATACGTCCGTGTGGAGATTATAGACGGTTAAATGAAAGAACAGTTCCAGGCCGTCATCCTGTACCTAGAATAGAAGATTTCCATTGTATTCTTCAAGGCAAAAACATATTTTCTAAAATCGCTCTCTTTAGGGCCTATTATCAAATACCTATTGCTGAAGAAGATAAGCACAAAACAGCTGTAATCACACAATTTGGACTGTATGAATTTAATGTCATGAGCTTTGGCCTGCGGAATGCACTTTCAACATTCCAGCGATTCATTAATGAAGTTATGTTTGGGCTGGATTTTGTGTTTCTTTACCTCGATGACACTTTAATCGCCTCATCCAGTGTTGAAGAACACCGAACATACCTGAAACTAGTCCTGGAGCGATTGTCTAGTTATGGACTTCGAATTAACATATCAAAATCAACCTTTGGAGTAAATGAAATTGATTTCCTGGGGTACTGGATAATATCAGAGGGATCCCGTCCACTACCTGAGAAAGTGCAAGCAACTTTAGAGTATAAATTACCTGACAAACTGCATGAACTCCGTAGATTTCTTGGCATTGTCAACTACTACCGTCGCTACCTTAAAGATGCGGCACAGACTCAAGCTGTTTTGCATGATTATCTTAAGGGGGCAAGAAAGAAGGATAATAGACAAATTCAGTGGACTGAAGAAGCAAAGAAAATGTTTGAGAAATCTAAACACGATATAGCAAATGCTGCATTATTGGCTTTTCCTAACTCGGAGTTACCCCTAGCATTATGTACAGACGCATCAGATATTGCTGTTGGTTCTGTGCTCCAGCAACTGGAAAATGGAAATTGAAGACTTGTTGCATTCTTTTCACAGAAACTGAGTAAGTCACAGAAGGGTTACAGTACCTATGACCGAGAATTATTGGGAATTTACCTTTCTGTAAAAAAGTTTAAGCATTTACTGGAAGGAAGAGACTTCATAATCTTCACTGATCATGAGCCACTCACATTTGCTTTCAAGCAAAACAATGATAAGGCATCTCCTCGACAGATGAGACAGTTGCAATACATTTCACAATTTTCGACCGATATTCGTCATGTCAGTGGCCATGACGATGTTGCTGCACATGCCCTATCCAGAGTTGGTGAAGTAGTAATACTGGACTATGATGAAATTGCCAAAAACCAGCAATAAGATCAAGAACTACAGCAACCCCGAACAGGGAACAACTCCTTAAACTTCAAGTCATATCAACTTCCATCAGGGAAAACATTGTGGTGTGACACATCCACTGCAAACATCAGACCTTATATTCCTGAACCTTTTCGTTATCAAATATTTATTCATTTTCATGGTTTAGCTCATCCTGGCATAAAGACAACAGTGAAACTGTTGAGTAGCAGACCCATTTGGTCAAACATCAAAAGTGATGTGCATCAGTGGACTAAATCCTGTGTCAGTTGTCAGAAAACCAAGGTCACTCGCCACACAAAATCACTGCTAGAGAAGTTTGAAGAACCTGATGAACGTTTCAGTGTTGTACACATTGACCTCATCGGACCTTTTCCTCCTTCTAATGGCATTACTTATTGTTTAACTTGTATTGACTGTTTCACATCTTGGATGGAAGTCATACCACTTGAAGATATTTCAGCTGAAAAAGTGGTAACAGTCATCTACCAGCACTGAATTGCAAGATTCGGTGTACCATCACAGGTAATCACTGACCAAGAAACACAGTTTAGATCGCAGTTGTTTAATAATTTGGGAACTGCCGCAAATATTATGTACGTTACAGCAGTTATAGTCTCTTAAAGAATAACACTGAAATAGTTAACATAATCACTAATCCTTTCTTCTCGCTCTATTCCGTCAAATGGAAGAGTAAACGTATCCAGTTTTTTCACAATTCAAAATAATAGTTATATTTAGATCTTTCCCTTTCTTCGTGATCAGTATGTAATTGACGTTCCCAATGCTCAGTAATCCTTTCATCATTGTCGCTCACGGAAAAAGCCGTATTCACGTGAAAGATATGTCCAAAGATTGAAAACAGTTTTCGAAAGGCCTTAAGAACGTGTTGTAGGAAAAGATATCTGAGTACAGTCTACTGCACTGTAAATTTTTAAGATGTTAGTAGTCTTCATGTTATTTTTAGGGGCATTTTTAAATTGATCATCGACGGTATCAGTCGATAGTACTTTCTTCAAATTTATACCATTTTCTGGATGTTTATTAGGTTCTTTGTTACACATATTAGTCCACTACAATATCATTGCGCCTGGAAGTGAGGGGGCTTCGGTCGGCTTATCGTTGAAATGAGAGTGGCATCGAGGGCACGCAGAATCTCTTGATAGCATACGCGCAGCTATCTTGACATCATTAACAATGCGATGCGTTGCCCTTAATCACCATTGTACTCGTTTACTGTAACGTTACGACGTCTTTCCAATAACGGCCACGGGAGGCTAAGTACAATAATATCATGGTCGGATAGTACACTTTAGTTCACGTCACTGGATGGTATGGAGGCTACATTTAGGTTTCAAGGGATTTTCATCAGTTTTATCACTCAACGGAAGAAAAAAAGTTTCTGGAGAAGAATGTTCCATTTATTTTCGACTGACACTGAAAGTGACTAAAAAATAACAAAAACTGATTCATATGATATGATCAAAGACTAGAAATATTTATGGAGTGAACAAAGAGTAGGCTGCTGTGCATGTCGCCAACATCAAACCGGAATTATCACTTAAGTACAACACTATTTGGTTGCACGTTACCCAAGGACTAAAACTTCAATATTTGACATACTCGTTGTGTTTTCACACATTTATTTATTAACCAGAGTAACAGTGAATAATTATAACTACTACAGATTCAAATCTAGATTCGTGAGAGGACAAAAAGTTACTTTTCAAAGGTAGCTATGACAAAGTAACCTGACGTTTGGAACCTATGTATGTTGACAAATATCCTACTCTGTAACCAGCATTTCATGAGCATTATAGCTCCATGACATTTTATGTTGAAACTAACTCTATGCTTGTTAGTTATTTCAGTATGTTTCTGTGTTTTCAGCTTTCGCCACATGCCATACGAGTAACGATGTGTTCCACTAAGAATGCAAAACGCTAGGAAACTAGCACCAGATTGTAACTAGGAACGTTTCAGCTTTCGGATTTTTATTTTATTGGCATTGAAATTTTACTTTCGGTCGATGTGGAGTCAAACACATATGTGTAACAGGCCCAGTGCCTACACAGTTCTTTAAAAAATGGTGGCAAATGCTACTGAAAGAGTTAGTAAACCGTGGAAACCAGTCGGAATTAGGAGGCCTGCCCAGTATTCACGTATGATCGCCTGCAAGGGAATACAGTGATTTCAGTCTAAACTACACTGCACCTTTCACTTCATGGCAACAACTAATGTGTAGTAAACGCGAATAATAATGGTCTTAGAACACGAGGGTGGAGAATGATACCAGACTGAAAATAAATGTATTTTCTAATATTACCAGTTTTTAAACTTCAGTGTTTATGTAGTTTCGACAGTAGACATCAGCTTATATAGTATATACAACTCACAAAGTCACCAAATGCCCAGCTTCTATACCAAAAACGTCCCTGCTATAATTCCACGGCGTGAAATGAAACTATTAAATAGCGGACCAACTATAGCGCCATCTGGTTTCCCCCTTCAAGCAAGACAAGTTTCGTTCTTTGTAGTTTTTTCGTTTGACGCTTATTTCGTGAGATATTTGGCCTGGTCACGATCAATGGACCACCCTGTAAATAAGTTTGTAACAAGACAGAAGAGGAAAACTGATTTTGATTTAACTGTTAGCGTTACGGTTAAGCTAAAAATAGTACACACTACTATAATAGCCTGATTACCTATCTATAATAATTTAATATGAGCACTGTAGTCGTTATTTGGAGGCTGGAAGACCTTTGGGTATTTCTGTATTTCACGGGGCAGTGGAGCTGAAAATACCATTACAAATAACTTTAAACTAAAATTAGCGCATAAAAGTACACTTTGATTTGTCTGTTTCGCTCAAAAATCGCGTTGATCAACAAAAATATCGCCCAAACGGCAATGGCTGCATTTCTTTAATAAATTTGCTCAATATTCTATCATTAGTAGCCCACATGGAAAAAGTATCGCCCCATCTGGTCACCCGGCGGTTCTCAGTTATGAAAACCAGTTCCGACACGGAACGATGTGGAGGGGTTTATGGAGAGCAGAAGGAGTATGTGATGATAGCACACTGTGCGGTTCGTTTGTACCTAAAAGTTTTTTTTGAGTGGGTTGCTTGAATTACCCCGAGCTGACTGCGTCCTGCATCCCTCCCTCCCCCTTTCGTTGAAAACCTATTTACGCTATTGTAATATTATAATACCTGAAGCCAGCAATTCCATGCACAATTAAGTCCTAAAATATGCATGCATTCATGCACTATCAAATGAATAAACATGCACAATTACAGGAAAAGCATGCACTGTGAGAATTCAACCTTTTGTTGTGATGCGTTGTATTTTATTTTAAAATGACGTACAGCAACCAGTATTTCCAAACTCTCCACTGTACTGGAATAGCTCTGCATGGTGGGGCACTGAGCTAGCAATTCCTGGATTTGGGTCGCGAGGTGGTTGGAATCAACCTGCCGGCAACCTTGAAAATGGTTTTCTGTGGTTTCCCGTTTTCAGTTTAGGCAAATGTTGGGTTTGGTCCTTCACTACAGGCTACAGCCAGTTCCAAATACCTTTCTTTCCTTAACGATTCCAACTCCCCTAAAGATACAGCCCCTCTGCTTAAATAAAAGAGCGGCATCGAAGGCGTGCCGATCATATCTTCAGAGACTCCCGGCACTAAAAGCCATGTTGTTGTTATGGTTTGATGCAGCTCTCCATGCTACTCTATCCGGTGCAAGCTTCTTCATCTCCCAGTACCTACTGCAACCTACATCCTTCTGAATCTGCTTAGTGTATTCATCTCTTGGTCTCCTTCTACGATTTTTACCCTCCACGCTGCCCTCCAATACTAAATTGGTGATCCCTCGATGACTCAGAACATCAGAACATGTCCTACCAACCAATCCCTTCTTCTACTCAAGTTGTGCCACAAGCTCCTCTTCTCCCCAATTCTATTCAATACCTCCTCACTAGTTACGTGATCTACCCTCTAATCTTCAGCATTCTTCTGTAGCACCACATTTCAAAAGCTTTTAATCTCTTCTTGTATAAACTATTTATCGTCCACGTTTCACTTCAATACATGGCTACACTCCATACAAATACTTTCAGAAACGACTTCCTGACATTTAAATCTATACTCGATGTTAACAAATTTTTCTTCTTCAGAAACGCTTTCCTTGCTATTGCCAGTCTACATTTTATATCCTCTCTACTTCGACCGTCATCAGTTATTTTGTTCCCCAAATTGCAAAACTGTTTTACTACTTTAAGTGTCTCATTTACTAATCTAATTCCCTCAGCATCACCCGACTTAATTCGACTACATTCCATTATCCTCGTTTTGCTTTTGTTGATGTTCATCTTATGTCCTCCTTTCAAGACACTGTCCATTCCGTTCAACTGCTATTCCAAG
This sequence comes from Schistocerca piceifrons, assembly GCF_021461385.2. Taxonomy (NCBI): domain Eukaryota; kingdom Metazoa; phylum Arthropoda; class Insecta; order Orthoptera; family Acrididae; genus Schistocerca; species Schistocerca piceifrons. The sequence continues at coordinate 289,743,196 of NC_060142.1, forward strand.
TCCTTTGCTGTCGCTGACAGAATTACAATGTCATCGACGAACCTCGAAGTTTTTATTTCTTCTCCATGGATTTTAGTACCTTCCCCGAACTATTCTTTTGTTTCCTTTATTGCTTGCTCAATATACAGATTGAATAACATCGGGGATAGGCTGCAACACTGTCTCACTCCCTTCCCAACCACTACTTCCCTTTCATACCTCTCGTCGTGATGACTGGGTGTTGTGTGATGTCCTTAGGTTAGTTAGGTTTAAGTAGTTCTAAGTTCTAGGGGACTGATGACCATAGATGTTAAGTCCCAAGTGCTCAGAGCCATTTGAACCAAGCCATACCCCTCGACATAACTGCCATCTGCTTTCTGTACAAATTGTAAATAGCCTTTCGCTCCCTGTATTTTACCCCTGTCACCTTTAGAATTTGAAAGAGAGTATTCCAGTCAACATTGTCAAAAGCTTTCTCTAAGTCTACAAATGCTAGAAACGTAGGTTTGCCTTTCCTTAATCTTTCTTCTAAGATAAGTCGTTGGGTCAGTATTGCCTCACGTGTTTTAACATTTCTACGGAATCCAAACTGATCTTCCCCGAGGTCCGCTTCTATCAGTTTTTCCATTCGTCTGTAAAGAATTCGTGTTATTATTTTCCAGCTGTGACTTACTAAACTGATAGTTCGGTAATTTTCACATCTGTCAACACCTGCTTTCATTGGGATTGGAATTATTATATTCTTCTTGAAGTCTGAGGGTATTTTGCCTGTCTCATACATCTTTCTCACTGGATGGTAGAGTTTTGGCAGGATTGGCTCTCCCAAGGCTGTCAGTAGTTCTAATGGAATGTTGTCTACTCCTGGGGCCTTGTTTCGACTCAGGTCTTTCAGTGCTCTGTCAGACTCTTCACACAGTATCGTATCTCCCATGTCATCTTCATCTACATCCTCTACCATTTCCATAATATTGTCCTCAAGTACATCGCCCTTGTATAGACCCTCTATATACTCCTTACACCTTTCTGCTTTCCCTTCTTTGCTTAGAACTGGGTTTCCATCAAAGCTCTTGATATTCATGCAAGTGGTTCTCCTTTCTCCAAAGGTCTTTTTAATTTTCCTGTAGGCAGTATCTATCTTACCCCTAGCGAGATAAGCTTCTACGTCCTTACATTTGTCCTCTAGCCATCCCTGCTTAGCCATTTTGCACTTCCTGTCGATATAATTTTTGAGACGTTTGTATTCCTTTTTGCCTGCTTGATTTACTGCATTTTTATATTTTCTCGTTTCATCAATTAAATTCAATATTTCTTCTGTTACCCAAGGGTTTCTACTAGACCTCGTCTTTTTACCTATTTGATCCTCTGCTGCCTTCACTATTTCATCCCTCAGAGCTACCCATTCTTCCTCTACTGTATTTCTTTCCGCCATTCCTGTCAATTGTTCTCTTGTGATCTCCCTGAAACTATATACAACCTCTGGTTTAGTCAGTTTATCCAGGTCCCATTTCTTTAAATTCCCACCTTTTTGCAGTTTCTTCAGTATTAATCTACAATTCATAACCAATAGATTGTGGTCAGAGTCCACATCTGCCCCTGGAAATGTCTTACAATTTAAAACCTGGTTCCAAAATCTCTGTCTTACCATTATATAATCTATCTGATACCTTTTAGTATCTCCAGGGTTCTTCCATGTATACAACCTTCTTTCATGATTCTTAAACCAAGTTATTAAGTTATGCTTTGCGCAAAATTCTACCAGGCGGCTTCCTCTTCCATTTCTTAGCCCCAATCCAGATTCACCTATTATGTTTTCTTCTCTCCCTTTTTCTACTCTTGAATTCCAGTCACCCATGACTATTAAATTTTCGTCTCCCTTCACTATCTGAATAATTTCTTTTATCTCATCATACATTTCATCAATTTCTTCGTCATCTGCAGAGCTAGTTGGCATATAAACTTGTACTACTGTAGTAGGCGTGGGCTTCGTGTCTATCTTGGCCACAATAATGCGTTCACTATGCTGTTTGTAGTAGCTTATCCGTGCTCCTATTTTTTATTCATTATTAAACCTACTCCTGCATTACCCCTATTTGATTTTGTATTTATAACCTTGTATTCACCTGACCAAAAGTCTTGTTGTTCCTGCCACCGAACTTCACTAATTCCCACTATATCTAACTTTAACCTATCCATTTCCCTTTTTAAATTTTCTAACCTACCTGCCCGATTAAGGGATCTGACATTCCACGCTCCGATCCGTAGAACGCCAGTTTTCTTTCTCCTGATAGCAACGTCCTCTTGAGTAGTCCCCGCCCGGAGATCCGAATGGGGGACTATTTTACCTCCAGGTTATTTTACCCAAGAGGAACCCATCATTTAATCATAGAGCAAAGCTGCATGCCCTCGGGAAAAATTACGGCTGTAGTTTCCCCTTGCTTTCAGCCATTCGCAGTACCAGAACAGCAAGGCCATTTTGGTTAGTGTTGCAAGGCCAGATCAGTCAATCATCCAGACTGTTGCCTCTGCAACTACTGAAAAGGCTGCTGCCCCTCTTCAGGAAAGCCATATGATAAATAAACAATAGTCCCAATTCTCTTCATTTAGGCTGATGAATTCGTCTGCTGGGATGCTCTTTAATGCAGGGAATGATCTTTCGTGACAGATGCTGAATAATTCGTTTGCATTTTCGCCACCAAAAATTATTCTAGCTTGTCTCTCGAACAGAGATCTCTTTATTCGAAAAGCCCTGCCACTAATAACCACTGTTACCCCCCCCCCCCCAAAAAAAAAAAAAAATAAGCGCTCGTGCATTTGTGATCACTTCCTCAGCTCAAATCCAGACTGAAAGGAGAAGAGTGTACAAGGACTTTGGAGGGTGAAGGGAGATTTGAGCGTGACTGCTTCGTGGCGGTTTGCCAAAATACAGCACTCCTAAGTGTTGAGATTATGTCTTCACTTGGTGAAAACTCCGAGATCATTTTAGAATAAAATGATTTATCGTTCTTTATGGAAATTTTCAGAATAAATGAAAAATGTGAGTCTTTGTAAGGTCCTCTTTAACATATCGGGCCCACCCTTTGACAAAATCCTGGCTACATTCCCCAAAGGTTGCCCGGGGTTCATATCCGGGCCACGTGCAGGCCAGGGCAAGAGGTCGGTATCTTTGTCTTGAAGGCACTTTTCGACTGTAGCAGAAACATGTACAAATGCATTATCCTGTTGGAACATTAGACTTTCGTCCCCTAAGTCCTCACACACTCTAATCAATTCTGTTTCTAGCATCTCAGTGTATTTGGCGCAGAAGGCTGTCCAAATCATAACACACCCACTACCAAAATTTCTGCTCATTCTTAGCTGCTGCTCTTTCTCAGACGATGGTTCAAATGGTTCAAATGGCTCTGAGCACTATGGGACTTAACATCTGAGGTCATCAGTCCCCTAGAACTTAGAACTACTTAAACCTAACTAACCTAAGGACATCACACACATCCATGCCCGAGGCAGGATTGGAACCTGCGACTGTAGCAGTCGCGCGGCTCCGGACTACAGCGCCTAGAACCGCATGGCCACCGCGGCCGGCTCTCAGACGATGCCAATAATATTGAAATCCATTCGTCCCATCTAAATTAAACTTCTTTTCGTACTGAAGATCATTATATTCCATTATGAAGCTCATGACTTACGTTTTTCGGCAAACTCCAATCTAATCTGTTTATGTTTAGGTGTCAGAACAGGTTTCTGCAGTCGTTTCTTGAATATAAGATGTTTGTCATTTGACAAAATTTGTGTACACGTCTAGCAGTTACTGACAACTGTAAATCAGCAACAAGTTGAGAAGAATAATGTTTTGTGATCCTTGCTTGCGCATAAGGCTCTGTTTCGATCCTTAAATAATTTTCTACTTAGCCCATATTTTCCGTTCTGTCTATATCGTGAGCCCAATTTAACGAAATTATCAATAATTGTTCCTGAACGGTTCAATTTCTTGGCGATTTGACGGTTATGGAGTCCCATTTCCTTGTACGTACGGATTTCAGCTTTTTCATCTCATAATGACCGTTTTTCGCGTGGAACTGTCGCAATCGTCGGTTATATAGACAACACGTACTGTCACTAGTGGTGTCTGTTCCCTGCCTGCAATAAGGACAGACATGCACACACTTAACCACACACATAGCTGACGGTCGTTATACTGAGTTCCACCGTCTACCATTCGTTATATTCTGTACTACTGACACGATATGCTGTAACATATGACTGCATTTGTCAGTATATAGGATCTCATACTGTTGCATATACACTGTACACAATTACTCCAGCCGACAATGCTAATTTTCCTGTAAATATCCATGTCTTTATACTGATTTCCGCTACTGGATGTACAAAGTTTCAAGAGTCGGTAATAAGTGAAACGGCGCCGTATGTGGGAACTATAGATCCCTACACTGAACATGTGGTGCTGGTCCTGCCAGAGCGAATTCTGTGATAACTAACAAGCTAAATATAGGATTTTATAGCTCTTTCCGAATTACAAAAATATATTGAAAACTTTAAGGTTTATTGTTTAATTGGGGTTGGATTGTTTTTGGGGAAGGAGACCAGACAGCGAGGTCATCGGTCTCATCGGATTAGGGAAGGATGTGGAAGGAAGTCGGCCGTGCCTTTTCAAAGGAACCATCCCGGCATTTGCCTGGAGCGATTTAGGGAAATCACGGAAAACCTAAATGAGGGCGTCCGGACGCGGGATTGAACCGTCGTCCTCCCGAATGCGAGTCCAGTGTCTAACCATTGCGCCACCTCGCTCGGTATATTGTTTAATTGTTAATATGATCTATACAATTCATGAACTGATGAAATAAAAAGGAAAGTACTGAACTCATAAAGTCATTCAGTACAGTTTATAAACGTCACTAAGAACCAGATATTTTTTTAAAAAACGAACAAAAGGTTGAGATTCATGTCCATGTAACAACAAGCAAATACGCGTGCTAGGCAAATTCAAGATAACAGAACGCTTGTAACAACCAAGCCAATTTTGCTTAATCTTAGTTAAAATGTAGTTTTTCTCATACAATCGAACCACCCTCATAGGCTTCCGTGTTATGCATCTACATCCACAACTACATTTATACTCCGCATGCCAACCAACGGTGTGTGACGGAGGGCACTTTACGTGCCACTGTCATTACCTCCCTTTCCTGTTCCAGTCACGTATGGTTCGCGGGAAGAACGACTGCCGGAAAGCCTCCGTGCGCGGCTGAATCTCTCTAATTTTACATTCGTGATCTCCTCGGGGGGTATAAGTAGGGGGAAGCAATATATTCGATACCTCATCCAGAAACGCACCCTCTCGAAACCTGGACAGCAAGCTACACCGCGATGCAGAGCGCCGCTCTTGCAGAGTCTGCCACTTGAGTTTGCTAAACGTCTCCGTAACGCTATCACGCTTACCAAATAACCCTGTGACGAAACGCGCCTCTCTTCTTTGTGTCTTCTCTATCTCCTCTGTCAACCCGACCTGGTACGGATCCCACACTGACAAGCAATACTCAAGTATAGGTCGAACGAGTGTTTTGTAAGCCACCTCCTTTGTTGATGGGCTACATTTTCTAAGGACTCTCTCAATGAATCTCAACCTGGCACCCGCCTTACCAACAATTAATTTTATATGATCATTCCAATTCAAATCGTTCCGTACGCATACTCCCAGACATTTTACTGAAGTAACTGCTACCAGTGTTTGTTCCGCTATCATATAATCATACAATAAAGGATCCTTCTTTCTATGTATTCGCAATACATTACATTTGTCTATGTTAAGGGTCAGTTGCCACTCCCTGCACCAAGTGCCTATCCGCTGCAGATCTTCCTGCATTTCGCTGCAACTTTCTAATGCTGCAACTTCTCTGTATACTACAGCATCATCGGCGAAAAGCCGCATGGAACTTCCGACACTATCTACTAGGTCATTTATACATATATTGTGAAAAGCAATGGTCACATAACACTCCCCTGTGGCACGCCAGAGGTTACTTTAACGTCTGTAGACATCTCTCCATTGAGAACAACTTGCTGTGTTCTGTTTGCTAAAAACTCTTCAATCCAGCCACACAGCTGGTCTGATATTCCGTATGCTCTTACTTTGTTTATCAGGCGACAGTGCGGAACTGTATCGAACGCCTTCCGGAAGTCGAGGAAAATGGCATCTACTTGGGAGCTTGCATCTATTATTTTCTGGGTCTCATGAACAAATAAAGCGAGTTGGGTCTCACACGATCGCTGTTTCCGGAATCCATGTTGACTCCTACAGAGTAGATTCTGGGTTTCCAGAAATGACATGATACGTGAGCAAAAATCATTTTCTAAAATTCTACAACAGATCGATGTCAGAGATATAGGCCTATAGTTTTGCGCATCTGCTCGACGACCCTTCTTGAAAACTGGGGCTACCTGTGCTCTCTTCCAATCATTTGGAACCTTCCGTTCCTCTAAAGACTTGCGGTACACGGCTGTTAGAAGGGGAGCAAGTTCTTTCGCGTACTCTGTGTAGAATCGAATTTGTATCCCGTCAGGTCCAGTGGACTTTCCTCTGTTGAGTGATTTCAGTTGCTTTTCTATTCTTTGGACTCTTATTTCGATGTCAGCCATTTTTCGTTCGTGCTGTGATTCAGAGAAGGAACTGCAGTGAAACTTCCTCTGTGAAACAGCTTTGGAAAAAGGTGTTCAGTATTTCAGCTTTACGCGTGTCATCCTCTGTTTCAATGCCATCGTCATCCCAGAGAGTCTGTATATGCTGTTTCGATCCACTTACATATTTAACGTAAGACCAGAACTTCCTAGGATTTTTTGTCTAGGCGGTACATGGAATTTTACTTTCGAATTCACTGAACGCTTCACGCATAGCCCTCCTTACGCTAGCTTTGACATCGTTTAGCTTCTGTTTGTCTGAGAGGTTTTGGCTGCGTTTAAACTTGGAGTGAAACTCTCTTTGCTTTCGCAGTAGTTTCCTAATTTTGTTGTTGAACCACGGCGGGTTTTTCCCGACCCTCACAGTTTTACTCGGCACGTACCTGTCTAAAACGCATTTTACGACTGCCTTGAACTTTTTCCACAAACACTCAACATTGTCAGTGTCGGAAAAGAAATTTTCCTTTTGATCTGTTAGGTAGTCTGAAATATGCCTCCTATTACTCTTGCTAAACAGATAAACCTTCCTCCCTTTTTTTATAATCCTATTTACTTCCATATTCAGGGATGCTGCAACGGCCTTTTATCACTGATTCCCTGATCTGCGCTTACAGAGTCGGAAAGTTGGGGTCTGTTTATTATCAATAGGTCCAAGATGTCATCGCCACGAGTCGGTTCTCTGTTTAATTGCTCGAGGTATTTTCGGATAGTGCACTCAGTATAATGTCACTCGATGCTCTATCCCTACCACCCGTCCTAAACATCTGAGTGTCCCAGTCTATATCTGGTAAATTGAAACCTCCACCTAAGACTATAACATTCTGAGGAAATTTATGTGAAATGTTTTCCAGATTTTCTCTCAGTTGTTCTGCCACTAATGCTGCTGAGTTGGGAGGTCGGTAAAAGGATCCAATTATTAACCTAGCTCGGTTGTTGAGTACAACCTCCACTCATAGTAGTTCACAGGAACTATCCACTTCTATTTCACTACAGGATAAACTACTACTAACAGCGACAAACACGCCACCACCGGTTGCATGCAATCTATCATTTCTAAACACCGTCTGTGCCTTTGTAAAAATTGCGGAGGAATTTATCTCTGGCTTCAGCCATCTTTCCGTACCTATAACGATTTCAGCTTCGGTGCTTTCTATCAGCGCTTGAAGTTCTGGTACGTTACCAACGCACCTTCGACAGCTTACAATTACAATATCGACTGCTGCTTGGTCCCCGCATGTCCTGACTTTGCCCCGCACCCTTTGAGGCTGTTGCCCTTTCTGTACTTGCCCGAGGCCATCTAACCTAAAAAACCGCCCAGTGTACGCCACACAACCACTGCTACCCGTGTAGCCACCTGTTGGATGTAGTGGACTCCTGACCTATACAGTGGAACCCGAAACCCTACCACCCTATGGCGCAAGTCGAGGAATTTGCAGTCCACACGGACGCAGAACCGTCTCACCCTCTGATTCAGACTCTCCACTCGGCTCTGTACCAAAGGTCCGCAGTCAGGCCTGGCGACGATGCAGCAGATGGTGAGCTCTGCTTTCATACTGCTAGCGAAACGGGCAGTCTTCACCAAATCAGATAGCCGCCGGAAGCCAGAGAGGATTTCCTCCGATACATAGCGACACACATCATTGGTGCCGACATGAACGACCACCTGCAGATGTGTGCACCCTGTACCCTTCATGGCATCCGGAAGGACCTTTCCACATCTGGAATCTCCCCCTGGTATGCACACACATGCACATTGGTTTTCTTCCCCTCCCTTGCAGCCATATCCCTAAGGGGCCCCATTACGCGCCTGATGTTGGAGCTCCCAGCTGCCAGTAAGCCCACCCTCTGTGACCGCCCGGATCTTGCAGACTGAGGGGCAACCTCTGGAGCAAGACAAGCAGCCATGTCTGGCCGAAGATCAGTATCGGCCAGAGACAGAGCCTGAAACCGGTTCGTCAGAGAAATTGGAGAGACCTTCCGTTCAGCCCTCCGGAATGTCTTTCGCCATTTCGCCCCCTGCCACACCTCGAGACGACCTCCCACTCTACCACGGTGAGGGATCAGCCTCAATGTGGGCAGTATCCCGGGCAGCCACAGCCGAAGTCCGATCGGGGGGACGAGCTGGCCGTCCCCGACAAACCCCCGTCTGGACCCTCACAGTGATGCCCATTGGCAACAGCTTCAAGCTGTGTGACCGAAGCCAACACTGCCTGAAGCTGGGAGCAAAGGGATGCCAACTCAGGCCGCATCCGAACACAGCAGTCGCAGTCCCCATCCATGCTAAATAGTTGTGCAAAGAACGTCTGAACTAATCTACAGAGAGCACAAACAATTCGACACAAAATTTAAACGGTTATTAAAATAAAAGATTGCCTAGTAAATGCAGTAATGCTGCTACTTGCGCACTGCTACCACACTGCTCAGCGGCAGAAGGCTAACTGTACTGTCAGTAACGTACAAAGGTTATTTGAAAGAAATAAACAAATGACAGACGACTACACGACTTTACACGTCACAGATATTAAAATAGCACCTCTTCTGGGATGGGGAGGTGCACCGGCTCCGGATCGAATCCGGCCCCCGGGTGAACGATGAGGGTCAGTGTGCCAGCTAGCCTGGATGTGGTTTGTATGCTGTTTCCCACATCGCACTAGGCGAATACTTGGCTGGTACCCAAGTCGAGTCTCAGTTACACGATTAGCAAACATTTAGAAAACTTTCGCCCACTGTCAAATGAATAACAGTGCATATTCCATCTTGGGGGGTTAACAGGGTAGCTGCAGGAAAGGCGTCCGGTCAACTTTTAAGCTAACCATAACAGATCCGTTAATAACCAAGCCGACCCTATGGGACAAGGCACAACAGAAACAAGCCTTTCCCACAGAATCTGGCTTAAAATGAAAGTTTCATGTAATCTTACTGAATAATGGGTTTGTGCCTACACTTCACACTAATGAAGCTGCAGGGTGACAATTATTGAACTATATTAAATAAAATCGTCATAACTTCTGAACGCTTTGCGTTAGGATGTTCACACTGCACGGTTGGTCACGGGGCATGATGGGAATCAGTATGCCCATGTGCGTGTGCTTTGTTGTTGTCGGCCCTTTGCACGCGAAAAAGTCGCGGTACGGCGTGCCTGTGCGTATAGCGCTCGTGAAGGCCTACTATGCGAGGAATAACAGCCCAACTGTGGCACAAAGGAAGTTTGCGACCGAGTTCAGGCTGAAGACAAGCGGTCCAAGAGTGCTAACAATCAAGAATTTGATTCGCAAGTTTGAGAGAACGGGTAGTATTCGTGATGACAGCGCTGGCAATGTCGGTCGTCCAAAAAGGATGAAAACACCTGAAAACACAGAGAAGACGTGCTGTGTTTCAAAACAGCCTCAGGAAATCGATCAGACGAGCTGCACAACAGGTGGGAATCAACCGGAAGACACTGCGACAAATTTTCGTTGTAGACCTGCATCTCTTCCCATATACAATTCAAACCCCTCAGCTATTAAACCCCAGGACCATGGAAGAGCTGTTGTGTTTCGCCAACACTATGGTCCACAGAACTGACGAACAGAACTTTGATGTGAATATGGTTTAGTTTAGCAACGAAGCTCACTTTCATTTGGATGGATTCGCCAATAAGCAAAATTGGCGCATTTGGTGGACTGAGAATGCGCATTTCGCGACCGAGAAATCTCTCCCGCCTCAACGGACTGTGCGGTGTGGAATGTTCAGACACAGAAAAATCGGTGCGATATTCTCTGATGGCACGGTGACTATAGAATGGTACGTGAAGGTTTTGGAATATGATTTCAACCCCTTTATCCAAAGTGAAAACCAGATGAACTGTAGATTAAAACTGAAGAAACTGCAAAAAGGTGGGAATATAAGGAGATGGGACCTGGATAAACTGCATGAAGCAGTTGTAGATAGCTTCAGGGACAGCATTAGAGAACGACTGAGCAGACTGGGGGAAAGAAATACAGTAGAAGAAGAATGGGTAGCTTTGAGAGACGAAATAGGGAAGGTGGCAGAAGATCAGGCAGGTAAAAAGACGAGGGCTAATAGTAATTCTTGGGTAACAGAAGAGATATTAAATTTGATTGATAAAAGGAGAAAATATAAAAATGCAGCAAATGAAGCAGGCAAAAAGGAATACAACGTCTCAAAAATGATACCGACAGGAAGTGCAAAATGGCTAAGCAGGGATGGCTAGAGGACAAATGTAAGGATGTAGATGGACATATCACTAGGGGTAAGATAGATACTGCCTATACGAAAATTAAAGAGACCTTTGGAGAAAAGAGAACCACTTGCATGAATATCAAGAGCTCAGATGGAAACCCAGCAAAGAAGGGAAAGCAGAAAGTTGGAAGGAGTATATACACTCCTGGAAATGGAAAAAAGAACACATTGACATCGGTGTGTCAGACCCACCATACTTGCTCCGGACACTGCGAGAGGGCTGTACAAGCAATGATCACACGCACGGCACAGCGGACACACCAGGAACCGCGGTGTTGGCCGTCGAATGGCGCTAGCTGCGCAGCATTTGTGCACCGCCGCCGTCAGTGTCAGCCAGTTTGCCGTGGCATACGGAGCTCCATCGCAGTCTTTAACACTGGTAGCATGCCGCGACAGCGTGGACGTGAACCGTATGTGCAGTTGACGGACTTTGAGCGAGGGCGTATAGTGGGCATGCGGGAGGCCGGGTGGACGTACCGCCGAATTGCTCAACACGTGGGGCGTGAGGTCTCCACAGTACATCGATGTTGTCGCCAGTGGTCGGCGGTAGGTGCACGTGCCCGTCGACCAGGGACCGGACCGCAGCGACGCACGGATGCACGCCAAGACCGTAGGATCCTACGCAGTGCCGTAGGGGACCGCACCGCCACTTCCCAGCAAATTAGGGACACTGTTGCTCCTGGGGTATCGGCGAGGACCATTCGCAACTGTCTCCATGAAGCTGGGCTACGGTCCCGCACACCGTTAGGCCGTCTTCCGCTCACGCCCCAACATCGTGCAGCCCGCCTCCAGTAGTGTCGCGACAGGCGTGAATGGAGGGACGAATGGAGACGTGTCGTCTTCAGCGATGAGAGTCGCTTCTGCCTTGGTGCCAATGATGGTCGTATGCGTGTTTGGCGCCGTGCAGGTGAGCGCCACAATCAGGACTGCATACGACCGAGGCACACAGGGCCAACACCCGGCATCATGGTGTGGGGAGCGATCTCCTACACTGGCCATACACCACTGGTGATCGTCGAGGGGACACTGAATAGTGCACGGTACATCCAAACCGTCATCGAACCCATCGTTCTACCATTCCTAGACCGGCAAGGGAACTTGCTGTTCCAACAGGACAATGCACGTCTGAATGTATCCCGTGCCACCCAACGTGCTCTAGAAGGTGTAAGTCAACTACCCTGGCCAGCAAGATCTCCGGATCTGTCCCCCATTGAGCATGTTTGGGACTGGATGAAGCGTCGTCTCACGCGGTCTGCACGTCCAGCACGAACGCTGGTCCAACTGAGGCGCCAGGTGGAAATGGCATGGCAAGCCGTTCCACAGGACTACATCCAGCATCTCTACGATCGTCTCCATGGGAGAATAGCAGCCTGCATTGCTGCGAAAGGTGGATATACACTGTACTAGTGCCGACATTGTGCATGCTCTGTTGCCTGTGTCTATGTGCCTGTGGTTCTGTCAGTGTGATCATGTGATGTATCTGACCCCAGGAATGTGTCAATAAAGTTTCCCCTTCCTGGGACAATGAATTCACGGTGTTCTTATTTCAATTTCCAGGAGTGTAGAAATTATTATAGAAATATTATAGAAATGGAAGAGAGTGTAGATGAAGATGAAAGAGGAGATAAGATACTGCATGAAGAGTTTGACAAAGCACTGAAAGACCTAAGCCGAAACAGGGCCCTGGGAGTAGACAACATTCCATTAGTACTACTGACAGCTTTGGGAGAGCCAGGCCTAACAAAACTCTACCATCTGGTGTGCAAGATGTATGAGACAGGTAAAATACCCTCAGACTTCAAGAAGAATATAATAATTCCAATCCCAAAGAAAGTAGGTGTTGACAGATGTGAAAATGATCGAACTACCAGTTTAATAAGCCATGGCTGCAAAACACTAACACGGATTCTTTACAGACGAATGGAAAAACTGGTAGAAGCCGACCTCGGGGAAGATCAGTTTGGATTCCATAGAAATCTTGGAACACGTGAGGCAATACTGACTCTACGACTTATCTTAAAAAATAGATTAAGGCAAGGCAAACCTACGTTTCTAGCATTTGTAGAATTAGAGAAAGCTTTTGACGATGTTGACAGGAATTCTCTCTTTCAAATTCTGAATGTGGCAGGGGTAAAATACAGGGAGCGAAAGGCTATTTACAAATTGTACAGAAACCAGATGGCAGTTACGAGTCCAGGGGAATGTAAGGGAAGCAGTAGTTGGGAAGGGAGTGAGACAGGGTTGTAGCCTATGCCCGATGTTATTCAATCTGTATATTGAGCAAGCAGTAAAGGAAATAAAAGAAAAATTCAGAGTTGGAATTGAAATCCATGGAGAAGAAATAAAAACTTTGAGGTTCGCCGATGACATTGTACTTCTGTCAGAGACAGCAAAGGACTTGGTTGAGCAGCTGAACGGAATGGACAGTGTCTTGAAAGGAGGATCTAAGATGAACATCAACAAAAGAAAAATGAGGATAATTATATGTAGTCGAATTAAATTGGGTGATGCTGCGGGAATTAGGTTAGGAAATGAGACGCTTAAAGTAGTAAACGAGTTTTGCTATTTGAAGATCAAAATAACTGATGATGGTCGAAGTAGAGAGGATATAAAATGTAGACTGGCAATGGCAAGGAAAGCGTTTCTGAAGAAGAGATATTTGTTAACATCGAGTATAGATATAAGCGTGAGGAAGTCGTTTCTGAAAGTCGTTGTAAGGAGTGTAGCCATGTATGCGTGTGAAACGTGGACGATAAATAGCTTAGACAAGAAGAGAATAGAAGCTTTCGATGTGTGGTGCTACAGAAGAATGCTGAAGATTAGATGGATGGATCACATAACTAATGTGGAGGTATTGAATAGATTTGGAGAGAAGAGAAATTTGTGGCACAACTTGACTAGAAGAAGGGATCGGTTGGTAGGGCATACTCTGAGGCATCAAGGGATCACCAATTTGGTATAGGAGGGCAGCGTGGCGGGTTAAAATCGTAGAGGGAGACCAAGAGATGAATACACTAAACAGATTCAGAAGAGTGTAGGTACTGGGAGGTGAAGTACCTTGCACAGGATGGAGAGCTGCATCAAACCAATCTCTGGAGTGAAGACGACCACAATAATCCAAAGGGATTTCGACCAGATGTGGTTCATGCAAGATGGAGCTCGACTCCATCGAAGCAGAAAGTGTTTGATGTTCTGGAAGAGTTTCTCTGGTGGCTGCATTCTGGCTCTGGGGTACCCAGAGGCCACTGGAGTGGGCCTCGATTGGCCGCCATACTCCTCAGATCTGAACACATGTGACTCCTTTTTGAATGGCTATATTAAAGACATGGTGTACAGCAACAAACCCAGGACCATTGCTGAGCTGAATACAGCCATTCTAAAGATCATCGACACTTCAACGGATCATGCAGAATTTTGCTATTCGTCTGCGCCACATCATCGCCAATGATGGCGGGCTTATCAAACATGTCATACATCGAACATGTCATAACATAATTAGAATATCTGTAGTGATGTTTACATGTTGAATAAAGTGTGTGCATGCCGTAGTTTGTAACTAATTTTCTTTTTTCATATAGTTCAATAACTGTCACATTGTACGTATAATACCTTCATAACAAAGCACTCGCAGTGGTCGGTTAGCCTTGGTATGAGGTCATGAATCGATAAATTATCTATCAGACGCTATAGCTCTTAAGACGTACGTTTTCCGCAATATATCATTGACGAATAACTTTTCCCATTTCCAATGGCTCAAGAATCCGCCGCTGGATAAAGCTTGGAAATTCGGATGAAATAAGATAGAAATCGGCTTTCGTGAAATCAAACTGTGCAAATTCCTTGAAGCAATCTTTTAAAAGTGCAAAAAGATATTTCCATCTGTCCTGATACGCGACTGACGGGAGGGTGGGCGTCGTATGGGGTGTGTATGTTGACTCAGCCCTTTAAGCGACACTAGCACTGACTTTACATGCTGTTTATTACTTTGTTTACTACTAACAGTCGATTTCATTGGTACTAGTACACACATAATTTTTTTTTGCGTCAGCCAGAACTCCTGAAGATAGACGTTGACTGTGGATATTGCATCACAGACACAGTCCCTTTGACTGTTCAGAGATGTCACTAACCCCCCCCCCCCCCCCCCCCCCCAAAAAAAAAAGATGCAAACAACCATGCGTGAGCAGCGCCTATTAGACAGAAGGGGTCCGACAGCCGATCAGTTCCAGTCATTCCACCAGGAAGGAGGTACACGGCTCGTGTTGTCTGTAGTTCGACCATGCCTAGACGATCAATACCGCGGTTCTATCGCGTCCGCATTGTACTTTGTGCCAGGAAGGGCTCTCAACAAGGTAAGTGTCCAGGCGTCTCGGAGTGAAGCAAAGTGATGTTGTTCGGACATGGAGGAGATACAGAGAGACAGGAAGGGCTACTAGTGCATTGAATGACCGCTACCTACGGATTACGGCTTACACCCGAACACTGATGCCATGAACTTTCCAACCGAAGGAATCGTCTTTGCTGTCTTTGGTAGCGGAAAATCAGCATATTTCCACTGCTTTGGCTGTTGTTTTGTCTCCGGGGTATAGTAGTGCACCATAGTTTCATCTGTTGTCACAAAATGACGCAAAAGATCTTGCTCGTTTCTCCTAAAACTGGCCAAACATTGTTCCGATTCGTCCATTCTCATGCGTTTTTGATCCAGCATCAAGAGTCGCGGCACCCATCTTGCAGATAATTTTTTCGTTTCTAATTCTTCAGTTAAAATGTGATATACCCTTTCAGTTGACATCTGGAAAGCGTGAGCAATTTCATGCACTTTCAATCGCCGATCCTCCATGGCCATTTTGTGCCCTTTTGCAATGATTTCTGGAATAGTGACACATCTTGGCCGACCACTGTGCGGATCATCATCTAAGCTCTTCCGACCAAATTTAAATTCATTTGTTCACCTGGCAACAGTTGAATATGAAGGAGCAGAGAACCCCAGCGTACTCTGGAAATCGGCATGAATGTCCTTCGCTTTCATACCTTTCTTCACGAAGTCCTTAATAACTGCTCGAATCTCCATTTTTTCTGTCTTCGCAAATCACTACGCGGGAACCACAACAGAACCAGGTCACCGCCACAGTTCTCTTCCAAGAGCACTGACGTGGCACATGTTTACAGGCAACAGCACAATGAATGTCTCGTGCACAACTCGTTGCGCTAGCTGTCGTGGTGATTCAGAGAACTTTTCAAAACCACCCTCGTATTTTGCTTCTTTTTTCAGAGTCCAGTACACACTCTTCCTGCTTTCGTGCTTGATGTGTGTTCAGTTTATGACGGGCTATCCATTGGGCCACTTTACAACAAAATCCAAAGAGCGTGCGATTGGGGGGGAGCGGTTCCCTTGTAAATACCATCTGTCAAACACTTTACAGTGGTTTTCAGACTGTGTATGTAGATGTGGGAATGAAATGAGAAACATATTCCACATAAAAAAGTAGGTCATGCAGTTATAACGTTGTTTCTAGTCTTGTTATTTGATACCACTTCGCTAACTAGCACTCTGTTTGCAGTTTCTGGAATGTATCTTTATACTGCAGCGGAGTGTAAGACACTGTGTCGAACTCGGAGCCTTGGCTTTCGCTGCCAGTGCCCTTCACTGGCGTACAGAGTAAATATTTAATTCTGCAGCGGAGTGTGTGTCGTACATATACATCTACATCTACGTTATTACTCTGCTATTCACAATAAAATGCCTAGCAGAGGGTTTAATGAACCACCTTCATGCTGTCTCTCTATCGTTCCACTCTCGAACGGCACGCGGGAAAAACGAGCACTTAAATTTTTCCGTGCGATCCCTGATTTTTCTTATTTTATCGTGATGATCGTTTCTCCCTATGTAGGTGGGTGCCAACAGAATGTTTTCGCAATCGGAGGAGAAAACTGGTGATTGAAATTTCATGAGAAGATCCCGTCGCAACGAAAAACGCCTTTGTTTTAATGACTGCCACTCCAATTCACGTATCATGTCTGTGACACTATCTCTCCTATTTCGCGATAATACAAAACGAGCTGCCCTTCTTGGTACTTTTTCGATGTCATCCGTCAGTCCCCACCTGATGCAGATCCCACACCGCACAGCAGTACTCCAGAATAGGGCGGACAAGCGTAATATAAGCAGTCTCTTTGGTAGACTTGTTGCACCTCCTAAGTGTTCTACCAATGAATCGCAGTCTTTGGTTTGCTCTACCCACAATATCATCTATGTGATCGTTCCAATTTAGGTTATTTGTAATTGTAATCCCTAAGTATTTAGTTGAATTTACAGCCCTCAGATTTGTGACTTACCGCGTAATCGAAATTTAGCTGATTTTTTTTAGTACTCATGTGAATAACTTCGCACTTTTCTTTATTCAGGGTCAATTGCCACTTTTCGTAGCATACAGATATTGGAACTTCGTGGCAGATTAAAGGTGTGCACCCACACCATTTTAATCTGTCAGGACGTTCCAATCTCGCCGTCATGGTCAGCGAAAAGCGTGTGTAGCTTCTTAATTTTTATTGAAGTGAAACAAATTGTCTACTGAATTTTAATTCGTATTACTTGGAGTGGTAAGGGTCACAAAAGTAATTTAACTTTTTATTATAGCTGTGTTTAACGGTTTACTTGGTCGCGTGTTGAATATTATTTAAACCGTATTTTATGAAAATAAAAATAATATGAAATCAAATGATTTCAATCAAGTACGAGTTTTAGTCGTTAGGCAGTCTGTTTAACCTCTTTCTGCGGTCTAACTCTTGCACGTTTGTGGCATCTACTGCATGAATCTGAAATTCACTGGCATAATATTGAAGCTTGTTCAACAATATTTTCTAAGCATTTGGTGTCAGAAAAAGTTATTTCTGGTGGCTTGTAATGTAATGTAATTATGATAGACTTATACACTAATTACTTTTGTTTCTGTGAAAATACCATCTTAGTAATGAAAAATTTTGTAACTTACAATCACCAGAATGTGCAACACAAGACACATGGTAATACAACAACCGCTGTGGCCGAGCGGTTCTAGGCGCTTCAGTCCGGAACCGCGCTGGTGCTACGGTCGCAGGATGTGTGTTAGGTCCTTAGGTTAGTTAGGTATAAGCAGTTCCAAGTCTAGGGGACTGATGACCTCAGATGTTGGGTCCCATAGTGCTTAGAGCCATTTGAGCAACGCAACAACTCTCAGACGATGCGAAAGTACTGTGATATGGTTCACTGCTGCGGGAACAGCCCACCATAACGTTGATGTGCCTCCTGTTCCACTACTTTCAATGAACCCAAACACGATGTGCATTTTGGCAAACTCAGCTATCCATACAACTCTATATCATTGTTGCTGTTCAACAAACACTGTCAGAAAAACAGCTTAGAGACAGAACCGAGCAGTACTGAATGCAAGCTAGAGGGCAAAGAGTAAAGTGGGTATTAGTGTCAAATCAAGTACCATGAGTGACGGAGCAATTTGTTTTCAAACAAGGCTTACAACACCTACGTAAAGGTTACAAGCGGACGAATCTTCCGTATTCATATGATATATTACCAAATTGGTAGGGTATAGTCTTGAAGGAAAGACTGAGGCTCCTTCCACACTTGTCCGGCAGCCTTCTAAGCATAAACGTGTACACGGCATGCCGCCGCGGGGTATTCACATATATCCGGCTGCTGTTGTGAACGGCACTGCACGGTAGATCCCTTAATTGTATTCCTTTACAGTCTCTCAGTTCAGCCCCAGCGAGATGTGACGTTAACAATTTTTCTAGTTTGTCTTCCTTTGAAGGAGAAAGAGAAACAAAATGTAATGGATTCCTTCAATTAATTTAGAAAGGAACGAATACGGGGGTTTCACGTTCTGTTCCAAGAGCTCCGCAGCGATCCTGAGCAATTCTTCCATTAGTTTCGAATAAGTATATCAGCATTCGAATAACTAAAAGAGCAACAGGAGGATGGCACAAGATACCTTATATTTTCGTGGGGAGTGAGAGTTTTGGATCGCAGAGACACCTCCTTCGAGCGGATGGATGGAATATATTGGTAGTTGCAAAGACAATTTTCGGTTATCGTTTTTCCGGAGCTCAGATACCGTACTGTATGTCTTGTGAACACTAAGCAACAGTTGGATAATTTTTCCGGTACACTTGAATTTCGAACCGGATTTTCCTGTACACGTTGTAAACGCCTGTGTCGTTTTGTACAACTTTATACCTGACAGAAACGGCTATCAAACTGACAATAGATAACTGATAATTGAAGCTGAAAAAGTGCAGACAATTAGAGAGGCATTTGGAAAATTTCAGCAAATATTGTGGGGAACGTAATTACGAATTATTTTTTACTTCAGTTACGCCTGTAAACTAGCAGTTTCCTAAAATATTGTTTGGGGAGATTGTCCTTTATATATTCAATGGAAACAAAATTTTTGAAAATGGTGCAGCAAAATATCTTTAAATCATCGAATAACTTATTTACTATATTCGTTATTTTCCTTAGCCGTTCATGTTTTGAAATGATCTTCTAAATTACTTGAATCCATCGATGTACGCATGTTTTGTATGAATCCTGTCCTTGTAATTTTCTAGAATATTGTCCCACAAATCTGGCCGTTTTTCCCCTAAAGAAATTAATCGCTTAGTGTATGTTTCTCGAGCCATGTAGAGATGTACGAGAAGAAGCTACGAAAACAGAAAGACGAATAGCAGTAAAACAGATGAACTGTTGCGCACGGTTTTGTTTTCTATGAGCCTGTGGCGTACTTGCAAGACTTAAAGGCGCCAATGTTTACTGAGCCCCAACTACCATAATGTCATGCTGCTACAGCCACGGTAGCTGACCATTGCAGCAGAAGTGCCCGGCAGCTCCACGCCTAACGTGCACCGTTTAGACGGCATTGGCGAGTGCCACGTACACTATGTGATCAAAAGTATCCGGACACATGGCTGAAAACGACTTACAAGTTCGTGGCGCCCTCCGTCGGTAATGCTGGAACTCAATATGGTGTTGGCACGCCATTAGCCTTCATGACACCTTCCACTCTCGCAGGCATGCGTTCGATCAGGTGCTGGAAGGTTTCTTGGGGAATGGCAGCCCATTCTTCACGGAGCGCTGTACTAAGGATGGGTATCGATGTAGATCGGTGAGGCCTGGCACGGAGTCGGCGTTCCGAAACATCCCAAAGGTGTTCTACAGGATTCAGGGCAGGACTCTGTGCAGGCCAGTCCATTACAGTGTTGTTATTGTCGTGTAACGACTCCGCCACAAGCCGTGCATTTTGAGCAGGTGCTCTATCGTGTTGAAAGATGCAATCGCCATCCCCGAATGGCACTTCAACAGTGGGGAGCTAGAAGATGCTTAAAACATCAATGTAGGCCTGTGCTGTGACAGTGCCACGCAAAACAACAAGGGGTGCAAGCCCCCTCCACGAGAAACACGACCACACCATAACACCACCGCCTCCGAATGTTACTGTTGGCACTACACACGCTGGCAGATGACGTTCACCGGGCATTCACCATATCCAATCCCTGCCATCGGATCGCCACATTGTGTACCCTGTTTCGTCACCCCACGCAACGTTTTTACACTGTTCAATCGTCCATTGTTTACGCTCCTTACGCCAAGCGAGGCGTCGTTTGCATTTACCGCCGTGATGTGCGGCTTATGAACAGCCGCTCGACCATATAATCCAAGTTTTCTCACCTCCCGCCTAACTGTCATAGTACTTGTAGTGGATCCTGATGCAGTTTGGAATTCCTGTGTGATGGTCTGGACAGACGTCTGCCTATTACACATTACGACCCTCTTCAACTGTCGGCAGTCTCTGTCAGTCAACAGACGAGGTCGGCCTGTACGCTTTTGTGCTGTAGGTGTACCTTCACGTTTCCACTTCACTATCACATCTGAAACAGTGGACCTGGAGATGTTTAGGAGTTTGGAAATCTCGCATACAGACGTATGACACAAGTGACACCCCATCACGTGACCATGTTCAAAGTCCTTGAGTTCCGCGGCGCGCCCTACTCTGCTCTCTCACGATGTCTAATGAATATTGAGGTCGCTGTTGTGGAGTACCTGGCAGTAGGTGGCAGCACAATGCACCTAATATGAAAAACGTATGCTTTTGGGGTTGTCCGAATACTTTTGATTACATAATGCAGATGTGAATGATGCTACATGGCTTCCCGTGCCAGGGCCGCGTACCCGGTGCCTTATAGCCGGCTGCTGGACAATTGTGAAATGGTCCTGAGGTTTTTAGTGTCGACCTCCCAAAAATTGAACTCACAGCTAGCGATGACAAGTATATACAGCTAACTGTTGTTTATTTATTTATTTATCTTTCGCACCTTTAACTCCACACTCCAAGGAGTAGAGCTGGCTGTTTTAGATCCAGCGTTTTATGGAGTCGCCGTTCTTTTCAGCTAATTAGCAGGCAAGCTGATAGTGGGGCACAGGGATTCCCAATTGGGAATAAATGGAAGGGGCTTACCAGTTCAGGCATTTACCTGACATCCGAGGGAAACCTCCAAAAAGATCTTGGGCTGAACTAGGGAATTGGAACAATTTGTCTCCATTGTCCCTGCCAAAAATTAAAATTTTGAGTATTTGTATTGTATACGTGTATGTCACATTTACAAGTACCGAAATTGTTTTAGTACTTTTCACCCCTGAAGGTAGAGCGGCCTGTTCGACTAATGATCCATTTCAGCCAAAGGCCAGACGAACTGGTGTTGGGGGAGAGTGGTTCCCTACTGGACCTTTTTATCCGTTGTTAAACTGTCTCTCGTTGTTTCCGTTGCCAGACAGAGCGCGCCAATCTCTTGGCCGTTAATATTTACACCTTTGCACTGCATGAAATCGAATAGTTCATATTCGCTTGTCACTTCCACCACGAATGTACAACAAGCACACTCCTCTCCTTAAGAGATTCCTTTCGGTCCCAAAACACTTAGGCCACGATTTTTTTCGTGCCCAAAATTGTGGCTTTGAATCTTTTGGCGGACGGGGAATTGGTGTGATGCCACTGTGACGACTGTCTTTTTGTCTCAGGCGTGTAATGAGGCAACCGCATTTCATCCCCAGTCAAAACAAAACTCAGAAAATCCTCACCTTCCAGTTCAAGTCGCTCAAGAAACTCGTGAGACCAGTTGATCCGATTTTTCTTGTGCTGCTCTGTCAGCTGTTGTGGGAGCCATATTGTGCACAGTTCCTGGTATCCCTGCGTTTCTGTGAGTGGCTCGTATATGAGAGTTCTGGAGAGTTGTGGAAACATCGCAGAAATTTCATCTACTGTCAACCGGCGACATTCACGAACAGTTTCCTAGTTTTTTGCGCCAAGTCATTAGTCAAAATGGTAGGTGTTTTGCTCCTGTGTTTGTCATGAACATTTTTGGTGCCTCCACTTAACCCCCTACACCACTTAAACACACTCGTCCTGTTCAAAGCAACTTCCGGAGTAAACGGTATTGATTCACAAAAATATTCGGTAGGTGTTTTACCTTTCGCGAGTAGGAACTGGAACACAGCACGTGGCTGGCACTTGGGAAGATTTCTTGCTGACATCTTTCACGCGGCTGGACACTAAAACGTGAGTTTACGTACTATCGTGTTCCTGCGATTCTCGCTGTGGTCAGGGGTACCCTCCTCTACCGCTCAGTCAACCCTCAAAAAAACAAAAAAAACCACAGCCTCTTATGGTCACAGTACACTTACTTTCTGAACATGTCTCGTACATGCAGATATTTTTCCATTTCGTGGTAGCTATCAGCCTGCAATCGCAGCACTACAATTCTGAACGTTGGAGGCAGATCAGTTTCAAGCTGATGTTCACAGACGGCTTAACATGAAACTTTGCTCGAGTCTCACCAGTGCATCTCTTCGTAGAGATAAAAAGTCTGACCCAGTGAACTAGGAAGTTACGAAAAAGGCGAACTTAATATAGGGAAAACCAATTTATTTCTTAGTTTTCGCCGGTTCTATAAAACCGCTGCGAGGCGTTTAACTTATTGTGTTGCAGTAAGAGTTGTAGCCACACATTGAGTTTAAAGAAACCTTGGAGGTCAAAGTCATGTCTTACAGACATACTGCATATGTTCTATGGATGCGACTGGCGGCAATTCACTGGCGATTCCAAAGTCTGTCTCAAAATCAGTTTGCAAGTAATTTGCAACTGGAGTAAACATGAAACACGACTTCGAGCAGCAACATCCAGAAACATATTTGGAAGAAGCCCCTATGGCGATGTGTGTACAGATAATCTGTGGAAAGTTACCTCTATAGATAGATGTTTATGTAAATCGAAGAGAATTAGCAATTGAAAAGTACAAACCTGACATCTTGGTACTTTACGTTGGCTTGTTTAGCGACGCCGTTGGGCAATATTTCTTTATAGGCAGAAATGCTCTTTATAACCACACTCGGCTGAGAGCTGCATCTTGGAAATTCTTAATATTGCTTGCCACCCAAGGGGTGGCCTGCCCACCTTATTAACCCTATAGAGCTCAATGAAAAATGCAAGATCGACAAGTTGTAGGCCGTGTTGCATCAACGACCTTTCATCGATTGCCCACTGCTCGCCTGGAGGTATATCTGTTCACTCGTTCACTCACTGTGCTCTATAAATCCAACCACGAAGAAAAGCTTTTAGGGATATGAAACAAGTGAAACTGCACATCAGTTGACAGAAGCAGCCACTGCATGGGATCTCTGTATTTACTAACAATCTGTAACAACCAATGCTAATGCTGTGCAAGTATATTGTCAATAAATGTTACTGTGCGATTATTTTGTTTTGTATCTGGCGTTGTATATAGACAGAATTTTGAAATACGACTTAGGTTGCAATCTTAAAGACATGTTGATCTTTCGACCTACTATTAGTGCTTTACCCCTGCGTGGTTACTCATGCTTGTTCTGTGCCTAGAAAGTATTTTTTTACCTGCTCCTCCCCCCCCCCCCCCAAAAAAAAATTGTTTACCAGTTACCACACGTGTATTGAAATTAGATATAATTGCAATCGACTTAGGTTGCAGTCATAACGACATGTTGTACTTATGGACTTGTTTTATCTTTGTATGGTTGCGTATGCTCTTGCTATTCTAGAAAATATTTTAGCTTCTACCTCCTAGAAAAATTTTATAGTTGTATACAAGTTAACACATTTTTATTAAAATTGAATATTTATATCAACAATTGACGATGACGTGCTCTTTCTGTTCTAGAAAGTGTTATAGCGTCTATTCGCACAAAAATTTTATAGTTGTATACCAGTTACCACAATATTATTGAAATTACTTATGTATATTTGCAACTGACAGTGACGAGAGTACACAAGCAATCTCTAGACGCAACAAATGTCAAAAACGTTCTCTATTGTTTGCAATACCGATCCAACTGCAACGTTGCCACTCCGCTTTTGTGTAACCGTAGTACCGGCTGTGCTTTTTCACTGTGCAGGCTCGTGCTGACCAGCGACCGTTATTTCCGTTGGTACGTACCAATTGGGGTCGAAATCTACGCCACAAAGTTAGAAACGTTACTTTGCTTGTTGGTCATAAGAAATTGTTTTTAACTGTTTTAGACAGAATGGAGCGATAACCAGATTTTGGATTTACTGCCAGGTAGTGAAGACTGCCGACTCATTGGAAGCGCCAGATTCTTTTCAAGATACAGTCGAGTTTTGTGACAATGAAACAGAAATATCTTATCATGAGACTAACAGTGAAATAGAGGACGATGAAGAAGCAGACGAAGAGAATGTTCACAAAGAAAACCAAGAAACAGCAAGGCAATCTGTCTATATTTATGTAAAAAGTCTTTATAAATAAGAGTATCAAGATGGTACATCGATACTTTATAAAAAAAACTCAGCACGGCATTGATAAAATCAAATATCAAAGAGAGGAAAATGAATTCCAGAAATTTTTCTAGGGACTTGCACACTGCAATGGACAATGTTCTTCGTGAAAGTTGTGGAGATAATAGAGTCGACGAATCTGCAGTGCAAGTCTAATTGGGACCAAGTCATCCAAAATAGACAAAGGGTCACAAATGCCCATGATTTAAAGACACAATAACTACGAAAACATGTTTTAAATGTGTGCAAAGTATATTCCACGACAAAAAGATATATTTTGACTGTGATGAAGGAATATAAGTGCTTAGTTGATTCGTTCATGTACGTAATGTCATTTTTTGTTGTTGAGAGTCATTGTTTTTTTCTTTATAGTTGAGCTGATTGATCATTAGCTGATATCAGAACATGATTCTGAACGTTGTTGAAATAGATTAACTTTATTTTTGAAGTTAATTTCAGTTTTAATGTAAGAGCCTTAATTGCTTGTAAAATCACATTTTCCATTTTAATGAAGATTGATTTTTCATAAATAGTATTCTTTCTTTTATGGATTCTTTAACAACTGTTGAGTGAAACACAGAAGTAAATACGTTTCGGACAGTTTTTGATTTGGGGTAGAAAATTACCCCACGAAGTTATTAACGTGGGTCTTAATAGCGAATGTAGCTAAGCCGCAACAATGGTCGCCGTAATGGTAGTCTGCGGTAATTCAGAAATCATTGTACCATACGTGTGGATACTTCTCTTGCTGCCAACAAGCCTACTTTTTAAATCAGGGCACGGGAAGAGGCTGTACACTCCTGCACGGCGAAGAATAATTCTCTCCTCTCGGGCGCTATTCGCTGGGGGCCGTTGAGATCTTGCACGACGTAAGTGTGGCCCCCTTGATGCTGTCGATTCCATATCTGCATGAAAGGTGTGAGATCCCTACCAATACGAGCACCAACATCATGGAACAAAGAGCCACGGTTTCAGTAGGCCACAACCCTGTCGCTGTCGAATTCAGACACAAGCTGGTAGACGTTGCTCCATCTTGCACGAGCGACAGCACCATCTTCACAGAAACAACCAATATTTATTCTGTCAGAATGTGAAACATCCGTGTGATCTTTCTCTCTACACCGAAAGTAGATGGCTGTAGCCCTACCTATTTTGTGCTGTTGTGCTGGATACTTATCACTGGCATATCCAAGTACGTCGTGCACATGTATGTAACTTCTCACAGTACAGAATCGGCTGTCTAAACAGGGTTTATAGAGCTAACGCACAGATGATTTTTCTCGGAAACGGTGCGTCCTATCCTTTTCGGGTTAAAATGCATATTAAGGAAACCGAAAATGGTGATCCGTGTGTAGTAAACCACACGTGGCATAGAATCTCTTGGAAAATGGAGATACGAACTCAACTTGAGAATGTCAAATGGCAACATGGAAGAAATTAGTACTGTTGAAAAGTGCTCTCAGAACTGAATATTTTTTAAAGTTTTTTATCTTGCATCGTTTCGATGATAATATTACAAATTTTTCTTGGCAGTGCGAAATGCGCCGCTCCCACACTACAGAAGCGTGTATGAGCTAGGAAATAGGAGTAACAGATAGCGAACTTTTATTTCTTCCTGCTATTCGCCTCTAAAAAGAGGCTTTTTGGCGGTATATTTTCAAATGTTTCCGTGGTGGTCTTCGGTTTGTTTATTTCCGTTTAGTAATTGCATATCGTAACGAATAAGCACCTGATACTCTTAGCTGCATAATGTTACCAAAATTAACTATAAGGAGAGCGGGTTTATGCACAGATATCAGAATCGTACACCGCTGTGACCACAAATTTTTCGGCGACTTAAGACACGAATTCGACATAGAGCCTAGTTGCAACCAACCTACAATCATTTGAGACAAATCGGAAGAGATATTGGAGACGCTAGAAGTGCAGATATTGTTTCTGAATTAACTCTCGATCTTCATATTTCTACATGAAAAATAGCAGAGGAGGGGGGGGGGGTGATTTCCGGAGTTACCAGCACTACTTTCTGGGAAATTATACTCCATAGCTGATTTCGTCCGTATGGTATCCATGTTCATCAGGCATTAAGTGAAAATGACCTCGAAGTTTTTCGCTGCGGTCTCCTTGTTCAAAGATTTCTCAGTGTATAGACCGCTTTAAATGGAACTTAAATGTGTTCAGGTAAAACATATCAACCGCATCAGATTATAGAGCTGATTCGATGGTAAATGTAGGGGCGGCAAATTGCTTCAGCAAACGGAAGATAAATCCACAGCATTCCTTCCATTCGACGAAGCGACCCCTAAAAAATAGGGATGCATGTTAGATAAATATGGTACAAGACCTCCGCGCGAGGACTTGCGGCGTCCAGTGAAAGGCAGTCTGTATCTGGGAGCACCTGGTGTCGACAGTAAGCCATATGAATGTGGCAAAGATTACGTAGGGCAGGCAATCCTCACCGTAGACAACCGCTAGCACTCAGGTATAGAAAAATCAGCACTAACGGGAAATAGCTTACAGAAGGGCATAGGATCAATTTTGGTCGTACGAAGATCTTCTCCCATGCATCTTTTTTCTGGGATCTTCTAATAAAACAAGCGGTAGAAATTTGCACGTGTACCAACAGTTTTAACAGAGATGGAGGCTACAACCTCAGTGGTGCCTGGAGATAAGCACTTGAGAAGTAGCGTCTTCAAAGAAATAAAACCAAAAAACGCAATTATTAAGGGGACAGCTGATGCTGGAAATTCAATTTCCATTCCGTCTCTCAATCGCAGCCTGGTGGGAGAAGGGAATTACTGCCTCAATGCCGATTTCCTGCATTTGCACATGCGAATCCCATCCTCCAGGTGATGTCATCCCGCCAATAGAAGTTAGAATTTCAAGCAATGACACCTAGCTAACGACAAGCTTGAATGTCACTACAAAGGAGGCACACTTTGCTTTCGGCAGTCAGTCATCTCCTGACGAAGAAGATGAGGATGGTTTTCGAACGCTCGAGTTTTAACTTTAATTTGATGCGATACGTACACCGACAAGATTTTGTGCAAACTTAAGTCAAGTTGATTTTCAGACAAGAATCAGTATTCGTAACTGGTTTCTAAACAAAAATGTGGCTTCACAGATGTCGCACTATGAACTGATACCTTTAACAACATAACGTTGTAGTTTCCGTAGCAAAATTGTATGATATATTCAGTTGAAGACCTTGGTAATGCCGACAGTTGTTGTTTAGTTCTAGCAGAACTGAGTTTGAGAGACTGTATATTGCTTATTCTGTAGAGATTCTTTTGCAGAACCAAAGTGGGCAGTTACACAAAAAGGTGCCAAAAAATGGTGCAATATTCTTCTAAAAGATATTGGCAACGTGAGAAGTAGGGAGATAAGTCTATAATTTTGTCACATGCTTATTTCCACTTAAACAAAAGTGTATTACTGCTGCTTATTTCAGTCTTTCAGGAAATATTTCTTGAATCGTGAACTTTTTACAGAGGTAATTGAAGGTGGACAGAATCTTGTGCATTATCAGTTCAGCAGAAGATTGCAGTTCTGTGGTTGGAATATCACTTCAATCAGAAGAATCTTCTTTTTCACGGCCATTGTCCCGCATCTTCATGGAACCGGAGTGTTAATTTTCGGATTTGATAATGTTAGTGATAGAGGATGGCCGTATGCTCTTCCTGTCGTCGCCCCATTCCCCCTTGGGGCGGAATTTGTGTACTCCAACTGTCTGCGTCTAGTGTAATCCCATGTGAAAGTACGCGAACGTTTTCTGAATGTTTGCGAACCGTGTATCTCAAGCGGAACGTGAGTACCAACCCATTATTCACCTAGTGGGATGTGGATAACCGCCTAAAAACCACATCTAGGCTGGATGGCGCACCAGCCCTCGCCGTTAATCCTCCGGGCAGATTGGATGCGGGGCCAGCGCGTTTCCTTGAATCCCGAAAGCGGTGTACTACCGCGCGTGGCTATCCGGGTAGGTTATTACAGTCAGAAGAATCACCTTATGATTCGGTGATACCTGTTACAGCAGAGTTGACAAAAGTGGTGTCTACCAGTGATTTATGCGAGTCTGTCTATATAAATCTTGTCGATCTACTTTCGATGGTGCGGTTTTTGTTCAGATGTTATCGAGTACTGCTATGAACAGTTAATTGGGTTTAGTGGCCAATGATTTGTACCTAACATCACGTATCTCGCAACTCCTGTCGTTGATTTGTCTTACAGAGTTTATCCGTTTCATTACCAATAACGCTTCAGTTAACCTTTGCTGCGGAAACTGGTACGAAAGGTGTAGGAGAACACGCTATCCATCGTCTAAAATGACGATAGGCAAAGCATTCCTGTCGTTCGTTCTGAGACATCAGGTGTATAAAAATGAATGATGAGTTGAGACCCGTTCTTCTGAACGAGTATAGTTATTACGATCTGACGCTGTTTGTTATGTAGATTGTAGCTTGTGATAGAGCAATAGCCGTGTTTTATTAGCCTGCTAATGGAACAGGGGTGGTAACATTTGTGTGCAACAGTGTAAAGAAGCGTTTTTCGACTACGCTTCACAGCGAAACGGGTGTTGTATGCCGACCGAAGATCACTATATTTTCCAGGTTTCCGTATTGTCCCTGGCTATGTTGTCGATATGAAGTAGCTCATATGGGACGGATACTGGCTGTTGCTGTTGTAGTCATTAGTCCAAAGACTAGTTGAAGTAGTTTTCCACGCTAGTATATCTTATGCAAAATATTTCAGTCTGGATAACTACTGCACGCTACGTCCATTTGAACCAGCTTATTGTATTCAATTTTTGCATCCTAACCTCTCCCCCTCTTCCCCACACTCAAGCACACGTTTTCCTCAATTACCTTGACGGCTGAGGATGTGTCCTATCAAAGTAACCCTCCCATCAGCGAAGTTGTGCCATAAAGCAGTTTTCTCCCCAGTTTGATACAGCATCACTTGATTAATTACTCCATTTAGCCATTTAATGTTTAGAATTTTCTGTAGTATCTCATTTAAAATGATTATATTCTTGTCAGTACTGTTTATCGTCCATATTTCACTTCCATATCACGCTACGCTCCAAATATTTGCAGAAAGGACTTCATAACGCATTCACTTATCTTTTTCGGAAAATTTTTAATGCCAGTTGCCAGTTTACATTTCATATTCTCTTCTGATGTAGAAAAACTCTTCTACTACTATCAGTGTTTCATTTTCTAATCTAATTGTTTCAGCATCATCTGAATTAATTCGACTGCCTTCCATTACCTTTGTTATACTTTTGTTGATGTTCATGTTATAATCTCTTTCCAGGGCACTATCCGTTCATCATATCTACCATGTCCTTTGCCATCTCTGACGGAGTAATAATGTCACTGATAAACCTAAAAGTTTTTATTTCTTGTCCTTGAAACTTAATTCATTTTCCAACTTTCGCCTTATTTTCTTTTTAATTGATTGCTGCACGTACAGACTGAATAACATGGAGGCGTACGACTCTGTCTCAATCACTTCTCAATTGCTGCTTTCCTTAGGTGTCTTCTGGCCTAGAGATCGGATATTGACTAAGCATAATACAAGCAAACAGGGACAGACGAAAATTGTGTGAGTGCATCAGATATAACGTACGGTATCTACATCTACATTAATACTCTGCAAATCACATTTAAGTGCCTGGCAGAGGGTTCATCGAACCACCTTCACAATTCTCTATTATTCAAATCTCGTATAGCGCTCGGAAAGAATGAACACCTATATCTTTCCGTACGAGCTCTGATTTCCCTTATTTTATCGTGGTGATCGTTCCTCCCTATGTAGGTCGGTGTCAACAAAATATTTTTGCATTCGGAGGAGAAAGCTGGTGACTGGAATTTCGTGAGGAGATTACGTCGCAAGGAAAAACGCCTTTCTTTAAATGATTTCCAGCCCAAATCGTGTATCATTTATGTGACACTCTCTCCCATATTTCGCGACTATAAAAAACATGCTGCCTTTCTTTAAACTTTTTCGATGTACTTTGTCAGTCCTATCTGGTAAGGATCCCACACCGTGCAGCAGTGACAGAAATTTGTGAAGGGTAGCTGGATGTGTTTCTACATTTTCTTTCCAGGTAGTAGTTGCTTCAGCGACAATGTGGGACGATAGTTGCCGATCGTTAAGTGTTTAAGAGCTACGCATCGTGAGTTGGCGGCTAACTGCGCATGCCCAAAGGAGTGGAGTTGCAGCAATGCGAGCGCACGGCAAACGCGGAATCGAGAAGCATTCGCGGTGCTGGCGGTTTAAAATAGAGGAGGAACGTGGTCACGGTGCCAGACATTCTTCGCGAGGTTAGCGGCGTGGCATTGTGCTGTTTAGCTGCAGCACGTGGCCCGACAAAACTACGCGCGGAATGCAGGTGCCGCCCTTTCTGGCCTCTCTCGCTGTTACAATGAGAGCCGACGGGAAATACGTAGCTTAAACGGCCACTCATGTGCTCTGTCTGTTCTCCTGACCTCTGCAGTAAGGTCTGGAGGTGGAGACAGCGCAACGAGTGGAATTATGCTGCGGATTTGATTTAGTTTAGTCCAGCTACAATCCTCAAAATATTCTGTGACGACGATACTCATTTTCAAGTGGAGAAAAGATGAAGGGTTAATGTCTTGTCAAAGGCGAAGTCATTAGAGATCGGATTGAGCAGGGGGTAGGGAAGGAATCGGCCATGTGCGTTTCGATCGTTCGCTTTAAGCAATTTAGGGAAATCACGGAATACCTAAATTTGGATGGGCAATCGGTGATTTAAACCGCTGTTCTCTCTAATGTAAGTCAAGTGCGCTAACCACTGCATCCCGTCGCTCGGTACAAATTTTCAGGCGTAATAAGGAACCCAGAACCAAAAACAACTGAGCCAAAACCTTCAAAGCTAAATGTTGAATAAACTATGACGTTTCGGAGACAACGGTGACTGCTGTTATTACTAAAACAATTTCTATCTTCTGATACAATCACAATTACGTTTTCGAGTAATTGGTTATAACCGTCTCAAACAGCCATCAACAGATCTAAATTTTTTATCGCTTTAAACCACTACCGGATGTCAGTAGTGAATGATTTTTATTCTGGTTTATACAGTTTAGCAGAGTACTTTTTAATTTAGTTTAAACGCTTAGTCCTTTTATGAATAATTGAGCATGAAAATTTCATTCTCTCAATGTTGTATATGCAATGTGACAAATTATACAGAAGTTTTAATTTTCATTTTTAGATCGTTTGAGACAGTCGAAATCGGTTACCTGAAAACACAACTGTAATTGAAACGGAAACTATACACGCAGAAATTACTGTTACAGTGTACTATTGGAGCCCAATGAGTGAATTGTATATTTTCCGGTGAGAAAGATCACTGGCACACAGTCTAAGCTACATTAGGTTACTTAAACTTGTTTGACTATGACCTAGAATTTATGGTCAGCGACTAAGTGTAAGGTCAATGAGTCGGATGCGGGTTTTGCAGCTGTGAAACACTTTCCTACATTATAGAAGCGAATATTAAATTTGAACTAATATTGCGAAAATTTTGAACTTGGATAGCTTAGAATGAAAATCTTTCTATTTATTGCAAAGGAAAACAATTAATTTTCTAAAACATTCTCTGCCATACACAACTTGAAACAGGTCACGTCGACCGAATCATATGGAAGAACTGACAGCGACGTATATCGGAAGGCAGTAAGATCCCTTGGCTTTTGGTTTGCCAGTATTCGACAGCCATCTCAGGGCGCAAGTTAATTAAAGAAAGGCAGCGCGGTTTTGTTATCAAGTAACGTCTTCATCAATTACTTTAGTTTTAATGTGATCTGCGAGTAATTGCTGATGTTCGATATTAACATGAAAAGGACTCCGTAGACAGGGAAAGAACCTCTTCCTGGGCAACTGCCTCTATAATGACCAAAAGGCATTAAATCATCTTCAAGCACAATGTGTTCCAGCAGTGGTATGAAGAAAATGATAGTAATAATGACGGTAATGATCGAATTATCCGATAACTTCACACATCACAGTGGATTTTCGCGAACTAAGAAATTTGCTGAATTAGTGAAAATTTCAAAATGGCTTCACATCGAGGCTATGATGCATAGAAGAGTCTTTACATCCTGCTGGCATGAGAATAGCATAATCTCCGCGTCAGAAGCTTACTACTACTTAACCATTTAATAGACTCGCATTTTTTCCACCGTGACTAATTCTGTAAGCTACGCACATCATCCGTTACAGCACACACCTGGGTCTGGGAAATGTGGCCACAATGGTCTGGTGGAACGAACTATCACAGGTGCAATGCGTGGGTTCAGGAATTTACTTTCAAGAGGCACAAACAGATTTACTTTACCTCTGGTAACCTCAAGAGAAAGACGTTATAATCCAGAATCCGCATTTCACATCACGTTTCTTCATTACCAACTGAGCAGAACCGGTTTACGTTGGGAAATGACATAGGCGGAAGTTATGGTAAACAGAAATACTGTCTCCAGTAAACTTACTTACATTAGAAAATTTTATTTTATTTGATGAACCGATAGCCATTTAAAGGAACAGGGCTCTTATTTTGCTTTTGCGTGATTGATCTAGAGACGTTGAAAAATTTGGTGCTGGACTATGATTCGAATTCGTATCTCCTCTTTCGAGGAACTGAATCTCTCGGAACAGTATGGTTCAATAATTTCGTTCCTTTACCCAAGACTGCAATCTTCTCTAGGTCTCCTCCAAAGGCAAGTATGTGGGCCCGAATTCTGATCAAATAGAAAAATATTCATAATTTCATTTCAAGCCCTATCACGTGCACAGCAGTCTGCTAGTGAAAATTAAGGTGCATTTTTAATGCCTGTTCATGTGTTGCCAACAATCGCAATAGGTGTCGTTATTTCTGGTCAAACACGCACACATCTTGCTGTTGGTGAGTAAGCAATTGATACTTAAGCTATATTCGTGGATGATGAAGAAGGACGGTAGGTGTGCGGTTCGATTGTCGCTCAGGCACAACAATTTGTATCCTTATTTTAGATTCAAACACCTAGCGGCAGGTAAGAAAAACCGATACGTAACATTCGAGTTTACTTAGTGAACAATCCGATTACGTGTTGGGTTCGTATCTCCGTCACAGAACTTCACATCATGTGCTTCAACTTTAAATGCATACACACTTTGTTACTTCTGAATGGAGGTATACCAGACATCTTTCGTGGTTAGTTAACAGGGACGAAAGGGTCTTTATAGGAGTCCCGGTTTATTACAAAAACTGTCGTCTTTTGTTTTCAAGTTTAGATTTGGTTACTGATATTGGCGAAAATTTCGGTAATTCATGCCTCTTCATTACTTGTCATCAGTATGATGTTAGATTAATACTTGTTCCATAGATCATGAATACGACATTTCGTAATGATGTGGAACGTGTCATTTTAATGAAAGATTTCTTTACATACCATGATTCAGTTTCTTTACAAGAAATTTTTACTCTCTCTCTCATTCTTTTTTATTTTTATCTCTCTCTCTTCTCTCTCTCGCCCTCTCACTCTCTCTCGCTAGTCTCTCTCTCTCTCTCTCTCACACACGCACACACACACACACACACACACACACACACACACACACACACACACACACACGCACATTCTTTCTTTATTTTTATTTGTTTGTTGTGCTCGACTATCGGCGAGGCACGAAAACGTTCGTCAATGAGTTTCTTAGTTTTGAGTACACTTCCGAAAGAAATATGAAAACAACTATGAGAGTTACTGATTTATGAAGCTTAGTTTGCAGTCAGTTCTGGGTATTATTAGTAACTACGCTCCAGTCCCTAAGCCCAGTTACAGAAATGTGAATCAGACGGATTACGTATTCCAGGCCGTCACAGCCGCGTCTTTGAGACGCCAGCTATGGTCACTTCCCAGCCCACTGCAGGATCACATCGGTTCGTCTGCTTCCTGCTGGTAATGTAACTGAGATTTGGCAACAAGGCAAGGTATGTTTGGCAACTCTGTGACCGATGAGTTACTTCCTGGTGTGCACGGAATTAAGCCTCAAAGTTCAATTGATTTTTCCTGTCATTTCCATTGAATAATCTGAGTTATTATCGCTTGAGCTGTAACAAAATATTGTAAATTTACTGTTTTCAGCCCAGGAAAGTCGTTGCAAGTGTAAATCGCCACCAATATCGTCCTTTAAACAGCGGTTTACGAGTTCTAGTCGCTATTGATCTAGTAAGACGACACCTAGACACGTGCACCTTCCCTAGCTCTGTGGTAACGTGCTGACCTGTGCGAAAGCGTCTTTAATGGTCTGTGGTTCCAGTCCTCCTGACTACGATGTTTTTACTCCTTCTGTGAAAGAGCTACAAGCAATCAGATCAAACATCGATAAGGAAATCGCAAGAAAATGCTTTCGGCTCATAGTGCAATGGTGAAAAACTTACAATGCTGCACAACAGGTAACACCTCTTCCTGCTGCTGACAAGCAAATTTTGGGTTTCTAGAAATACATAACTTTACTTATGCCATATTTGCATACCACTTGAGTATGACACAGCATACCAATCAAACACAGACCCAATCGAAGTCTAAGTGAATAGTGTTTTACTAATTCGTGCAGATAGAGGCACGCTTGTGTACAGATACTCAGTTTTATTGAAACAGACTTTCGTCGTAAGATTATCGTGGGTAGTTGTATTTCATTTCTTATAATACAATGCACAATTTTCGTAAGGTTTCTTTTAGTGTTGTTAAACAAGTAGTTAACATGAGAGAGAAATTAATCATCAACGATATATGCGAATTCTCTGCTGTTATCTATAACAGTCTGACAATGCACATGCAGTTTATTGATTACATGCATGTAGAAAACTTGTTCTGAGTTAAAGCTGTCAAACAAGGTTTGATGAAGAATAAAATGCCACTGCCACACGGTAGCTAATGTAGAAAATACTTTTCTGACGTATTTTGGCACGATGCGCTCTCCCCATACATAATACAAAAGTTTCGAGATGCGTCTGCTGCCTGGCCATCTACTAAACCTGAAAAGAACAAAACGTCGCAGAAGTTAGCCCTTTTTCCACATGCGACTATTTTGGGTTTAGAAGTGAAGGGAATTATGTTCAAAGTTGCATTAGATAGATAACTTCAGCAGACAGCAGAATTGCGTTTTAAAAAAGTAGCAGTGAATGTACGCGAACTCGCGAAGTCTTACCTACAGTGCGCGACGCTCACTGTTGCAAATTGAATCATAGAGAAGAGGGTTTGGTGGTCTGTTGGATTGATGATAGCAACATATACTTGTGGTCTGGGTTCGATTCCAACTTCTGCTGATGATTTTTTTATAAGGAGAGACAGATTCTGTTCTCTTCTGGCTACGCTATGTGAAGAAGGTATAATGGCATTGTGGTCTGAAATTCACGTTAAACATGATATTCCTTCTCTACCAAATAGACGTTAGGTTGAACCACAATAAAGTGAGGAGTCGTGACACGTAGAAACTCTATCAGCAATAACCTTTCTTATACTAGTTATTTATTTCTAGTGACCAAACAAACGCTGTGTATGGTCACAGGACACTTATTCCATCTTTTATTTGAGCTTCTGTATGTCGATAAAATGGTTCTGAACTGGGAATGCTACGCACACCGCCCTTAACGAGGAATTTGATCCCTTCGTGACAATACAGCTCGACTACAATTTGTTGTTTGTTCAAAACTGCAGATTCCTCAACATATCCACATATTGCGCGTGAATGGGTTCGAATTCTGGCCAGGCACTAAAGTTTTCATTATGTAATATCAAGATCTAGCATGAGAACACCTATTCGCTGGTGGATAATAATTTTGTTTTTTAATGTATTTTCATTCCTTTTCAACACTAACGATATCTGACGTTTTTGACTCCCAGTGAGACACAGAACTGTTTGCGAGATCACTGTAAGTTCAAGGATGTTATTCCGAGCTGCTGGTGGAGAAAAATTCGGTAGCTGACGTCTCTTTGTGTGCAGTCAACAACGATATGTGTGGGGTTCGATTCCCAGTCAGCACTTTACTCTTCGTCATATTGTTTCTAGTTCAAACACGCTCACATGTCGCTGCTGGTGTAACAAACCCATATTTAACGTTCCTTTTCTCTAGAATATAACAGCGATAGATGCCAGGTTGTAGTCCTGAGAAGGAAAAATTAATGTTTCGCCTCGTCATTTCAGTTAAAATATCTAGCTACTGCAGAGAAAATTCTATATGTAACAGTTGATTGTGCTTCGATAACAATCCAATTAGGGTCTGGGTTCGAATCCTTGTCCAACACAAAGCCTTACCTCACGGCATTTCAAGTAAGTTACTTGTGAAGAAGCAATATTTAACGTTTCTCGTAGTTCGTTAACTGGGACCATAGATGCTGGGTAGGAATTCGCGTCCGTTAAAAATGTTTACGTTACGTAATTTAAAGTTGATGTTTTCTTACTGATACTGTCTAAAATTGAGGTATATCACTCTCTGTATGCTTATTCAGGAATGACTGTTAGTTTCCGTCAGTCACGAAGTCTTTGCTTAGTCTGCATGACATGGGTTTGAATCCATATGCAGAACGAGACGGTTAGTCGTGTCATTTGAAGTTCATACATATTCTCAACTAGCTTCTCATGAATAACATAAATTTTAATGTCATTTTGTGTTAAATAATAAGCACAGTATGTTACTTTGAAGAGGAAATCATGAATACGACGGACTTACTACGTGAATTACTTATCTGCCGTAATAATGAGAGCGGTAATATTTCAGGTATGTCATTTATTGTAATACATGTGAGCTTACAAGCCTTAAGGACAGTCTTATCTGTCATAAAGTGTTCCCTGATATTTGTAGTACCTTGGTATTACTTTACATCTTGAGTTATTGCGATACAGAGCAGTGTTTTCTAGTGGTGACTTGTTGGAACCATTTTCAATAGTCAAGCGACTGTACCGAGGAGTGATTAGAGGACGTGCTAGACAGCTGCGTTATGTGGGTTGCATTCGAATCAGGCGAAATGCAATTCAGGTCGTTCGGATACTTTTGAGCACGACTGTACATGGTAAGTCGTTAGCAGCTAATATTTTTTCTGTCGTAAATGTTAGCACAACACTTTCAAATGAGCCTTACTGAAGATTTAACTTGTGACCTCGCACTAACGGGGTTCCTTGTTAGGCTTGAATCAGTTGTTAACCAAGCAGTAAGAAAGTGGTCATGGTTGTCACACACCGACCAACGGTCGCAGAAATATATGTATTAAGATCTTTTATGCTAGCGAAAATAGGTTGGACGCAACTGCAAATTATTACACCTACGAAGAAATAATGTCTTCTGGAACTGAATCTGACGAAACACATTGTGCTTGAGTTGTTTGTCGGCACATGGTTGGTGATGGTTTGACGTGTAGTGCCTCCTGCATCGGTTACATTTGTTCATCGTTAGTTGTGAGGTTCAAACGTTTGGGCTGTCGCTTTTACATCGTCAAGTGCGGGATTAGAGATGGAATGGTTCCTTACAAACTTCTTGTTGAAACGAAATTCATCACTAGGAGTGGAATTACACCAGTTGGCGTATCTCCGGCCGAGCTGTCAGACAAAACAGCCGTGGTGGAACTGATCTAAAAGGAATTTTAGGGCGCAAGCAAACTATAGTATTCTTCGAACGTCTACTCTGCAGGACCTTGTGACGTCTCCACTATAGAAGTAGCATTTTTTTGTTATTTTATACACACCACACATCAAAAAACGTTTTGCATCACCCCGGTTCCCAGAACTTCTGAAGATAGACGTTAACTGTGGATATTGTATCACATGCACAGTCCCTTTGACTGTTCAGATATGTCACTAAACCCACCCAAAGATGTAAACAATCACGCATGAGCAGCGCCTATTACATAGAGGGGGTCCGACAGCCGGTCAGTTCCATTCATTCCACTAGGAACGAGGAACACAGCTAATGTTGTCTGTAGTTCAACCGTGCCTAGACGGCCAATACCGAGGTTCGATCGCTTTCGCATTGTCTCTTTGTGCCAGGAAGGGTTCTCAACAAGGGAAGTGTCCAGGCGTCTCGGAGTGAACCAAAGCGATGTTGTTCGGACATGGAGAAGATACAGAGAGACAGGAACTGTCGATGACATGGCTCGCTCAGGCCGCCCAATGGCTACTACTGCAGTGGATGACCGCTACCTACGGATTATGGCTCGGAGGAACCTTGTCAGCAACG
The DNA here is from genome assembly GCF_021461385.2 of Schistocerca piceifrons. NCBI lineage: Eukaryota > Metazoa > Arthropoda > Insecta > Orthoptera > Acrididae > Schistocerca > Schistocerca piceifrons. The sequence goes on from NC_060142.1 coordinate 289,782,220, forward strand.
CCACCATGTTGAATAATGCCTTTCGTACAGCCACAGGACGTCGTGTTACGACTCATACTGTGCGCAATGGGCTGCATGATGCGCAACTGTTGGAGACGTGTTTGCAGGCAACTGGGTCAGGCTGAGCGCCTTAGACACACTGTCCAGCGAGTGCAGCGCGGTGGAGGTTCCCTGCTGTTTTGGGCTGGCATTATGTGGGACTGACGTACGCCGCTGGTGGACATGGAATGCGCCGTAACGGCTGTACGGTACGTGAATGCCATCCTCCGACCGATAGTGCAACCATATCGGTAGCATATTGGCGAGGCATTCGTCTTCATGGACGACAATTCGCGCCCACATCGTACACATCTTGTGAATCACTTCCTTCAGGCTAACGACATCGCTCGACTAGAGTGGCCAGCATGTTCTCCAGGTATGAACCCTATCTAACATGCCTGGGATAGATTGAATAGGGTTGTTTGTGGACGAAGTGACCCACCAACCACTCTGAGGGATCTACGCCGAATCGCCACTGAGGAGTGGGACAATCTGGACCAACAGTGCCTTGATGAACTTGTGGATAGTATGCCACGACGAATACAGGCATGCATCAATGCAAGAGGACGTGCTACTGGGTATTAGACGTACCAGTGTGTACAGCAATCTGGACCACCACCTCTGAAGGTCTCGCTGTATGGTGGTACAACTTGCAATATGTGGTTTTCATGAGCAATAAAAAACGGTGGGAATGATATTTATGTTGACCTCATTCCAATTTTCTGTACATGTTCCGGAACTCTCGGAACCGAGGTGATGCAAAACGTTTTTGATGTGTGTATAATTTAATTTATTTGAACAGGGCTCGTAAAAAGACGCCCTAATCCTTATAAGTAAAGTGGAGTAAAGGTCTGCGTTCTGGCTTTAGTCGGGCCAGTCGGTCCCGACCGAGCGCCGTGTCATGCTGTGCCAGTGAAGTCATCGGGAGCGGTGTGGACGGGCATGTGGTCAGCACACCGCTCTTCCGGTCGTTATGGGATTTGTTGACCTTGAAACCTCTAGTAATCGGTCGAGTAGTTCCTCAGCTGGCCTCACGAGACAGAGTGCACCCCGCAACACTCATCAAACCAATGGAAGACCCCTGGCACTGCCGAGTATCGAATATGCATTGCAGCCAGTCACGCTGTGTTATGAAAGAGGATGGTTAGGACCGCTCTTCGTTTGTTCATACACGAGATAAGGACATACCAATCCAAGGAGACGCTGGAGTGGGATATTCACGGGAGGCGCGAGGGGGGAGGATGGTAAGAGAAGACGTGGGAGGATGTCGACAGTTCTGCTTCAGGAAAAGGCTACTGATATCAGCCCAAAACCGCCAACATTTAACGCTTATTGTCAACAAAAGCCAATAACTATTATAGGTAGAGATCTCAGGGAAACTCTTTTTATTCACAATGTCACAGAAATATACAAACATTATTTTATCGTTAGGCAACGGCCTTGCCGCAATGGATACACCGGTTCCCGTGAGATCACCGCAGTTAAGCGCTGTCGGGCGTGGTCGCATTTGGATGGGTGACCATCCAGGCCGCCATGCGCTGTTGCCATTTTTCGGGGTGCACTCAGCCTCGTAGTCCCAATTGAGGAGCTACTCGACCGAATAGTAGCGGCTTCGGTCAAGAATACCATCATAACGACCGGGAGAGCGGTGTGCTGACCCCACGCCCCCCCTATCCGCATGCTCCACTGAGGATGACATGGCGGTCGGATGGTCCCGGTAGGCCACTCGTGGCTTGAAGACGGAGTACTATATATATTTTATCGTTATTAACAAAAATAATTTACGCTTGTCTTGTGAAACGATTTCTCCCGAATGTACACGAAGACGTACTGATAGTCGAAGTCTGAAGTAGGTAAGAGGTGAATAGATGCGAAACGTTGTCTCCCAGCCGTGTTGCTGCTGACACATCTGTGTTGGGTTGAGCTTTTTGTAATCTTAATTAGCAAGGCAGCGAGCATAGACCAATAATAAGTTACACGTCAGTGTCACATCTCACATAATTTTTAAATTTATTGTGAACTGGAAACGTATTTAATACCAGCTTAGCGTCCGCTGGTCATCTGACGTTGACTGTACGTCTGCACAGCTTTTTTTGTTTCCCTTTATTGGAATTTTTTTGTTTTTCACAAATTACGACGTCTTCTACCTTGCACTCTAATTAAGGCACTAGAAGCATGGTGTTTTTCGAATGTACTTCTGACCAAAAACCGATTCTGACAGGTAGAGTTAGAGGTCTTTCTTAATACTGCCTTTTGAGTTCTTGTGGTGTTATTGCCATAGAAACTTTCATCCCAGACACATATTTCTTTAGAAGTCAGACAAAAATTTTATGAGTTTTTTAATACAACGAAATATTTTTAAAAAAAATTTTTATCCCCTATTTGACCACCTCAGGGGTTAAATTTCCAAAAAAACTGAAACATATTTTTTTGTTTCTAAGGAAGAAGCCAAACAGAAATTTCAGATATTTAGTTTCAAAACTTCTTACGTAATGAAATATTTAATAAAACATCCCCTATTTGATCCAGTGTGGGGATGAATTTCCAAAAACACAGAAAGACATACGTTTTATATGTAACTGAGAAGTTAAATACCAATTTTCCTAGTTGTAGCTTCAAAAATGCTTTAATAATGATTTATTTTTTAAATAGCTTTCACCTATTATTTTACCCCCTAATTTTCAAAATTTCTGATGCATGTACTTTCATTTCTGATACAGAAACCAACTGCCAATTCCTGTAGGTATAGCCTCAAAGTTGCCTTAAGGGGCTCCGGAACGTCCTATACTTGCAATGTTAAAATAACGCTTATAAATTACATCTTTCCTCACAAAGTATTTGAGGTAGGAAGTTGAACTTTTTACAGATTATTTATTGGAATATGGGCTACAACTTAACACAGGGATTTTACAAAATTTTGGTTCAGTTATTAAAGATGATATTTTTCAATTGTAATGAAAATTCACAACATTTTTTTGTAATTTTTTATTTGTATATTCAAATATATACAGTTTTTTGGAAAAAGGCTGTGTTAAATTATGGAGAAGGTACTGTGTAACATTTACTGAAAGTTTGAAACAAATATGTTTGGAAGATCCTTAGAAAACATGTAATTAGTATGAGAAAATAAAAGTTTTGGGAATCGAGCGACAAAGATTGGATTAACTTTTTAGTGCATTCCAGGTCCATAGGATGGATTATCTTCATCCTCTGCAAACTCCTCCTCCAGCTTCCTCTTGTTCCTCCTCCTGTTTACTCTTGCTTGTATTTCTAGACTCTTTACAGCCCTGTCTGCAGCCCGAAGGCGTTCCTTGTCTAAAGCAAGCATCGCTCGTTGTTGTGTTCGTAGATTTTGCTACAATTTTCTTCAGTTGCAGTTACTGCAACACTGTTCCAAAAGGTGGTCATGTATGAACACTTATCACATTTCAGTTGTATTTCACTAGCAAGTCCTACGTGCTTTATTATGGAGAGTTCCAGACCAACTTCACTACAATGAATACATCTTACACAGTTTGAAAAAATTCCTTTGAGAACCGACATATCAAATATTTCATTCACATCCGATTCGCCCATAAAACATTCATAGTTTTCACTCATTGAACCAAGCTTGTTCTGTGAAGTATTTTCTTTCCCACTTTGACTGCTATGGGCAGGTGTACTTGAGAGGTTAGGTTCACTCACTTGGTTATCGTCTTTATTGTTTACAGTAATAACACACACCTTTGGCTTTCCAACATTTCTCCTTTTCTTAAAAGCCTTCAGAGGATTTATAATAACTTTACTTTTACTCATTATTATACTTCAACAAAACAGAGACTGAAGAAACAGAATTAATTACGAATATTTTCGAGATAACGACAGAGTAAATAAACATGAAACAATCGACAATCACACCAGCGATATATATTGAACCATCACAGGTTAGCCACAACACATACTTCATCTCACATCACTCAAATGTACCTGATGAACACGGACGTTAATAATAATACCATTTGACAGCAGTTTAACAGCGCCACAGTGGGTCACGCCCATGTAGAACACATTTCAAAAAAAATTTAAAAATAGTTGTAGTCTTCGGAATTGAATAAATTATACATCTATTAAAAGGATTCGGGAAACGCAAAAAAGTAAAAATTGAACTTTTCATGATTTTGAGCCTTTCCGGAGCCCCTTAATAGCGACATAGCTTCAGAACATATTTCATCTCTTATCCCATCTCCTTTGTGGTGGAATTTCGAACAATACCTTATCAAACGATGCTTACAGTGTAAGATCGACATCCCCGCCAAATTTCAAGTCCTCGTTGGTTTCGGCGGGGAGGTGATGAGTCAATGAGTCAGTGAGGCCCTATTTCACCTCCTTAGGAGACAAATTTCCAAAAGCAATGAATCACTTTGTTTTCTGTTTCTAATCGAGAAGCCAGAGACAAATGTTCGTAGATTTAGGTTCGAAGATGCTTTCGTAATGAAACATTTCCGTAAAAAGTTTCATCCACAATTTCACCCGCTTAAGAGTAGAAATTCCTAAAACATTGAAGCATAAGATGTAGCTTTAAAAATGGTCTAATCGTTATTTAATAATGATTTGTTTAAAAAAGATCACCTACTGTTTCACCCTCATAGGAGTTTCCAAAAATTATGAAACATGTGTTTCTTCCTGTCTGATCGAGAAGCTAATGTTCGTAGTTCTACTTTCAAAACTGCATGACAGCGACAGGTTTTTAAAAATCCTTTCATCCCCTATTTGACCCCCCTTAGGTGAAAATCGCTTCTTAAACGATGCCTACAAATAACATCGACACCCTGTCCTGATTTTAGGTTTCTATCCTTAGCGGTTTGGACTAGGTAGTGATGAGTCAGTTAGTCAAGACATTGTCTTCTACTCGTATATATATGCGAAATATTGCCGCTAGTGTTTGAACTTTTACGGAATCTCGTTCCGGATGTACTTCAGTATAACTGCAATGACCCATATCAGTCTACACTATTCAAACTTTTGCTCCCATTCAATGAAAACGTCACCTATTTGTTCGTTTTCATACAAAGCCAGCTCGCAGAAAGCCAGCCGGAAGGTGGAAAGGAGCGGTCTGTGGTAGTGACTGGTTAAGGAAGCTCTAGGCAGTTCTTCCATAAATGCAAGTCCTTCTGTGCCACTAGTTCAGCCGGTGTAGTTCGAGCGGTGTAGCGAATGCAGAAAATACGTTAGAGATTCCTTAAGGGGCATAAATTTTTATATGTGTCCAAGAAAAGTGAAGGACCCTTGCTGACTGGAGTCTGCTGCCTTGAACACCGTGACGGCTAATTGAGAGTCCCAGTCGTCCTTGATCTCGTTAAATGAGGCGAGAAGTGACTGAGGCGGTGGTCTCACCTGAGTCAGATGTGGCGTGTGGTTGCGGTATGTCTGCGTCAGCGGCTGACGATGGAATTCCAGCAGCTGTTACGCGCTTGCAACGTCTACCAGTGGCGGTGCTGTTGCTGCTGCTGAAGAATTTGTAATAATACCGAATCACTTTTAGTTCATTACAACGCGTGCAAACCATACTCGTCGCCACTTCGGTGTTCCAGCCCGGCCACTATTTTATTTAATAAAATACGGAGGTGAATAGAGCATACGAAGCAATACGCAGCAGCAGCGGTTGCTAGTAAAAGCGAAGTGCAGAGGGCGGTGTAGCCGATAAAAGTTAACTTTACAGGCGGCTTGACAGACCAACAATCTGACGCAACAGAAAATGAGACAATAAACAGATAACGACGGTAGCTCCGAGAGGTATCTCGCAAGTGACGCAGTTATGTACAGGGAGAATACATCGTTAAAAAATTATTAGGGAATGAAGAGAGGATTGCAGACGATCAGCAACTGCTGCGAAGATTTTCTACAGATCCTCAACAAAAATAATTGCTAAGTTATGCGCTTAAATAGTGAACATCTTGTTGGTCCGTTAGTCACTGGACTGATTCGGGATAGTCAGGCATCCAGAACGCTTTAACTAGCAACGCGTTTTCCACAATGCGCTTTCCCAGAAGGGGGGGGGGGGGGGAGGAGGGGTATATTATGCCCACCCTAAAAAATAAAAAAACCAAAATTAGTAAATTGGTATTGACTTATGTACACAACATACATTTCAAACAGGTGCTGATGTATAAGTAGGGCCCAGAACCTGAAAGTACAAGGTGACACAGAATAACGGGAATGTTGGAAATGAGTAGTGGCAGCCATGGGCAGGTGGTAGCACCGCGGGGTTCGTGACAGTCAGCAAATAAACAGTCCGCCATTTCAGTAATCTTGGATCAGTGGAACGGACAACAGCGTGCGTTAGCCATAAAAATGTTTTATAAAAACAATGATAGTTTGGTAGTGGAGCAGAGGGAGTTTCGACGTTTCTATAATTTAGGACGTCATGATGCCGTTCCGTCGAAACAAGCGATAAAATGTTGGATTTGTAAGTTTGAAGAGACTGAATCTGTCCTCAAGGAGAAACCAACAGGGCGACCAAGAAGTGAGCGTTCTCCAGCGAACATTGATGTTGTACGCGAGTCTGTCTTACGGAGCCCACAGCGTTCAATTCGTAAGCAAGCAGCAGTGGTTGGAATGTCCCGGGAGAGGGTTAGCAGAATTCTTCATCTTGATTTAAAGTTTCATCCGTACAAACTACAGGTGGTGCAACAACTGAAGGACAGCGATTATCGGTTACGACTAGGATCCTGTCAACAAATGATATCAAGAATAAACAACGACGATGAATTTCTAAACAAGTTGTGGATGTCAGATGAGGCACATTTTCATCTCACAGGTTATGTGAACAAACAGAGCTACCGTTACAGGGCAAACACAAATCCTAATGACGTTCATGAGCGCCCTTTACACGCTAGTAAAGTGGCAGTATGGTGTGCCGTTTCATCACATGGAATTATCAGACCGTAGGTTTTCGCAAATGAACAGGGAAATTCAATAACTGTCAATGCCGATCGTTACGTGGAGATGTTACGAACTTTCGTTACACCTGCACTGAACACCTATCCAAACGTGAAAGAAGCCTGGTTTCAACAGGACGGAGCGACATCACACGCTGCACGGAACTCAATTGCATATGTGCGAGATTTGTTTGGCAACCGTGTGATCTCACGATTCGGTAACATTCCCTGACCCCCTAGATCGCCAGATTTATCCGTTTGTGATTTTGTCTTGTGGGGCTACCTCAAGAGCGAAGTCTACACGACTCGACCAAGAACCTTGCATGAGTTAAAAAAAGAGAATTTGGGGTGCAATTCACAGTATTCCAGCTGAGATGTTGCACCGTCAATGCGGAATGTTAACACCAGATTTCACGAATGTGTTCGTACAGGAGGACGGCATCTAAAGGACGTAATTTTTAGAAAATGATTAATGCCATCACTGTTTCGTAAATGACAAAGTTGTAAGGTTTCAATTATTATGAATGCAATTTCTTTTCTTCAGCACTTCTAGTTTTATTGGATTGTGGAAATGTTCCTGTTTTTCTGTGTCACCCTGTATCTTTTAGTACGCTCTTAAAACTGGTAGATGACTTCGTTAAAATTAGTAAACGTTTTTTTCTAAATTTTAAACTATAAAGTAACGGACTATATTACAATAATTTTATTTTTATTTCATCCCCTTCGCCCCATACGGGCAGGCGCTGGGCTGGCAGCGCTCTTCAGCCACAGTTTTTACAAAATATAAAGAAGCTCATTGCAACAAGATTAATGAAGGCAAAATTTGGAAACTTTTGAAAATCGATAAAAAGATGCTATTTACAAAATTCAGTGTTGTTTTCTTTGTTTGAAATTTAAAAAAGAAATGAACAATTTCACACGTAAAGAATGAAAGACGAAATAGCTATTTAAAAGACGTTAACAGAAGTCGACCTTCATTGAAAAGGAACACTGTACTTTCACTAAAAACCTGAAGGACCTGTACTATGTGAAAAAGTTGTGGGGAGTTTAGACGTTCGGTGTTCTGTAGATGAGGGAGGGGGGGGGGAGGGGAGGGAGTGGACGTCAGTATATGGTATGTGGAAATGGAGGCAGGGTGGATAGCGTGAAGACGGAAAGGATGAATTTTGTGGGTGGATAGGGCTCTGGCATCAAGAAGGGAAGGGATGGGGAGAAATAGAAAGGGAAGAGAGAGGGGAGCCCTGATTGAATAGGTGGGGGAGAAATATAATTGTTAGGATGGATATATATCGGAACGGATTTCATTTTCTGGGAGAGGATGTGGAGAGTGCGTAGGAGTTAGGATGGTGGGATGCGTTTGTAAGTGCGGGGCAGCATACCAGGATTGGTGATGAGGGGAAACAATGAGCTTGAGGTGAATGAAGGGGGGTAGCAATTTAGTGATGTGAAGGATACACGTGGTGGAGGGTAAACAGATACGAAATGCAAAGTGGGGTGCATGACGTTGAAGGATTTGGAGGAACTGATAAATCTTAGGGAAGGGAAATAGCCATTCAACATTTGCATGGGTGTAAATGGGTCGGAACAAGGTTTTGTAGGTGCCTCTTTAGGCAGTTTGTAGTTTTAGAGTGTTCCGAAGAAGGTGTGGTTATCCGCGCCGAAACCTAGGTCAACATCCGGTTTCTATTTGCAATCGAGACGGATTCTTTATAATCATTTTGTAGGTATGGAGGGTACTTGGTGGAAGGGTTTTATCTCCAAGTGAGGCGTAGCGCCTTATAACGATCCTGCCCTGGAGGCGGTTAAGTGGGAGTTGTGTCTCAGAGCTGGATAGTGACAGATGGTGACGCGAGACTGGACGCGCACGTAGTTTATATATCAGCCGATAGAGGACAATACTGGATAGGGGGACTGTGATTTTAGTTTCGATTGTGCCCATTAGAGTACACTAAAGTAATAGAATGTTTTTCATAAACTGTTCTAGTATTTTCATAAAGTGTTATTACGTCTTTTTGTGTATACAAAATATTATAAATGTGTTTTAGCAGTATGAATGATGCGTGAGTGTGGTTTAAGGTTAATATGAAGATAATTGTTTAACAAGTTATGTAGTAGGATTCAGTGTGGGAACATTTCGAAGAAGTATGGATGTGGAAAAGGGGGATTTTTGTAGAACAGTTTTGTAAAGTAAGTTTATGGTAAAGGGAAAGTTAATTCAGGTATAAATAACAATAGAAAATAACTTTATGCATAAGCAAAACTTCAGCATATTAGATAATTACGTCGGTAAAAAGTGCAGTCGTTAGGTTTACTATTTTGAGATTGGTTATTGATGAAAAGCGCGGATTGACGCTGGAGAATGTTGTTTTGCTATTGGCTGTTGAGTGAACTGACCAATGATAAAGCAATATTCTTCGCACGCCTTTCTCTGCTGGTAGAGAGGACTTAGAGTATTCTAAAGGAGGAGTCGGAGCCTAGCCATGAAACAGTACGGACGTGTGTAGTAATAGCTCCGATGGAAATGATAAGTTGCCAGATCTAGCAGTGTCTCATACATCAAATCTGCTGGTAGAGAGGACTTAGAGTATTCTAAAGGAGGAGTCGGAGCCTAGCCATGAAACAGTACGGACGTGTGTAGTAATAGCTCCGATGGAAATGATAAGTTGCCAGATCTAGCAGTGTCTCATACATCAAAAGTGTGGTAAAGTGACGACATAATTATTCCGATGGGCGGGTAGAAATTTCGGAATTTTCAAGAAAAGACATAAATTCCGCGTGGCGTATTTAGCAGGTCGGTGGCTAAAAACTGCGACTGCATTTGGTACCGACAGACTTAATATTTGGCGAGCATTCTCAATAAAACGCAATCAGTATTTTTGTAGCTATTGCGTTTTCGGGAAATGCGACACCATAAACTTGCTAAAGTGAGTGAAAGGGATTGTGAGTGACTGTGTTAAGACTAGCACGGGCTTGGCAGTGATACTTGTTCACCTAAGTTTCAGAATACATTAATGAAGGACAACATTTCCAACCTTTCATTTCGTGTGAAGTCTTTCTCCCGAAACGTAGATTAGTGACTTTAATTGCAGCCTGGTTCACGTCGAAGTACAGTTGGTTTCGCTCGGTTTCCCTGCTGATGATCTGCTGACACAATGTTCACAGGTAGGTGCAGGTACGTTGTAAAGGGACGGAAAGAACCGCGCCGCCGCACAAGCTCAGACAGTTAGTACTTTAAGTCTATTGTGGACTTTCTGTTGAACAGTTAGTAGATGCGTGTTCCATGTTAGTTGGCGATCGAGTTGACCCCGAGGTATTTTAGTTAATTGAATAGGGTGGTTGTAGATGGCTTTATTAGTTTTCTTTTCGTATACGCGTCACTGCGAACGCGAACACAGCGTGTCCCAAACCTGTAGGGTCAAAATTATACAGATGGTAAATATTTTTCTTTCCATTAGCGTTTATCCCGTCTAGTATGGACTCTACAGTCCTAGCGATTGCGCAAATGTATTTTACTATTGTATTTCGCAGCTGGTGCCCTTCCCGTTGCTGCAGTCGTCAGTTACCTAAGGGAGTCAAGCCGTGGGAGCCACTTGCCTATGAACTGTGTAATCTTTGTTCCGTGTATGATCGTATTTTAACTGTTTGTGTAGTATTTCGTGAGGAGGAAATTGGGAACCAGCCCAGAATTTGCCTAAACGAGGTTGATACACCGCCTAAAATCCATTCCCACTGGCCGGTCTTCGAACCAAGGTCGTTAACCCGTCGCACGGACTCGAACTGGTTTTGGCTGCCATTCCTGTCTCGAATTCTAGCGGTCTATGCGTCACGCTGTACAAGCAGGTTGGTATTGGTGTTGTGATCTTAGTTCAAAGAAGTGCTAGATGCAGCTCTCCGCGCTAATCTATTCTGTGCAAGCCTCTTCGTTTCCGAATAACAACTGCAACTTACAGCCATTTCAGGCCGCTTACGGTATTCATGTTATTGATTTTCTCTACAATTTTTACCCTCCCACAATTACCACCAGTGTCAAATTGACAAATCCTTGGTGCCCAAAAATGTGCCCTATCAACTGTTTCCTTCTTTTAGTCAAGTGGTGCCATAAATTACTCGTACTTTTCTTCTCAGTTCGATTCAGTACTTCTAGTTACGCGATCTGCCCATCTAATCTTCAGCATTCTCCTACAGCATCACATTTCAAAAGCTTCTACACTCCTCCTGTCTAAACTGTTTATCGATCATGTTTCACTTCCATACAAGGTTACACTGCAGACAAATACGTTCAGGAAAAATACTTACATTTTTATTCCATGTTAACACATTCTTCTTTTTCAGAAATGCCTACCTTACTATGCCCTGTCTACAGTATACAGGGTGTTACAAAAAGGTACGGCCAAACTGTCAGGAAACATTCCTCACACACAAATAAAGAAAAGATGTTATGTGGACATGTGTCCGGAAACGCTTAATTTCCATGTTAGAGCTCATTTTAGTTTCGTTCCACCTACGCTCAATGGAGCACGTTATCATGATTTCATACGGGATACTCTATCTGTGCTGCTAGAACATGTGCCTTTAAAGTACGACACAACATGTGGTTCATGCACAACGGAGCTCCTGCACATTTCAGTCGAAGTGTTCGTACGCTTCTCAACAACAGATTCGGTGACCGATGGATTGGTAGAGGCGGACCAATTCCATGGCCTTCACGCTCTCCTGACCTCAACCCTCTTGATGGTTGGTTGGTTGTTTTGGGGAAGGAGACCAGACAGCGAGGTCATCGGTCTCATCGGATTTGGGAAGGAAGTCGGCCGTGCCCTTTGAAAGGAACCATCCCGGCTTTTGCCTGGAGCGATTTAGGGAAATCACGGAAAACCTAAATCAGGATGGCCGGACGCGGGATTGAACCGTCGTCCTCCCGAATGCGAGTCCTGTGTCTAACCACTGCGCCACTTCGCTCGGTCAACCCTCTTGACTTTCATTTATGGGGGCATTTGAAAGCTCTTGTCTACGCAACCTCGGTACCAAATGTAGAGACTCTTCGTGCTCGTGTTGTGGACGGTTGTGATACAATACGCCATTCTCCAGGGCTGCACCAGCGCATCAGGGATTCCATGCGACGGAGGGTGGATGCATGTATCCTCGCTAACGGAGGACATTTTGAACGTTTCCTGTAACAAAGTGTTTGAAGTCACGCTGGTACGTTCTGTTGCTGTGTGTTTCCATTCCATGATTAATGTGATTTGAAGAGAAGTAATAAAACGAGCTCTACCATGGAAAGTAAGCGTTTCCGGACACATGTCCACATAACATAATTTCTTTCTTTGTGTGTGAGGAATGTTTCCTGAAAGTTTGGCCGTACCTTTTTGTAACACCCTGTATATCTTCTCTACTTTGGCCATCATCAATTATTTTTCCGCCTAAATAGCAAAACTCATCTACTACTCTGAGTTTCTCATTTTCTGTTCTAATTATCTTAGCAGTACCTAATTTAATTCGAGTATACCTCATCACCGTTGCTTTGGTACAGACGCTAAATATTTAGAATTTTTTATTTACGTAAACGGTTTACACCTTATATATCAACGGAAACTGGTAATAACTATTGAAAGCGACGATCATCATTCTCAATACATGCATTACGACACTGCATAAATTTTTTTCTACACTCTGTTAAGTAACCCTGTTGTCTACTGTACAATAAGATAGACAAAAGCAGCTATCTTATTTGAATCAAGTGACTTAAGGAAGTCACAGAAAATTTAACTAAGCGTTACGGCACGGAAATTTCGACTACTGCTTTCCACGATGCTAGTCCAGTATCTTATCCCTAAGCATCTCGCTCGGTGTTTCTGTTGGGGCTTCAATAACTGTGTAACCCGTAGGAATAATCCACCTTTGTCACATCACTGACGATTCTATATTGTTTTTGAAGGTAGGGCTAACGACGTAGATGCTGAAACATGGATAGTTTATACACATGTGTCTCACTGGCATTGCTCTCTAAGAACTCGTACTGCCTAAAATATTCCCCTTCGTCTCTTCGTTCCTTGTCTCGGATTACTTATTTTAGGACACTCTACTGACTGCATGCTTTTGATCCTAAAAGTTTAGGACACGCTCTATCTCGTCACGATAATTTATAATTTTTTCTCATATTTGGCTTTGATTCTTTTTACCAGCTCGTGTAACTCAACGCGCAGCGCGCTAGTGTTCTAGACCCGGACTGAATCCGCGCGACAGTTTAACGACCATGAACTGGCACACCGGCCAGCCTTATATTTACCGCCACCAGAGTGAAATGTTCTGCAAGTACTATCTCTCATCAGATGTCGTATTTCTCATGATTAGATGCTTAGCACTATCGTCCTATGGGACACTGACGCAGTCATCAAGCTCTTCATCCGCTCGGGTCGCCGCTTGAGTCAACGCGACATCTTCTGCGAAGGGGAGGTATGATTGTGCAGCATCGAAACCACGCGGCGGATTAACGACGAAGGGTCGGGGCGCCGGCCAGCCTGGTTGTGGATGTTAGCTGTTTCGTACGTCCCACTAGATGAATAAGGAGTTGTATACTCATATGCAGGGCCGGCCAAACGCTGCACAGTGTGCAGACGTGCGGAAGTGCTGCACATGTGCGCACGTGTGCGACAGCGACATCTGTTATTAGACATGTGTCCTAAATGAACGGCGGCGGCTCCACTTCCTTGTTTCCGTGGTACAAGCAAGAGCGCAACATACCCAGTCTCGTTTACCCCTGGTAACAGTAACCTTAACAGAGAAGTACTGGGAAATGGCAGGTACTGTGAAAAAGCAAAGGACGGGAGATCTATGTTCTCAGTCGTTTGAAAATGACTGGGAACTGCAACTCTTTTTTGTAGCCGTTGGTGAAAACTCACAGTGTTTGCTGTGCCGCCGAATAATAGGCGGCCAGCGTAAGTTTTCAATTGAAAGACTTTACAATACATATCACAAAGACGAGTGTAGTGTACTCAACAGTGAAGAACGGCAACCAAAATTAAATGTCCTTAATAAAATGGATGAGACACATCAACTCGAGTATCATTCTCATGACGAGTGATAAACATGTTTGGATTTATTCATTTCATAATTAAAAATTATTGTTTACTAACTGTGCATTATTGCCTCATTCTGCTCCATGTTACATTATTATCACGAAAGTTAGTCATTAAACCGATTGTTCCAATGTATGCTTACATTTAGCGTTTTTTTTTTGTTTTTTTTTTTTTAATGCGTGAGGGGCTACGCTCAGCTGAAGTCGATAAAACATAAAGTTCATCTAATTGTCGGTTATTATGCACATTTCAGATGGAACTGATTAAAGATATAGCAATAATGATACTGAAATAACAGGTGATCATCGAGAGGTCTGCGGTTATCATTCTGTTCAGAAGTCAATGAGACAGAAATTATGTGGGTGTAACTGAGGGCACCGAGAATTAGTTATAGGAAACCTTGCATTAGTTTAATGTTATTTGAAATCATAAATAATGTTCGTTGGAAGTCGCTAAGTGCTCTCTTTCTTAAATACTAGATCAAAAGCGTTATGCGTATTAACGTGCCGTCAGTCAAGCTGCCTTAATAAAAACCCACGGTTGTTAACTGTATTACTTGTCTTACTGAGTTAAACTGTTAACATGAAAGCAGAAGTCTCAATGAGTAGACTGTGACAGTATTTTAAATGTTTAATACGCTAAATACCTTCCCATGGTTGGCTTGCAAGCTGCAGAAAGAGCACTAGAATGCGCCGGTACAGAGTATCCCAGCAAATGGATAAAGCGACATCTGTGCGTAGAAACATGCACTACATGAACGCTGACGGCTGCGGCGTGCACGCTGTGATCTGGAAGTTGCACATGTGCAGGAGCACCGCACGCGTGCAGAATTTCTGGCCGGCCCTGCTCATATGGATATGGTGTCTGTTCTTACGGACATGTCCGAAAGAACAGACACCATATCCATATAAGTATATAGTTCTGGCAATACCGGCCATGACCTTCTTCTTCTGTGCGGATGCACACATATTACCCGAACTCTTACGGGACTTGGTAAGAATGTCTTCCACGAGTAATGAGTGTGTTGGGTAGGGACACTACGGATGTAGTGTGTGGACATATAAGGTGAGAATGTGAGTCTCGCGGGATGCGTGCGCGAGATAGTCCCTGCAATCGCACTTTTCTCTGTGCTCTCGGTAGCTCGCCAGTCCGCCTTTAGCCGCGGAGCAGCTCGGACTTGTTTACGTCCCGGCTGCGAACGTTCGCGGAAGAAGCGGTGTTTACACCGTCGTCACTCGCGTGTGTTATTGTTTGAATCGAATGCAATGGCACACAATTTCCGAAAAACCACGTTACAGTTCACGTTCTGTGACGAGTATGCAAGACCGAAGGCTTTCGAAATCGAACGTTTCTTGAGGGACGAAGTGCAACTTAATTACACGGAGATTATTGGAATTCATTTATCAATCGTGAGCAGCACTCTTTACGTAAAGATGATTGACGACGCAGCATGCGATAGGATCATTGAAGCCGCCAAACGAGGATTCCAGTTCCGACACTCCGATGATCATATTGGCGAAGTTTTAGTCGCTCATTCGGGCCTGGACGTGCGTACGATTCGAGTCTTCGAGCTGCCTTTCGAGGTACCAGAATTCTTGGCCACTGAATCGCCCCAGCCATATGGCAGAGTTATGTCATACGACCGAACGTTGGGAAAGTTTTAGCACGTATCCAGTGCTCAATGGTGTCCGACAGGTGCGAATTGCGCTTACGAAACATGTGCCATCGTACATAAACATCGCCGGCTGTAGAGCTATTGTCGTCTATGATGGACAGCCCCGAGCATGCTCCGGGTGTGGTGGTGAAGGACATCTTCGATCTATGCAGGGGAGACTCGTACAACTCCCCAGCGGAGACTTCCAGAATCCGACTACACCAACGTCACTGCCGATGACTTACGTGACGGCGCTTCGCGGGGCGGTGACGCCGAGGTCGGAGCGCACAATCGAACCGACGCCGCAGTTGATTGAGGCGCCTTCGGACTCCACTGAAGAAGGAATGGCTCCGACCAACCTCCAATCTCAGACACTACAGGTGGTGCAGAAAGAGGATGACAGCATCACAATAGGCATGGAAGCTGAAGTGGAACGGCCCCAGGGCGTTGTGGCGGCGGCGAGAACCCAGGAGATGCAAGATTTGCCAACACCAGAGGCCGAGGTTAGGGCCCGCAAACAACGCTCGCCAGAGCGCCGTAAGAAGCGCCGACTAAACCCTGCGGAGACGCTCCCTTCTCTTCTTGGGAGCCCAGATGAGTCTAACGCTATGGACCTGTCTGACTTGGAACCACAAGCTTCGGATGTCGCAGACAGTATGAATTCGGATAGTGAAAAGATGTCATGTCGTTCAGACGACACATCCGCTCAGGGGCCTGATACCCCTTCTGCGGCAGAGTCTAAAGCTGCGAAAGAACAACAGATGGCACACATCAATGCCGCACAGGAAAATTTGGAGCACCCCAATAATATCAGCTGGTATGAGCAGGATGACGAAATCACCGATGCGGACCATTCTGTTGGTGGGGACTTGCATCCGTCCGCATCTCAAGAAACCTAATGCCGCAGGGACACGTCCGTCGGGTGACCCTCTGCGGATGTGCAAAGGGACTATCGATACGGTGAAACTTTGTCATTTTAACATCATGTGGAGATGACAGCTACTCGACCCCAGGCATACAGAATAGGGACAGTGAATGTAAATACCATTAGATCGCCCGTGAAACAGCAGTTGTTTAGAGACATGATATACGCGCCGGATGTGGATATACTGATGGTGCAGGAAATTTACATTCCTGAGTTCCAGGAAGTACATGGATACATCTCCTACACCTCGCCGCACTCGAACAACGACAGTGGAACGGCGATATTGGTCCGGGACGGGATTCCGGTTCGCGACCTGGCTTATCTACCTTCGGCACGAGGACTGGCGATAACTGTTAATGGAATTCGCATTCTCAATGTTTATGCCCCTTCCAGCACCGACAACAGACGGGCGCGTGCGAGATATTATTCGGAAGAGATTGTGCCCTTATTTACCGGCAGATTCTATCGTTTCATCATAGATGGTGACTTCAATTGTGTTTTAGCCCAAAAAGACCAGACTCCACATTACAATACCTGTCGTGAATTGCAAGTGCTATGCCGGGATCTGGAGTTAAGCGACACCTGGGACATGATTCATAGGAACCGTGAGGGATACACTTTTTTTACCAGTCACTCGGCGAGCAGACTCGATCGAATATATGTTTCGGTTGGCCTACAGAATAAGATGATCGACGCGGAACGATGGCCTGGGGCATTTACTGATCATCTGGCTTACATTTGTACCATATCACTCCCTAGGCAAAGTGTATGGAGAAGCCGCGGGACATGGAAGCTCAATTCGTCACTTTTGGCGGACCCCGAATGTCGTCAGAAAGTCGAGCAGGTATGGGTCACATGTCAACGCCGTATACCAACATATACCTCCGTGCTTCAATGGTGGCTCGAGTGTACTAAGACGGCAATAAGAAAAGCTCTCATACAGTATGGTCGGGATAAGACGAGATGGCAAAGAGACACTCTTGATTATTATTACACCATGCTTCGTGAGCTGTCCTTCCAGGTGCCGTCTGCAGAACATCATGCGGAAGTTCATCATGTCAAGGCACAAATCCTATCGATCACGCGACGACGACTGGGTGGCATCCCAATACGGGCAAGATGTCTCGACACCATCACTGGGAAACTTACCTCGATGCACCATGTGTCGCAGGAACATAAACGTTACCGCCGGGCATTGGTAACAGTGCTCCACGATTTAGATGGCCGTCAACTGACAACACAACAGGACATTGCAAATGAATTTTTAGAGCATTTCCGCCGCCTCTATGCCGGTACACCGACGGACCGTCGGGTCGGGGAAGAGATACTGCAACATCTGCAAACGACACTAACAGAGGCGGATAAGGCAGCGTTTATGGAGCCACTCACGTAAGACGATATAAAGGTGGCACTCACAAAAGGAGCGGCCCATAAATCACCAGGGTCAGATGGGATTACGCTAGAGTTTTATCGAGAATTCGTGGACATGATGATGCTACAGTTGGTGTCGATATACAATGAGGCGATGCGTCCGGACATGCGCCTACCGTCGGATTTTGTGACGGGCTTTCTTCTTCCCATCCCGAAGATGGCGGGGAGTCGCAGTGTTAATCAATATCGGCCTCTCACTATGCTAGCGCCTCGTCTGAAGCTGGCGATACCCAGGACAATATCCCCTGATCAGGCTTGCCTAGGGGTGCGAAGCATCATCTCCTCGGCGTTAAGTGAATACCGTGACGTTATCGCCCTTGCGGAAACGTGCAAAATGCGAGCAGCGATGATATCTGTGGACTTCGATCGTGCGTTCGACAGGATAAACCATAACTTCTTGGCGTCAGTCATGAGCCGAATGGCGATTCCACCTGTTTTCATCTCCATCGTTATGAGGCTAATACGAGGAGCTACATCGAAGGTGTTTGTAAACGGTCGGGAAGTGGGCTCGATTCCTATTAACAGCTCAGTCCGACAAAGGTGAGCACTCTCCATGATGCTGTTTGCGATAGCGCTTTAGCCGCTGATGTGTGTATGAGGCGCTCACTCACTGGGATAGCGCTTAATGAGAACTCTTTCGTTTGTCGCGCGTATGCGGACAACCTGGTCCTTCTTGTCAGATCAGGACATGAAGTGCGTCAGGCTGTTGAAGGTCTAGACTCTTACGGGACGGCGGCAGGCAGTGTCGTTAACATGACGAAATCGAAAATTATGCACATTGGACGGGGTCTGGAAGACGTACCGGGACCGTTTCAGACGGTGGAATCGCTCAGATGTCTGGGGATCACATTTACCCGTTCACTACGGCAGACAGCGGCGGCGAGTTCTCGGCAGTTTCTGCAGAATGTTCGCCTGACGATACACAACAACTCACTGAGAGCCTTTGACATGATCCAACGTGTGGCATACACCAACGTTCACATAGCGTCACGACTGCCCCATTTAGCGCAGATCCTACCAATACCGAAGAGTATTGCAGACCGCCTCATGGCTGCCTTTGGCTACTATGTTAGTACTGGGACGTTATTTAAGATCAAATATGACACGTTAACGCTACAGTTCCGGAAGGGTGGCCTCAACCTCACAAACGTGCGAAACAAAGCTCTGGCGCTTTACGTACGAGCGATGATACGAAATTGGCAACAACGAAAGCATACCATAACGTCAGCTCTGATAGAAGTACTTGTTCCGCCTTCGTACGAACCCCCTATTGCGGTGGGCAATATTTCGCCTTCTCTTGCACACATTGCCTCATTTCTTGTTGATTACATTTATGTTCCTCTGAAAGTACCTTCGACGAGAATACCCACGACTCGGGAGATCTATAGGTGCTTGATGGATCACCATGGCCGCAACATAATGGAATTCAAATACCCGTCGAGAACGTGGAACCACATTTGGTGTGCAGTGCATACTCCATTACTGTCAACAGCAGCGAGATTGATGTAGTATACTCTTATAAACTGTAAACTTGTGACCAGGAATCGATTACATACAATTCATATGGTCGATTCTCACCTTTGCACAAATTGTGGACTGTTAGCAACGGAAGAACATGGTTTAGTGTGTGGCGCAGCGAGGGACGTCTGGATGCTGACTCGTCGAATACTGGCCTTCCTTCGGCGCACTAACTACACAGAAATCACATCGGATGTACTTTTTCTACCGGACAAGACCTTTTTTCCCAAACAAAAGACGTATGCGGTCAATTGGATCGCTGGACATGCGACGAAATATTTGTATTCCTACGATATTAAGTCCGTGATGGATTATTGGATGTATTTACAAGGACAATACGAGCTCATACGGAGTCATACGAAATACAGGTCTTACTTTTCCAATTTTTTAGGAAGTGTTTTTCACAATCCGCCCGACAGCTGGGGTGTCCCAGAACTGAGAAGACTCCTGCAGCACAACGACTAGATACAGTACTGCGCGGTTCAATTATATTGGCATATAGCACACTGAGAAGAAAACTGGCCCCTACCTGTTGGCGCCAGTTATCACTGAATTATGTTAACGTGAAAAAAAAGCACACACACACAACGATGGTAACCACCGAAACCGCCTCAGATAATGGTCCTTCGAATGGTCGACGCAGGAGAAATACATGCCGCCCACAATGGCAGAAATGGTCAAGATTATATGGCTTTCTGCCAGATTTGTGATGCAACACCGCGTGCTGCAGGGATTGTGATGCAGATGATAACTTCATTTTCACTCCCGCCCGTGACTAGGATTGTCATTTACTTTATACATGTTACAAAAAAAAAAAAGAAAAAAAAGAGGGCGGCCTTTACGTTGTTTTTATGGTTTCCAAATTGTTTTTGCTGTCTCGATACTTTTCTTATCCCTAGGACAGCACAATTTTACGAATAAAGATTGTTTGTTTACCCTGTCTTCCTGTTAAAAAAAAAAAAGTCGCGCTGTTGGACCATAAAGCGGACGAACCGCATTTTTATTTAAGAAAAAAAAAGTGGTCAGCGCGACAGACTTTATTCAATAAAAAAAGAAGATCAGCGTGACGGATTGCCGTCCTACGGGCCCGGGTTCGATTCCCGGCTGGATCGGAGATTTTCTCCGTTCAGGGACTGGGTGTTGTGTTGTCTTCATCATCATTAAAAAAAAGATGGTTAGAGCATCTGCATGTAAACAGGAGGTCACGGGTTCGACTCCCGGCCGGGGCACACATTTTCACCTGTCTCCGTTGATATATATCAACGCCCGTCAGCAACTGGAGGTATTAATATATAATTCTAATTTCAGAACAAGGAGTTGGTTCACATGTTTCGCCTTGAATACAGGCTAAGCGAATACTGACTTACGCACAGAATTTACTCTTTAAGCGGACACACTGTGTATGCTGCTTCTGTCCTGGTGGATAAATTCGAGACTGACACGCTGAGCTGTTTGGTGTCCTTAGACACTTACTCAGCGTCAGCCAAGCGCTTCCATTTCTTCGTCTTAAGGAATAAAATATTGCCTCAGTGACGTTCGTATTCCGCTCTTCTCGAACATTTACGCTTTAACACTGAAGAGCCTCCTCTCACTACGAGGTCCTCATATGACGGACCAGTTTGATTTATTGTCATTAATGTTAGAACTGTAATCTGGAAACTCCTAACAGGTCGTACATATTCAGTAGTCATGACGACATAGAATGCTCTATATTATAATATACATTTAGTGATGAGGTATGTTAATAGCAACTATTATTAATGTGTAATGCAGAAATGAAAGAGAGTGCTGGAAATATGATCAAACAAAACAACACAAAATAAAAGGCATTTAATAAAGTTCTACCTGAGTAACTTTCAGCTTATACTGCTGTATTATATTGCTGCTACCTCGGAAGAGCTCAGGGTCTACCGATAAAAGTAAAACTACACTGACGAAAAAAAAAAAACCTCGCAACACCAAAAAATAATTAATGTAAAGTAAAGAAATTTCGGGAATATATTTATCTAGACAACATATTTAAATGATTAACATTTAAGGTCCCAGGTTAATGTAAGTGCGAGATAAGTCATTGCAAATGTGAAATGATGGTACATTAATAACCTGTGTAACCGCCAGAATGTTGAATGCAAGTGTGCAAACGGGCATGCACTGTGTTGTACAGGTGCCGGATGTTAGTTTGTGGGAGGGAGTTCTATGCCTGTTGCACTTTGTCGGTCGATACAGGTACTGTTAATGCTGTCTGTGGTTGACGCTCTCGTTCGATGATGTCCCGTATGTATTCGATTAGAGACAGATCTGGTGATCGATCAGACCAAGAAAACATGTCGATACTCTGTTCAAAATGGTTCAAATGGCTCTAAGCACTATGGGACTTAACATGTGAGGCCATCAGTCCCCTACTTAAACCTAACTAACCTAAGGACATCACACGCCGACCGCGGTGGCCAAGCTGTTCTAGGCGCTTCAGTCCGGAACCGCGCGACTGCTACGGTCGCAGGTTCGAATCCTGTCTCGGGCATGGATGTGTGTGATGTCCTTAGGTTAGTTGGGTTTAAGTAGTTCTAAGTTCTAGGAGACTGATGACCTCAGATATTAAGTCCCATACTGCTCAGAACCATTTGAACCATTTTTTGACATCACACACATCCATGCCCGAGGCAGGATTCGAACCTGCGACCGTAGCAGGAGCGCTGTTCCGGACTGAAGTGCCTAGAACCGCTCGGTCACATCGACCGGATCGATACTCTGTAGAGCATGTTGGATTACATTACAGCAGCAGTGTGTGGGCGAGGTGTTCAAGAATGACAGCCCAACAGGTCTAATCGGCAGATTGACGTACAATTTTGTAGTTTGGGTGGATGGGATAACGACGATAGTGCTCCTGCTGTCATACGGAATCGCACACGAGATCATAACTCCAGGTGTAGGTCCAGTGTGTCTAGCATGCAGACAGGTTGGTTGCAGAGCCTCAACTGGCCAAGGAACACACGGGCATCACTGGCACCAAGGCAGAACAAACTTTCATCAGAAAACAGACCTACAACCTGCCTCCAATGAATTCTCGCTTAACACTACTGAAGTCAACACTAGCGCTGTCGTTGAAGTAACCGATTTGTCACTGTGGTGCTAGCTACTGCTCAAAATACTGCCGCAGATTCAGTACGACGCGCCAGAGCTACACGCCGAACACAATGGCTGCTCTCTCAGTAGCGCCACATGGCCGTCCGGAGCCCGGTCTTCTTGCCTGTATATTCTCTTGACCAGCGCTGCCAGCAGTCGTGTACAGTGGCTATATTCCTGCCAAGTCTTTCTGCAGGATCATTAAAGGGAAATCCAGCTTTTCTTGGCCCTTTTACACGGACTCGTTCAAACTCAGCGATGTGCTGACAATGGGCCGGCTGGTGTGACCGAGCGGTTCTAGGCGCTTCAGTCTGGAACCGCGCGACCGCTACGGTCGCAGGTTCGAATCCTGCCTCGGGCATGGATGTGTGTGATGTCTGTGGGTTAGTTAGGTTTAAGTAGTTCTAAGTCTAGGGGACTGATGACCTCAGATGTTAAGTCCCATACTGCTCAGAGCCATTTTTTGCTGACAATGGCGTCTTTGTCGCCTTAAAGACGTCGTTGACTAACATCAAGTCACCACGTCCAATCTCAAAGGTAACTAACGCTCACGTCCTTTACAGTGTGTATTTAAAGCAAACCTGGTTTGCATTCTCTTATCTACATCTACATCTACGCGACTACTCTGCTGTTCACAGTAAAGTGCCTGGCAGAGGGTTCAATGAACCAGCTTCAAGCTGTCTCTCAACCGTTCCACTCTCGAACTGCACGCGTGAAAAACGAGCACTTAAATTTTTCTGTGCGAGCCCTGATTTCTCTTATTTTATCGCGATGATCATTTCTCTCTTTGTAGGTGGGTGCCAACAGTAGCGTTACTAGCTCCACTCTTACCCAGATGGCACGAAATTTGAGCAGACATCATCTTTCAGTTGTAGAAACTCGCCTACCAGGTTTTGTTTATGTCGCACTGCGTGTTGCGATTTTTCTTTTCGTCGGTGTATTTTAAAACATAACGATCAACACAAATACTCATAATTTAGCTGGACCCAATGGAAAGCCTAGATCCAAAAGAACCATTGAAAATATGTGGTTACATCGTTGCGTCTAGTCTCGTGTCGCGCAGCCCTTCACAGACAAATTACTTTGGTCTATAGCGAAATCCCATTCCACGTTAGGCCACACTATGTGACTATCGCCGGCTTTACAGGGTTGGTATCAGCTTTATAAACAGGAACAACTGAGCGAGGTGCCGCAGTGGTTAGCGCTTTGGACGCGCACTCGGGAGGACGACGGTTCAAACTCGCGTCCGGTCATCCTGATTTAGGTTTTCCGTGATTTCCCTAAATCGCTTCAGGCAACTGCGGGGACGGTTCCTTTGAAACGACGCACGGCCGACTTCCTTCCCGTTCCTTCCCTAATCCGATGGGACCGATGACCTCGCTGTTCGGCCCCCTCTCCCAAATCCAACCAAAGCGTAACCGCTACTTCTTGCTGAAGCAGCTGCTCGATTATCCTTACTCTTGTAGCAGTTCCCATTGTGAGCCTTCCTAGGCGGTACCGAGGACCGAGCCCGGAGTCTCTGTGTGGCCATTAGAAATACTTACAACTCAGCCATGCAAGCGTGCTGCGTGTGTCCCTGTTCTCTGAGCTGCCACTGCGATGCCGAAACGGTGTCTCACTTTGCATCTGCACTCGTCCGACAGCAGGCAAGCACCTGCCGTAGAAAATCGTGCCTCTCGATAGGCGAGACCCCATTACGCGGCAATAAAATCAGCGCCGCTAATCAAACAAACGCCGGCTAGGGACGTGGCGGGCCGCATTAGCGGCCGAATTTAGTGCCGGCCTTGCGCGCGTGCTTCCTTGTTAACGTTTCTCCCCCGACCGCTGCCTAAATAGGCTTACAAATGGGCGAATTAAATTTCATAATATAAAACGCGAGCGAGTGGGCGCAACGATTATGGAGTGGGGGAAAAAAAGCGTCCTGAAATAATCATCTTTAAGAGGTGGTGAGGGGGGGGGGGGAGGGGGGAAGTTAGAAAAAAAGGGTCACGTGAGGGTCGCGGGGCGCTGGAAGTCTTGTCGAGGGTCCGTCCCGCCAGCCATTCGCTGGCCGCTAGAGGAATCTGCTTCGGGCTGTGCGCGTCGTGCTCGCCCCTCGTTAGTAAAGGCAGGTGCCACCTGCCTCAGGTAACCCTTCCCCCCCTACAGGTCTGATCCGTTTCTAATTTCCTGGAATTAACCGGATGGAAATCACGAGCGCAGGGTGCCGGTGTAATTTGCCTCGTCCCCTCTTGTGACTGCCCGCCGACAATAGCAGGCGCTTCTCACTGAGTTTATACGACTCGGCCGCCCGCGGCCACGCGTCCGGACGTGAAAGCGTTCTTCCGAGTCACGAGCCGACGCGGCTAGCCTGAGTGCTGCCGCCGGCACGGGCCGTACCAACGGCAAGGATGCTCGTTTCCGTAATGACTCGAGCCGGCCGCGAGGCTGCTCGATGTTTACGGCCCTTGATAAACAGTTCAGGATTGACCAGACTGGCTTTCCTCCAGGCGCCGCTACACGTTTCCGCTATCCTCGTTTTGAGATTTGGGCTGCCGGTGTCTAGCATACCAGCCGCTGCAGCTGTACTGCATTCACGGACAGCATCGTTTTCTGATCGTTCAGATGACTCTAAGCATTATGGGGCTTAACATCTGAGGTCATCGGCCCCTTAGACTTAGAACTACTTAAACCTAACTAACCTAGGGACAATACACAAATCCATGCCCGAGGCAGGATTCGAACCTGCGACCTTAGCAGAAGCGCGGTTCCGGACTTAAGTGCCTAGAACCGCTAGACCACAGCGGCCGGCTAGCATCGTTCTCAATTACCTATGGTTCGACAAGCGCTTATCTATTAACGTAATTTTTGAAACGATATTGTCTCGTTTTCATTTTTAATTTATTTAGGTACTTTTTTCGTCTCTGCGACTAGTTTTGGTGTCGCTGCCACATTCTCAAGCTCATAAGCTGGAACATAGCCTGTAACATTATTGGGATTTCCGCAGTATGAAAGCTGTGAGTACCCTTGGAAAGGCATCCACCTATCTGTATATTAAATGATCAACTTATGAGATCAGACCTATTCTTTGAAAGACATTTGTTTTATGACAGTAAAAAACTTTTGTAGACTTTGATGTACTTCTGCTTGTAATGTGAAAACGTAAAGAAGGTTGATTTTAAGCTATAAAAGTGAGCGGTCTTGCGGCCGAAGTGGCCGTGCGGTTAAAGGCGCTGCAGTCTGGAACCACAAGACCGCTACGGTCGCAGGTGCGAATCCTGCCTCGGGCATGGATGTTTGTGATGTCCTTAGGTTAGTTAGGTTTAACTAGTTCTAAGTTCTAGGGGACTAATGACCTCAGCAGTTGAGTCCCATAGTGCTCAGAGCCATTTTGAGCGGTCTTGCCAGCATGCAGACAACATTATTAATTAATAAAATTCAAGTAATTTATGTTCGAAACTGTAAATCGGCAAGTTATTGTTATGAAGGTATTGAACGGGGCAAGAATTGTCTTTAACGAAGGAGAAAAGTAATGACTGTAATTTGTGACAAAAACGTGAACCAAGGAGATAGCACAGGACAGGCTGAAATCTCATCGCACCATACAGTTAGAAAAGTACTTATGTAAGTTATACTGTTTACAAATAAGCCGTAATTTGCTAATGAGAATTGTTTGAATATATTTAGTGTTTACCAGATTTCTTATTTTATTCTTTTCCTTTATACTTTTTTTACCTCCATGCCATATTATTTTTATAAATGTCAAACAGTCTTTACTACAGCAGAGAATACTGCGGCATCCTGGTCGTAGACAGAAGGCCGCTCCTTGGCTTCTATACCACTCATAGCTGCCCCATTTATTAATGATTTCATTTAGAAATGCATTTTTTTATTGTTCATTGTCAAAGTTCCCTTAGGTAATTATAAAATTCATACTGATTACGTAAAGAAATCCGGGTTGTTCTTTTCCAAATAACAGAAGTCTTTACGTAATTAAAAACTAGCCTCCTTCTGACAACGATCAGGAGCCGACCAGAAGACGGACGTCTTCGACCGCTTTCGTGTTTCCTGTGGCAAATCTGTGCCAAACTGGGAACACGACATTCTAGTATGAAACTAATTATCAGATTAAAATCGAAAAAAATCTGAAATATATTTAACTTATTTGTTTTTTCATACTAGAAGCGTTATCACTGGTCACAGGAAGATTACAATCAAAAATGGCTCTGAGCACTATGGGACTGAACATCTATGGTCATCAGTCCCCTAGAACTTAGAACTACTTAAACCTAACTAACCTAAGGACAGCACACAACACCCAGCGATCACGAGGCAGAGAAAATCCCTGACCCCGCCGGGAATCGAACCCGGGAACCCGGGCGTGGGAAGCGAGAACGCTACCGCACGACCACGAGATGCGGGCAGGTTACAATCGCATAGGTTGACGCTACGTACTATTTTTACACAGGAGTGTTCGTAACCTATCAACTGAGCACATAATGTCTGTTCGCGACCACATTCGGCACTTTATCCCTAAATGCTAGAATAATGATAATTAAATTGCATTGTCATCCAACGTTGATCATTCTAAACATGCTACCAGTTTCGACGCGGGAAAGCGTTCTTCTTGATCGCATATGATAAACAATTTACGATGACCGCTTTCAGTTTGCTGCCATCATATTTGTTACAAAACAGAAAAATAAACACTAATGTGACAGCAAAAAGTTCAATTGACTTGGGGCTAAATACGCAAAAAAATCGAGGAACACATCAAAAAGATAACATGGATCACAGCCACACCCAGCATTAAACATATTCTGATACAAGCATCAAAAGTCTAACAATCTATACTCGTATTTACACAACAAGCGCTGATGATAGCGTGGGACAGCCCTATACTTACGCAGAGATAACTGTAGCTAGTAGAGGACACTAGTGCTAGTGCCGAGGTGCGTAAGAGATCAGCGTCATAAATTCAAAAATAGTCATAATTACATGCGCTCGAAATCCTATGCTACTTTAGTTTAACTGTGATTACTGTGCTTCTGTGTTCCAGCTTGACATGTGCTTGATTATATGAGTGAGCGTTTGAAAATGCATCAACTACCCTGAAACTAGTCATTAAGAATGAAATGTTTCTAACTAAAATAAAAAGAATAAAGTGTAGCTGTGTTACTTCTATTTTCAGCTACAGATGCCAAATAACGTAATCTCTCCTGCATACCTTGCTGAAATACCGCTCTTGGAAGATAGGATACGGTGGAGAAATTGTCTGTCCATCTGACAGAAAATCCTGATAACTTTTGCTCATACGTTAAATTAGTAATCTGGTCAAAGCTCTGCGTTCAGACACCCTGTGGATATAATGCAATCCAAATGGAGGACGGCACAGAGCAAGCTGAAACTGTTTTACTGAGCAAGATGGTGCCTTAGTTCCTCGTTTAAACAGTCGCATGAACGTCAGAATGACAGATACCGAAATAAATGACCATAGGATAGAAAAGCAAATAGAAATCGCTCAGCAGAGAAAGGTCACTGGGTCTGAGGGGATACAAATACGATTCTACATAGAGTATGCGAAAGAACTTGCTTGTCTTCAACCAGAAGTGAATCGTTGATCGCTGAAAGAGCGAAGCGTTTCTAACGGTTGGAAAAAAGCTCAGGTCATCCCCAATTTCAAGAAGGGTTGCCGAATAGACGCCTGAAGCTATAGGCCTGTATCTGTGACATCGGTCTGTTGTAGAATTTTGCAACGTGTTTTATGCTCGCGTATTATGACATTTCTGGAAACTGGAAATCTCTATCGGAATTAACACGGGTTTCGAAAACGATAGTCGTGCGAAACTCACCTCGCCTTCATCCACGAGGCCCAGAAACAATAGATACCGGCGTCCAGGCTGATGCCGTGTTTCTTTACTTCAGGAAGGCGCTCGATACAGTTTCGCGCTCCGCCTAATGAACAAAATACGAGCGGTCGTCATATCAGTCCATCTGTGTGACTGGAGTGAAGAGTTTCTATCAAACAGAACTCAGCATGTCTGTCTAAACGGAGAGAAATCCTTAGACGTAAAAGTAACTTCGGGCGGCGTCCCATGTGCGAGTGTTATTTGATCGTTAATTTTAACAATACGTATAAGTGACTTAGCAGATAACATCAAAAGTTCCGTGAGGCTTTTCGTGTATGGTGCTGTTGTGTGCAGACACATCGCAACCTAGGAAAACTTGTAGAGGATCGACTCTTACATGACTGCAGAGCAATCACTGGAAGCAGTCATATCCGTAAAATACAATCTCTAGGAGTATCCTTGCAGCCTGTGGTCTATGGATAGCCCTGTGTATGAGCTTGTGTTATAGCTGTTTTTATTCGGTATCAAATACGTCCAATTCTCTCAGTAATCCTATGTTCCTAAACTGGATCTTTAAAATAATGCACGCAAACAAACCGGGGATAACGCAACGCCTATCTGAAACTTCGAGATCTCCGGGCAGCGCCGCGCCTTGCAATGTCGGCCACATAAATGCGGAACTAGACTATGTACAAAATATTTTATAGATTTTAATTATATTCAGCTTGATTCGAAACAAATCGCCGCCAAGAAGATCTACGAACACTCACAGCAGAGCGTTCGAGAAACCGCCTCGAGGGGAAGAATTCCAGAAAAAACTGGAAAAGTATTTGAAGCAATGTCTCCAACGATAGTCTACCTATAGGAGTAAGCGCTGCTTGGTACGTTGTCGTCAGTGGGACCATCCCTGCGAAGCATTGCGAAAAGACTCCTTAAAATTAAGCAGCAAGACACGACTCACTGTCACCATTGGCATTTCTACACAGAGTACGTGAAAGAACTTGCCGCCCTTCTAACAGCCGTGTACCGCAAGTCTCTAGAGGAACGGAAGGTTCCAAATGATTGAAAAAGAGCACGGATAGTTCCAGTTTTCAAGAAGGGGTGTCGAGCAGATGCGCAAAATTATAGGCCTATATCTTTGACATCGATCTGTTGCAGAATTTTAGAACATCTTTTTTGCCCGCGTATCATGTCATTTCTGGAAACCCAGAATCTACTCTGTAGGAATCAACATGGATTCCGGAAACAGCGATCGTGTGAGACCCAACTCGCTTTATTTGTTCAGGAGACGGAAAATATTAGATACAGGCTCCCAGGTAGATGCCATTTTCCTTGACTTCCGGAAGGCGTTCGATACAGTTCCGCACTGTCGCCTGATAAACAAAGTAAGAGCCTACGGAATATCAGACCAGCTGTCTGGCTGGATTGAGGAGTTTTCAGCAAACAGAACACAGCATGTTGTTTTCAATGGAGAGACGTTTACAGACGTTAAATAAACCTCTGGCGTGCCACAGGGGAGTGTTATGGGACCATTGCTTTTCACAATATACATAAATGACCTAGTAGATAGTGTCGGAAGTTCCATGCGGCTTTTCGCTGATGATGCTGTAGTATACAGAGATGTTGCAGCATTAGAAAATAGCGAAATGCAGGAAGATCTGTAGCGGACAGGCACTTGGTGCAGGGAGTGGCAGCTGATCCTTAACATAGACAAATGTAATGTATTGCGAATACATAGAAATAAGGATCCTTTATTGTATGATTATACGATAGCGGAACAAACACTGGTAGCAGTTACTTCTGTAAAGTATCTGGGAAGTGCATAACACAATAGCTACACTTGGCTAATGGGACATTTTGTCCACCTCATCGTAGTCTACAAATCACCCGCTCTAGGGGATTTTATAATTGTATTGTATAATACTGAAGAGTATCACGAGCTGCAAAACCATCCTACATACAGTACTCGCTTTCAAAACATGTACAAGTTTGCTCTATTGAAGTGTCTACAACTAGACCTCTAAGGTGCTTGACATTAGTGAACTGGGTATTAATTTTTTAGTCGACCCTGACTAACAACGATCCTTCTAAAAGGCGATAATTGAGAACAGGATTTTGAATTTGTATGGAAACAGAAGTTTATAGCTATAACTCTACATTTTTTAGGGCGCAACAACTACACACGACGAATGAAGAGAAGGATAGAGTGACGAAACGTTCACCCTGCTAGCAAGTGGATTTCTTCTCTTTCTTCACTTTAATTTAATTATAACATATACATTATGCCCACGATCCAGGAACGTAAGGAACTGCTTTACAGCTGCAGAAGATCTGACATTATGCAGTTCACGAACTTAACTTTATATCATCTTTCAATAAGTCAGCACTTACCTCCTCTTTTCTTGGACATTTAACTACGTCTAGGAGGTTTTTCGCAACTCGCTGTGGCGATATGTTCGCTGAAGACGACGTTCTGCGATCCAGGTAAAAAATTTAGTCTTTGTTAAGATAGGAAGATTTTTATTCTAATTTAGGTTTCAAGAGTTTCACGTTTTGTTTTGTAGTTCCAAGGAAGAATGCCAACGGGATTGAAGCCCGGCGGAGGAAGAAGAATATTTGAAAAAATAATAAAAAAAGAAAAAAAAGGGTAGCTTATTTGGCTAGTAATCAAACGTCCCCGGTCCCGGGTTCGAACTTGGCCACTGTTTAAATTTTCAGTAAAAAAACATCAGCAGTGGCGGTCGAAGACTTATGGCAAAATAAATAACCGCTTTGTCAAAGATGGCGGAGGAGCGGACAGAGTTTCAGGCCACTTATTTCCGATAAAAGGCGGAAGAATCAACAATTATCAGCCACATGACGATGCAGAAGCCAATGCGTAAGTAGGCTGTTTAGGTTTTTATGTTGGTAACGCCACGTAGTGCTCGGTATGAAAATCTCTGACTGCGCTGTGTGCAGTCTGTGTGTGGCTGGTTGAACTTATTGTTGGAATATTTGCTTGTGTAGTGTTGGGCAGTTGGATGTGAACTGCGCGTAGCGTTGTGCAGTTGGAAGTGAGCCGTCAATAGTGGTGGATGTGGGGAGAGAGATGCCCGATTTTTGAGAGCGGGCGAACCGTACGTGTGTCCGTCAGAAAAAGGAAATTTGTAAGACTGGACGTCATGAACTGATATATATATATATATATATATATATATATATATATATATATATATATATATATATATATAATGACTTTTGAACACTATTAAGGTAAATACATTGTTTGTTCTCTATCAAAATCTTTCATTTGCTAACTATGCCTATCAGTAGTTAGTGCCTTCAGTAGTTAGAATCTTTTCTTTAACTCGCAGTATTGGCGCTCGCTGTATTGCAGTAGTTCGAGTAACGAAGATTTTTGTGAGGTAAGTTATTAATGAAAGGTATAGGTAATTGTTAGTCAAGGCCATTCTTTTGCAGGGATTATTGAAAGTCATTATGCGTTGCGCTAAAAATATTGTGTGTCAGTTTAGTGATGATCAGAATAAGTAAAGAGAGAAATGTCTGAGTACGTTGAGGTTTGCTCAGCAGTTGAAGATCAAATAACGTAGACGTTTACCAGCACAGTCATGCTTAATATTTCAAAGGGGACGTTTCGAATGGAAACCACTGCATTAAAGACACATAAGGTGTATCATGAGGAGATGTGGCTTGCAATTGAAAAAGTGTCGTGATGATCTCTCCATTGGCAAAAGATTCCGGACTAACGCCCCATTGGGGTCTCCGGAAGTGCACTGCCACGTAGAGGTGACTACGAGAAAAAGATGGAATAACCACCGAAAAGTAATACTCATAATCTACGAGTCGGAATGTGGAATGTCAGAAGTTTGAACGTGGTAGAGCTCGAATTAAAAAGGATGTAAGACAGGGATGTAGTCTTTCGCTCCTACTGTTATATCTGTACATCGAAGAAGCAATGATGGAAATAAAAGAAAGGTTCAGGAGTGGAATTAAAATTCAAGGTGAAAGGATATCATTGATACCATACGCTGATGGCATTGCTATCCTGAGTGAAAGTGAAGAAGAATTACATGATCTGGTGAATGAAATGAACAATATAATGAGTACAGAATATGGACTGAGAGTAAATCGAAGAAAGACGGAAGTAATGAGAAGTAGCAGAAATGACAACAGCAAGAAGCTTAACATCAGGATTGATGGTCACGAAGTAGGTGAAGTTAAGGAATTCTGCTACCTAGGCAGTAAATTAACCAATGACGGACGGAGCAAGGAGGGCATCAAAACCAGACTAGCAACGGCAAAAAGGGCATTCCTGGCCAAGAGAAGTCTACTAATATCAAATATCGGCCTTAATTTGAGGAAGAAATTTCGGAGAATGTACGTTTGGAGTACAGCATTGTATAGTAGTGAAACATGGACTGTGGGAAAAACGGAATAGAAGAGAATCGAAGGATTTGAGATATGGTGCTACAGACGATTGTTGAAAATTAGGTGGACTGGTAAGGTAAGGGATGAGGAGGTTCTGCGCAGTTTCAGAGAGGAAAGGAATATGTGGAAGACACTGATAAGGAGAGGGGACAGGATGATAGGACAGCTGCTAAGACATGAGGGAATGACTTCCATGGTACTAGAGGGAGCTGTAGAGGGAAAAAACTGTAGAGGAAGACAGAGATTGGAATACGTCAAGCAAATAATTGAAGACGTGGGTTGCAAGTGCTACTGTAAGAGAGGAATTCGTGGCGGGCCTCGTCAAACCAATCAGATGACTGATGACTAAAAAAAAAAAAAGAAAAAGGGAAGTTAGAAACCCTGAAATTAAATGTAAAAACTCAGTATAGATATAGTGGGGATCAGTGGAGTGAAATGGAATGAGTGGGAGTTCTCTTCAAACGAATATAGGATAATATCAAAAGTAGCAGAAAGTGGTATAGCGCGAGAAGTAATCGTTATGAATAGGAAGGTAAGAAGATAGGGCAGAGGGTTACTAGGGATATTTCAGTGACAGTTTTGTTCTTATCAGAATAGACAGCAAACCAACGCCGACAAAATATGGCTCTAAGCACTATGGGACTTAACATCTTAGGCCATCAGTACCCTAGACTTAGAACTATTTAAACCTATCTAACCTAAGGACATCACAAACATCCATGCTGGAGGCAGGATTCGAACCTGCGACGCAGCAGCAGCACGGTTCCGGACTGAAGCGCCTAGAACCGCTCGGCCACAGCTGCCGGCACGCCGAAAACAACAGTTCGGCTACACATGCCGATATCGCAAGCAGAAGATCAAGAGACAAAAGAATTTCAGAATACTCAAGGGATAATTCAGTATGTAAAGGGAGATGAAAATCTAATATCATTAGGCTTTGGAGTGCGGCTGTAAGGGAAAGAATCTAAAAAAGAGTTACGGGAGAATGTGGGGTTGGTTGCAGGAAAGAGATAGGAGAAAGACCAATTGAGATCTGCAATAAATTTCAATTAGTAATAGCGAATACACTTAAAAAGTCACAAGAGGATGAAATATACTTCGCAAAGGCCTGGAGATATGGTAAGATACCAGTTGGATTACACCTTGATCAGACAGAGATTCCGTAAAAAGATACTGCATTGTAAGGCGTACTCAGGAGCAGATATAGACTCAGATCACAATTTAGTGATGATGAAGACAGGAGTGTAAGAGAATCGTACGGAATAATTATTGTGAGAAGAAGCGGGATACTAGGGTACTGAGGAATGATGGCATGCGTTTGAAGTTCGCTGAAGATGTTCATCTACATTTTCATCTACATCTACATGGATACTCTGAAAATCACATTTAAGAGCCTGGCAGAGAGTTCATCGAACTACCTTCACAATTCTCTATTGTTACAATCTCGTATAGCGCGCGGATAAAAACGAACGCCTTTATCTTTCCGTATGAGCTTCGATTTCGCTTATTTTATCATAGTGATCGTTTTTCTCCATGTAGGCCAGTGTCAACAAAATATTATCAGATTAGGAGGGGAAAGTTGGTGATAGAAATTTCGTGAGAAGATTCGGCCGCAACGAAAAACGCATTTGTTTTAATGATGTCCACCCCAAACCCTGTATCATTTCAGTGACATTCTCTCACCTATTTCGCGATAATAGAAACCGTGCTGCCATTCTTTGAATTGTTTCGATATACTCCGTCAGTCCTATCTGGTAAGGATCCCACAGCGCTCAGCAGCTTTCTAAAAGAGGAAGGACATGTATAGTATAGGCAGTCTCATTAGTAGATCTGTTAACATTTTCTAAGTGTCCTGCCAATAAAACGCAGTCTTTTGTTAGCATTTTCTGTGTGTTCCTTCCAATTTAAGTTGTTCTTAATTGTAATACGTAGGTATTTAATTGAATTTACGGCCTTTAGATTTGACTGATTTACCGTGTAACCGAAGTTTAACGGATTCCTTTTAGCACTCATGTGAATGACCTAACACATTTAGTTATTTAGCGCCAGTTATCAATTTTCGCACTACACGAATATATTTTCTAAATCGTTTTGCAATTTGATTTAATCTTCTGATGACTTTATTAGTCGATCAAAAGACATCGTAATATGCAAAAAATTTAGATAAGGAACAGCAAAAGACCCATAACACCACCTTGGGGAACGCTAGAAATCACTTCAGTTTTACTCGATGACTTTCCGTCAACTACTACGAACTGTGACCTCTCTGACAGGAAATCACGAATCCAGTCACATAACTGAGACGATATTCAATGAACACGCAATTTTACTACAAGCCTCATTTGTGTTACAGTGTCAAAAGCTTTCCGGAAATCCAGAAATACGGAATCAATCTGATCTCCCTTGTCAATAGCACTCAACACTTTATGCGAGTGAACCGCTCGTTGTGTTTCTCAGGAACGATGTTTTCTAAATCCGCGTTGACTATGTGTCAATAGACCGTTTTCTTCGAGGTAATTCAGAATGCTCGAAAACAATATACATTCCAAAATCCTGCTGCATATCGACGTTAATGATAGGGGCCTGTAATTTACTAGATTATCCCTACCACCTTTCTAGAATGTTGGTGTGACCTGTGCAACTTTCCAGTCTTTGGGTACGAATCTTTCGTCGAGCGAACGGTTGTATATGATTGTCAAGTATGGAACTATTGCATCAGCATACTCTGAAAGGAACCTAACTGGTATACAGTCTGGACCAGAGGACTTGCTTTTATTGAGTGATTTAAGTTGCTTCACTACTCCGAGGATATTTACTGCTACATTACTCGTGTTGGCAGTTGTTCTTGATTCGAATTCTGGAATATTTACTTCGTCTTCTTTTGCGAAGGAATTTCGGAAGGCTGTGTTTAGTAACTCTACTTTGGCAGCACTGTCTTCGATAGTATCTCCATTGCTATCGCACAGAGAAGGCATTGATTGTGTCTTGCCATTAGCATACTTCACATACGATTAGAATCTCTTTGGATTTTCTGCCAGGTTTCGAGAAAAAGTTTCGTTGTGGAAAGTATTATAAGCATCTCGCATTGAAGTCCGTGCTAAATTTCTGTAAAAGATCGCCAATATTGGGGATTTTACATCTGTTTGGATTTGGCTTGTTTGTTTAATTGTTTCTGCAAGTGTTCTGACCCGTTTTGTATACCAAGGAGGATTAGCTCCGTCGTTTTTTAATTTATTTGGTATAAATCTCTCAATTGCTGCCGATACAATTTTTTTTTTTGACTTCAAGCCACGTCTGGTCTACGCTTATATTGTTAATTTGGAAGGAGTGCAGATTGTCTATCAAGAAGGCGTCAAGTGAATTTTATCTGCTTTTTTGAATAGGTATATTTTACGTTTATTTTTGGAAGATTTGAGGGTTACAATATTCAATCTCGCTACGACAACCCAGTGTTCACTAATCCCTGTATCCGTTTTGATGCTCGTTAATAACTCAGGATTATTTGTTGCTAAGAGATCAAGTGTGTTTTCACAACCGTTTACTATTCGTGTGGCTCATGAACTAATCGCTCGAAAAAATTTTCCGAGATTGCGTTTAGCACAATTTCGGATGATGTTTTATGCTTACCTCCGGAATTAAACATGTATTTTCGCCACCATATTGAGGGTAAATTAAAGTCACAACCAATTATAATCGTATGAGCCGGGTGCATGTTTGGAATCAAACTCACGTTTTCTTTGAACCTTTCAGCAATTGTATCATCTGAATTGGGAGGTCGTTAAAAGGAGCCAATTATTATTTTATCCCCGTTACCAACAATGGCCTCTGCCCATACTAACGCACAGGAACTATCTACTTCAATTTCGCGACAGGATAAACTACTTCTAACAGCACCAAACACGCCACCGCCAACCGTGTTCAGCTTATCCTTTCGGAACACCGTTACCTTCTTCGCAAAAATTTTGGCTGAGTTTATCTCCGGTTTTAGCCAGCTTTCAGTGCCTATAACGATATGAGCATGAGTGCTTTCTATTAGCGCTTGGAGCTCTGATACTTTCCCAACACAGCTACGACAATTTACAACTGTTATACCGATGGTTCCTGTATCTACGTTCTTCCTGTGTTCGGCCTGCACCCTTTCTGACTGAAGCCCTTTTTGTGTTTTCCCGAGACCCTCTAAACTAAAAAACCGCACAGTCCACGCCACATAGCCCCTGCTACCCATGTAGCCGCCTCCTGCGTATAATGGACTCCTGACCTATTCAGCGAAACCCGAAATCCAACCACCCTTTGGCGCAAGTCGAGGAATCTATTCATACTACAAAAAGTAATAACACAGTTAGCAGTTCAATGGAAGATAAGTAGATAGCTCTCAAAAGAGCGATCACAGATTTTCAGCAGACAAACGTAGGTACAAGGAAGTTAACTGCGAAGAAACCTTGGATAACAGGAGAGATACTGCGATTCATCGCTGAAAGAAGATAGTACAAAAATATTCAGGAAAGGAATAGAAATACAGCGAACTACTCAGGAATGAAATAAATAGAAAGTGCATGGAAGCCCAGGTGAAACGCCTGCAGGAAAGTAGCGAAGAAGTCGAAAAAGAATCGATCGTCGGAAGGACTGACTTGGCATACAGAAAAAGTCAAAACAGCTTTCGAAGAAATTAAAAGCAAGGACGGCAATATTAAAAGTGCAACGAGAATTGCATTGTTAAAGGCAGAAGATAGAGCGGATAGGTGGAAAGAGTCATTGAAGGCTTCTACGAGGGGAAAAAATTACTTGTTTGATGATGTGGTAGACGAAGAAACAGGAGTCGACAGGGGAAAAGACAGGGGATATGTTAGAATTTAAAAGAGCTTTGGATGATCAAATATGGCACAAGGGATAGATAACATTCCATCGAATTTTGTAAAATCGTTGGGGTAAGTGGCAACAAAACGTCTATTCACGTTGGCGCGTAGAGTCTATGAGATCGGTGACATACCATCAGACTTTCGGAAAAATATCATCTGTTCAATTCTGATGATAGCAAGACCAGATAAGTGCATGAACCAGCGATCAATTAGCTTAACAGCTCATACATTCAAGTTGCTGACAGTAATACTATATAGAAGAACGAAAAAAATTGAGAAACTGTTAGATAAAGACCAGTTTGGCTTTCGGAAAGGTAAAGGCACCAGCGGGGCGGTCCTGACGTTTTGCTTGATAATGGAAGCAAGACTGAATAAAACTCAAGATACGTTCATAGGATATGTCGACCGGAAGAAGCATTCGACAATGCAAAATGGTGCAAGGTATTAGAAATTCTGAGAAACATAGGAATATGCCATAGAGAAAGAGGGGTAACATACAGTATGTACTAGAACCAAGGGGGAACAATAAGACTGGAAGACCAAGTATAAAATGCTCGAATCAAAAAGGGAGTAAGACAGGGACGCAGTCTTTCGCCCCTGTTGTGCTGTCTGTATGTCGAAGAAGCAATGATAGAAAAAAGAAATTCTCGAAAGTAGGATTAAAATTTAGGGTGCAACGAAATCAGTGATAGAATTCGCTGATGACGTTGCTATCCTCAGTGAAGTTGAAGAAGAATTACAAGACCTGTTGACTGGAATGAACAGTCTAATG
Organism: Schistocerca piceifrons; assembly: GCF_021461385.2. Classification (NCBI taxonomy): domain Eukaryota; kingdom Metazoa; phylum Arthropoda; class Insecta; order Orthoptera; family Acrididae; genus Schistocerca; species Schistocerca piceifrons. The sequence continues at coordinate 289,820,784 of NC_060142.1, forward strand.
AGTTCAGAATGTGGACAGAGAGTACACCTAAGAAAGACGAAAGAAATCTGGCGTAGGAGAAATGACAATAGCGAGAAACTTCATGTCAAAACTGGTAATCAAAAGGTAGATGAAGTTAAAGAATTCTGCTACCTTGGAGGCAAATAACTCATGACGGGTGAAGCAAGGATGGCATAAAAAGCAGACTAGCACAAACAAAGAGGGCTTGCCTGGCCAAAAGAAGTCCGCTGCTATCAAATATAGGCCTTAATCTGAGGAAGTAATTTATGAGAACGTACGTTTGGAGTACAGTATTGTATGGTAGTGAATTATAGACTGTAGGAAAACAGGAACAGAAGAGAATCGAAGCGTCTGAGGTGTGTTCTACCGAGTAGTGTTGAAAAGTTGCTGGACTAATAAAAGAGGTCGTTCTCGTTGGAATCGATGAAGAAAGGAAAATAGGGAAAACACTGGCAAGAAGAAGGGACGTGATGATAGGACACAGCAGACAGAGATTGGAATAAATCCAGCAAATTATTGAGGATTTAGGATGCAAGCGCTGCCCGGTGATGAAAAGGTAGGCACAGGAGAGGAATTTGTGGCAGGCCGCGTCAAACCAGTCAGAAGACCGATGACTGAAAAAGAAAGAGGCGTGCAGAACGATTTGAATTTGAACGACCATATAAAACAAATCGGAGGTAAGGCAAATGCCGGACTGAGACTTCTTGGAAGAATCCTCAGGAAATGTAGTCCACCCACAAAGGAGGTACAAAGAGCTTTGCAAAGAGCTCTTTCGACCAATCGTTGAATATTGCTCGTCATTCTTGGATCTCTACCAGACAGGATGGATAGAGGAAATAGACAAGGATCAAAGAAGAGCAGCGCGTTTCGTCACAGATTCATTTCGCAAGCGCGAGAACGTCATCGAGAAGCTCAGCTAAGTCCGGTGACAGTAGCTGCATGAAGGGCGTTTTGTATCACTGTGTCGTCTACTGTTAAAGTTCCGAGAGCGAACGTTCCTAGAAGAGTTAGCCAACCTGTTGCTTTACCCTACGTATATCTCGCGTAAAGACCATGAAGATAAAATCAGAGAGATACGAACCCGCACGGAAGCTTACCAGCAAACATTCTTCTCGCGAACTATTCGCGTTTAGAACAGGGAAAGGAAGAAGTAACACTGTTAGACAAATTACCCTTCGCCAAAGCATGGAGTTTGACTGTAGAATGAGTGTTTCACTTAGCAGTGGCGTGCTCGCAGCTTTGAAGCTATCAGGGCAATGGTCTTACTGGCTGCTTCTGTGAAAGTTAGAATGTGTGAGAGAGGTGCTGACACAATTAAGCTGTGAGGGCAGATCGTGAATTGTGTCTAGAAAGCTCAGTTTGCAAAATAATTGTCCGAGAAAGGCGAGATTCAGCATTGAGTTGCGTTCTGACACACAGTTTTAATCTGTCAAGGAATTTGAAAACATGCCCGCCCGGTTAGCCGTGCAGTCTAACGCACTGCTTTCCGGGTGGGAAGGCGCGCGGGTCCCCAGCACGAGTCCGCCCGCGGATGCCGGCCAGTCTGTGGATCGTCTTTAAAGCGGTTTTCAATTTGCCTCGGTGAATGCGGGCTGGTCCCCTTTGTTCCGCCTCAGTTACACTATGTCTGCGATTGCTGCGGAACACTTTCTCCACGTACACGTACACCATTATTACTCTACCACGCAAACATTGGGGTTTGGTGTGAGACGTCCCCGGGGGTCGGGATGGGGGGTGTCTGTCCACTGGGGGTCGAACAGCACAATAATCCTCGGTTCGGTGAGGGGTGGCGGAGAGGTGAGAGGACTGCATTAGCCTGTTGTGGGATTGTGAACCACTGAGGCCGCGGCGGGGACGAAGTCTCTCCGTCGTTTCTGGGTCCCCAGTTCCATACAATACAATACAATTTCAAAACAGCGCAACGGTGCACTGCAGAGTGAAAGCTAGATTTTGGAAACAAGTCCCTAGACTAATCGAACACGCCATGCAGGAGAGCTTTTGTGAGCCTTGGAAAATAGGAGAAAGGTTTTTGTAGAACTGAAGCTGTGATGGCGGATCGAAAATTATGCCTGGTTATCTCAGTCGGTAAGATTACTGCCTGTGAAAGGTAGACCTCAGGGTTTGAGTCCAAGTCTAACTCACAGTTAATGCTCTGGAAACTTAAAAAAACAGTCTGTATATTTATAGTTGCATGCACTCCTTTATTCCTCAGTTTCAAATAGCCGTTCCTCGGAAACAGACTGTCTGGGAATACAATATACATTTACGTAATACATTGGAGCGCAAAAGTTAAAGATGAAAGTAACTTTCGTATGAAGTGCCACTGTCAAGTAATAAAGTTCGATAAAACTTGGAGCCTGCATAGGAAGAATTGCTACAAATAGTACCGAAGGTAACTGAAAGCAATTCGCAATGAGATGAACAGAAATGATACGTTCATTCAAAGACAATAATTACATTGAAGTCACCGCGAATCAAAATGGTTCCCTCGAAATTACAAACGGCGGAAATGGTTCTTAATAGGATGTGTGAGCATCATAGATGGCAATGCCTACTTTGCTACATGCTCCCCGGCTGGTCACAAGCTTCGTAAGTAGTTCTCTTGGTAGAGCGTTTCTATCCTCCTCCTGGCAAGTTGACAACTGCCGGAGTGGTTAGTGCACTTGGACGAGATGCAGTCCGTCGCTCCGTCGCCACCTACACGTGCTCGATGGGATTTTTGTCGGGAGAATGAGCAGGCTAGTCCATTCGCCTAATATCCTCTCGTTCCAAGAGGTTCTCCACCTGCGCTCTTCCATGCGGTCGCGCACCTCTGGAGAGACACTCATAGGGAAGGAATTTAGTGCCACAATGATGTTAACTAGTGTGCGTACCGTATTCAAAGATTTGTAGCTCAGTACGCTCATGTAACGTTCCGCCTCCCCACACTATAACATCTGGACCATGTTCGACAATGCTGGAGGTGCCCTCATACCGCAAGAGGTGGTAACACATAGTGCACCCAGAAACATTGTCGAACATGATCGTTTTGGTGGGCCAGGCGTTATTGTGTGGGAAAGCATAATACTGCATGAGCTTACTCAGTTACGAATCTACGAACACGATATTCTCATCGATCAGCGTTTAATGTGACGTTGTACTCGTTCTTCACATGCGTCTCTTCATGGGTGACTACGGCGCTGACTTCGTATTCATGGATGACAATGCGCGACCGCATCGAACAGCGCATATGGAGATCTCGGAACGAGAGGACACTCGGCCCGTTCCCCCGACTTAAATCCCAAAAAATTGTTCAAATGTCTCTGAGCCCTATGGGACATAACTTCTGCGGTCATCAGTCCCCTAGAACTTAGAACTACTTAAACCTAACTAACCTAAGGACATCACACACCTCCATGCCCGACGCAGGATTCGAACCTGCGACAATAGGGGTCGCGCGGTTCCAGACTGCAGCGCCTAGAACTGCTCAGAGACCCGGCCGGCACTTAAATCTCATCCAACACATGTGGAAAGAGTTAGGAGACATACCGGGTGATCAAAAAGTCAGTATAAATTTGAAAACTTAATAAACCACGGAATAATGTAGATAGAGAGGTAAAAATTGACACACACGCTTGGAATGACATGGGGTTTTATTAGAACAAAAAAAAAAAAAAAAACAAAGTTCACAAAATGTCCGACAGATGGCGCTGGACAGCAAAACGTCAGTGACTGCGTATGGCAATCGTGTATAAAAGGAGCTGTAATGAGAGAGAGAATCAGATGCGCGAGCAGTCGCAGCATGTGGACGTTACCTGAAAAAGCGCTTTTAGTGAAGCTGTATTATCAGAATGGGAAATGTGCTAGTTCAGCGTTACGATCCTATCGCCATAGGAAGGGGATTCGAATGGGTAAAGGTCCATTGACAAATGCAGCTGTGGCGAGAATGATTTCGAAGTTCGAAGCCACGGGTTGTTTAGACGATAGACCCCTTAGTGGCCGACCGAGCACAAGGCGTAATGCTGCTGAGGCAGTTCAGGAAGAAATGGAGACTGTAGCGGGTTCGGCTATGCACGGGGAAGTCAGAGCTCGTGCAGTCGCACGTCGCACCGGCATTCCATACACTACTGTTTGGTTGGCACTTAGGCTTACCCTCCGATGCTATCCGTACAAAATCCATCGGGAACATGAACTGTTACCTGGCGATTTAGTGAAGCGGAGGGCATTTGCGGTGTGGGCGTTTCAAAAGATGGCGGAAGATGACGATTGGTTGAGTAACGTGTTGTGGACCGACGAAGCTCATTTCACGCTCTGAGGGTCTGTCAACGCCCAGAACTGCAGAATTTTGGCTACCGAAAATCCTAGAACTGTCGCGGAAACTCCACTGCACGACGAGAAAGTCACGGTATGGGTTGGATTTACCACATCTACCGTTATCGGGAACTTTTTAGTTAGAGAAAATGCGTGATTCTGGTTTTGTAACTGCTACCGTGACGGGTGAGAGGTACGCCGATATGTTACAGAATCGCATCATCCCCAGCCTGGCTGATAAACACCTGCTGGAACGTACGATGTTTATGCAGGATGGTGCTCCTCCCCATATTGCCAGACGCGTGAAAGATCTCTTGCGCGCGTCGTTTGGTAGTGATCGTGTGCTGAGCCGCCACTTTCGTCATGCTTGGCCTCCCGGGTCCCCAGACCTCAATCCGTGCGATTAGTGGCTTTGGGGTTACCTGAAATCGCAAGTGTATCGTGATCGACCGACATCTCTAGGGATGCTGAAAAACAACATCCGACGCCAATGCCTCACCATAACTCGGACATGCTTTACAGTGCTGTTCACAACATTATTCCTCGAGTACAGCTATTGTTGAGGAATGATGGTGGACATATTGAGCATTTCCTGTAAAGAACATCAACTTTGATTTGTCTTACTTTGTTATGCTAATTATTGCTATTCTGATCAGATGAAGCGCCATCTGTCGGACATTTTTTGAACTTTTGTATTTTTTTGGTTCTAATAAAACCCCATGTCATTCCAAGCATGTGTGTCAATTTGTACCTCTCTATCTACATTATTCCGTGATTTATTCAGTTTTCAAATTTATACTGACTTTTTGATCACCCGGCATCATACTTTCACATGCATTGACGACCATCCACCAGTTGTCAATCACGCTGGTGGACGAATGGAATCCCCTGCTCCAAGAACTGCTTACCAACCTTTTGCCCAGCATGGACGCACACAGCAAAGCACGCAATGCCGTCCGTGGTGATCCCATCTCTATTACGTCCCACCTTTTGTAATGTCCAGGGCACCATGATAAATCGCGGTGATTTCAGAGTAGTTACCCTCTTTGTCTCGTTGCGTATTTCCCTCAGTTATACAGACTGTTTTTCAAGATTCCGGAGCATTAACTGAGAGTCAGACCTGGACTCGAACCGGGAGCCCTACCTTTCACAGGCAGAACTCTTACCGATTGAGATAACCAGGCACAATTTACGAACCAGCGTATTTTGTCTTCGTAAATGTCTTTAGTATCTAAAAGTATACCCTGCAAGCCACGTGATAGCGAGTGACAAACGGTATTCCTGGTACCAATAGTTGATCGCTTCTTTCCGGTTTCATACGTGAATGGCGTGTGCAAAGAATGACTGTCGGGAAACCTCCGTATTAGATCTCATCGGATTTCTTTCGTTGTGATCATCTTGTGGGACGTATGTGGGAGGAATTATTGTGTTCTCGAATTTTACCGGAACGCGCTCTCTTGGAATTTCAATAGAAAACCCTCCTGTAATGAACAACGCCTCTCTTGTAGCCTCTGCTACTAGAGTTTGTTCATCTCCATAAATGCTCTCGCTCCGAAGAAACGACCCCTTGACGTAACACACCGCTCGTCGTTGGGTATTCTCTCTCACTCCTATTAATCCAAGCTGGTAAGGATGCCAGATTGATGAGCAATCAGTCGAACAAGTGTTTTTGTAAACCACTTCATTCGTGGATGAATCACATTTCCTTAAGACTCTTATTTGCGTTTCCTACAGTTTGTTTTATGCGGTCATTCCACTTAAGACAGGAAGGAAGGGAGGTTAGCTTAACGTCTCGTCGGCAGCGAGGTCATTAGAAACGGGAAACGTGCTCGAATTGTTTCGAGAATGGGGAAGAAAATAGGTCGCGCCCTTTCAAAGGAACCATACCAGCATTTGCCTGGAGCGATTTAGGCAAACTACGGGAAGCTAAAATCCTGATGGTAGTATACGGATTTAAACAGTGATCCTTCCGAATGAGAGTCAAGTGTTACTCCTAGGTACATGTCATCTAGTCCGTCCGTTTCTTTCTGATGTAAATGAATAAGAAGATGTAACGTAGTTTGTACTATGCTTCACGTGTCTTATTTGGAACATACTACATACCTAACTGAGGAACAGATACAGACTAGGTTTGCATTTTTGTGAAACTACAAACACAGATGCAATAACATTAATATATCATAGCATGTAAGCATTCACGGCCGGCGTCTTCATTAATTAAAACTTCCGAAAGTTTTAATTAATGAACATTAATATAGCTAACGACAAAGACTGTGACAGCTAGTCGCTAAAGTGAAATGAAGCGTGAGCTATTTAGGCGAAGCGCCAAACACCTGCGCCAGGGTCGCACAGCAGGCCCGGAACGAGGTCCGCATGCTGTTAACGGCAGGAATAAAACGCCAAGCTCGTTCATGTCGAATAGCTGGCTGCCGCACGTCTCATTGCAGTCTCCCACCAATATATATATCACACTGCTCAATCTCACCTTCTCCATACATTGAATTTAGTTGGAGAAACAACACCCGTTACTCATAGTAAGTTGGAAATTTTAATTACGCATGTCTGTTTCCATTGAGGCACTAGCTGTGTAAGTAGATTTATTTAAGCGAACTTATTGCTCTCCTGCGCAAACCCTTTGTTTTCCCTCTAATTCTGAATTCTGGTATGCTGCCGCGCCTAAACTAGCACATCCCACCCACTGCACACGTATACTCTCGCCAAATCCTCTCCGTACACAATTTTAACAGGCTCTCTCTATCAGACAATGAAATCCACCCGACCTTTACCCTTCCTACCTTATCTAACCGAGTCCCTCCATCGAGTCTCCCTGTTCCTTTCCCAAATTCTCCTGCTATTTCCTCCTCTTAATCACTGCCTGGACCTCATGCTAGTTGTATACGTCCCACATCGCACGTTTCCTACCACTCACTATCTCACATTCCACCCACTTCAAATGTCACCTCTCTTGCTCCACTGATACCCCACACAATACACCATCAGAACCATTCAACGACCCCCTTTCCAGATTATTCCGTCTCGGTGCAAATGTTTCCGATGTTAATGCAGTAAAGTGCTTACCAGGTTTATGTTTAACACCATCAATCTGTGATCATCATAATTTTAAAAGGTTGTGTATATATTTTATCTTTTTCTAGTTTTTAAAAGTATTTTTGAGAATACAAAAGCTTGTGGCTGAAGAGCGACACGTTATACGTCTACAATCCTACCCTCAATAGTAAAGAACGAGGGAGTGAAATAACGATAAAAGAAAGCAAAGAACTCTCCTATGACATCCTCGAACCCACTAAAAAAATGGTTCAAATGGCTCTGAGCACTACGGGACTTAACATCTGAGGTCATCAGTCACCTAGATCTCAGAACTACTTAAACCTAACTTACATAAGTATATCACACACACCCATGCCCGCGTCAGGATTCGAACCTGCGACCGTAGCGGTCGCGCGGTTCCAGACTGAAGTGCATAGAACCGCTCGGCCACACCGGCCGGCTAGAACCGACTAAAAATATTAAAATTACTAACAACACGCATATTTTATGTGCCATTGTCCATGCCAGCACACCTGTCATTCGTTCAATTCTCATCTTTTTTCGTACCTTTCTTTTTTTTTAATACGTGCGGTCACTGATTGCACAACATGTTTATGAGTACTATCTCCCCCTCTGAGTTAACTGATCCGAAATATTTGATTCTGTCACATACTAGGAGATATAAGAGTCGGTACGGATGGGAAAAACCGACCGGTTAAAACTGATACCGATATTTCTGAATAACCGGTATTTTTTCGGTTATTTCTTTGGTCTTGGTTATAACAGGCGTTTTTATTTTCTACTGATAACCGGATATATTAATTAGACATTGCAGCAGTGCTAAGATTTTTCATTCTGCAATATACTTGTTTGAAGAAAGAGTAATTTTTATTCGTAAAATTTGCATTGCTTTGAAATATTGCGTTATTACAGAAATTGAGAAAAGCGATAAGTGCTGTTTTAATAATGATGCCGATAGAAACGAGCAACAGATAAATGGCTTGAGAATTGGTGCAGCACTGCTGTTACCGTGCGGTGTAGCCTCTTAGACATGCAGAGTGCAAGACCAGCCCCAACCTGGTCTATACGGTAATTTCTCACTCTCGGCGTTGGACATCCGTCATATTGCAGAACGGCGCCAACCATAGTCTAGAAATATTTTTATGAACCGACGTAGCAGTGAAGTACAGTGCTTTAAAAGACTGAAGATTTGTCTGGTATTTTTACGAAACGGAAAAAGAGGAAGGAAATTATGGTAACAGTAATAAATTAAGAACGTAACAACAATTCAGTCGTAGAATACAATAAATATAGAAAGTGAATGATGTGCTGGCTGTGTCTACGTAATATACTTTTATGTGTTTATGGGTCTTGAAAACGGAGAAATCAACGCGAAAAAAATACAGTTCTTCAGTTTCCATCTTTTAGCACTCGTGGTCTCGCGGTAGCGATCTTGGTTTCCCGGGCACGGGGTCCCGGGATCGATTCTCGGGGGGTCAGGGATTTTCACTGCCTCGAGAGGATCGGGTGTTAATGTGTCGTCTTCATCATCATCATTCATCGTCATTACGGTCGGAGGAAGGCGATGGCAATCCACCTACACTAGGACCTTGTCTAGTACGGCGGTGCGGGTCCCCCGCATCGTTCCCCTACGCTCTGTCAAGGAGTATGGGACTTCAGCATCATCACTACCACTGATATTCACAATGATCAAATAGTGGTATCATCCCCGATTAAAACATAACTTTTGAGCAGATTTTTAAAAAAAATTATAATCAGCAAGTGAATCTGGTGATTTTTTAAATAGTATTCAACTACTTATCACTTTTCGAGAAAAGCAGCGAACAGTGGACGGAAGAACTTTTCTTCTATTTGCCTATTTAATTTAATATTTTGATTCTATGTTCCTTGAAACTGACAGTCAAAATTTTTCAATCTTTGTTCGATTTCTACGTTTACTGAAGGAAATAATAGGAATAAAAAGGCGGAAATCGGCTATTTTAGAAACCAGATATTTTGAGCGGATTTAACAGCATGGCTAAACAGGTGTTGAAAGAAAAAAAAAACCAATCGACCGAAACCCTGTTGATTCGGCGATAACCGCCAACCCTAGAGTCAGTTCTCCAACTGTTGGAAGTAATTTTCGGCAAGACATTTTAAAAAGTCTCATTCGAATCTTTGTCACTAGCACCTGTCTGAATCACTATAGTCTCCCATTGTACATTCTAAATCTCCCTTACTTATGGTAGCATGATTAGCTAGGTTACCAGCAGAAAACTCCAAGTTTTATCTGAAGTGATATACCACTAAAGCCCCTGACACTGGTTATCTATAGAAGATTCCGATTACCATGTTTAATCCACCTTTCATATATGGTGTCGTTGACGATCAACGTCAAGAAGTTCCCATCGTTACCCAGTGCGTCATTTGTATACGTCGTCCTGTAAGGTCCCCATGGGGGACATCCGAAACTGCTTTCGCAATCCGTTCATTTCTGTCCTTTGAGAACGGCATTCTAATTCTATTTACGAGCAAGTTTTCATTGCGGTCACAAACGACTATAAGCTCTCAAGCAAGGAGAAACACGAATTTCATACCACGCGCAAATAAGCCATATGATACACTTTTTCAAGCATCTGTGACCCCTATAAGTGGCATTAGACACTGAATTACAGCAGTAAACACGCATTACGGGCTGTAAAGATGAAAGCTCTTAAAGTCTGAAGTAGTGAACGGATGCTGCTGTCAGTCCAAAAAGATGCGAGGCAGGATTAACATAAAATAGAGAAAATGTAAGGAGTGATTTTAATGATTCAGGTGTTCAGCACTATTCTCTCCCTCCCCCACCTCTCGCCCCCCTCCCTCTTCAAATGGTTCAAATGGCTCTAGGCACTATGGGACTGGGCTCATCAGTCCCATAGACTTAAACTACTTAAGGGGGCTAGGGCATCAAACGGGCCGACATGGAGCGGGACGGGCACAATAGGAAATTTTAATTTCCACTGTGTGTACTCCTACACATAAATTCATAAAACTTTGTCAGTATGACCAGGAAGGATTCAAGACTCAGACTCACAGTAGTGGTAGTTCAGAAACATAACAAAATAATTTATTTGCCTGTGAAATTTCATCATTTTTTCACTTACTATTGGCTGCATTTGTTGCTATAGGTACACTTTTCTTCATAGGTATGAGGAATTCTTAGATGAATTTTGCACACCATACAAACCATAGTTACAGGTGTATGAAACTCTAGAATTTTCCAAATCTATTGAAAACTGTGGTAGAAATTGAGATGATTAACTATAAAATTTGAGTTTTTTCTAAGCATTAAGTTTAAAATGTAACAGCTTATTCCTTTTTCACAAACTAAATAAATTCTAGAGTATCATACACCTGTAATTATGGTTTGTATGCTGTGCAAAATTCATCGAAGAATCTCTCTTTCTTATGAAGAAAAGTGTACCTATAGCAACAAATGCAGCCATAGTAAGTGAAAAAACGATGGAATTTCACATGTAAAAAAATTATTATGTTTTTGAACTTCCACTGTTATCTGAATCTTGAATTCTTCCCGGTCATACTGACAAATTTTTATGAATTTATGTGTAAAAGTGTAGGCAGTGGAAATTAAAATTTCCTGTGCTGCCTCTCCTGCTCCAAGTCGGCACCTTTGACGTCCTACCCCCTTAAACCTAAGGACATCACACACATCCATGCCCGAGGCAGGATTCGAACCTGCGACCGTAGCAGCAGCGCAGTTCCGAACTGAAGCGCCTAGAACCGCTCGGCCACAGCGGCCGGCCCCCACCCTCTCACTTGAGTACAACGCACATAAAGTTCATGCCGTCATATGAAACTGTCAGGTATGCTCTTCTTCAGGATGTTGTTCAACTCGCGCGTCACATTACCTTCAGTATCGATTATGCAACCAAAGCATTGACCCTTCATGTGAATTTCTGCCCCTTTTCTTTTTGTGGTACGTTTGTATTATTGATATCAAGTCTCGTCACACGTGATGATTTTCTCCAACAAAGAACTGTCTGCGTTTTTCATTTCGATCAAGTCGTGGCTTCATCTGCATCTACACCTACATCTGCATGGATACTATGCAAGTCACATTTAAGTGCCTGGCAGATGGTTCGTCGAACCACCTTCACAATTGTCAATTATTCCAATCCCGTATAGCGCGCGGAAAGAACGAGCTCTGATTTCCCTTATTTTATCGTGGTGATCGTTTCTCCCTATGTAAGTCGGTGTCAACAAAATATTTTCTCATTCGGAGGAGAAAGTTGGTGATTGGAATTTCGTGAGAAGATTCTGTCGCAACGAATAACGCCTTTCTTATAACGGTGTTCAGCCCAAATCCTGTATCATTTCTGTGACTCTCTCTCAGAATTGTTGTTGGATGCGACTGTGTCTGCAAGCCTCTCGCTGGTGCATCTCATGGTGCTAGCCTAGCTGCAAACAATCCCATCTCCTCACTCAAGGTACGTGACGTGGCTATATGAGCCTGTACAGCCGCGCGATCAGTATATCTGTCCTCTCGGGCACTGGTCCTTAGGTTAGTTAGGTTTAAGTAGTTATAAGATCTAGGGGACTGATGGCCTCAGATGTTAAGTCCCATAGTGCTCAGAGCCATTTGAACCATGTGAACATGGGGTTCGGACGCTTGTCTGCTCTGTAAAGTAGGATAGATGGTAATATGTGGCATCTCTGCCAAAAGAGCTCAATTCTGGTTCACGCGCAAGTGTTTTGGAGCACAACTTTCATTGTACATTGTTGAACATGGAACACTGCTGCAGACCACCCGTACGTGTTTACATGTTGACCCAATGGCATCGTCAATTACGATTGCAGTGGTCGTGGGACCATCGGGTTTCGACCATCGATCAACGGAAACGATTCTTCGTGTGACTCACATTCTTGCTACACTTGGTTGACGGCCGTCATCCAGGTGAACGGCGTCTCGAAATGTGGAGCGCGCCGCGACGCAGGCTGTTTTTTTTTTTTTTTTTGACTGGTTTGATGCGACCCGCCACGAATTCCTTTCCTGTGCTAACCTCTTCATCTCAGAGTAGCACTTGCAACCTACGTCCTCAATTATTTGCTTGACGTATTCCAATCTCTGTTTTCCTCTACAGTTTTTGCCCTCTACAGCTCCCTTTAGTACCATGGAAGTCATTCCCTCATGTCTTAGCAGATGTCCTATCATCCTGTCCCTTCTCCTTATCAGTGTTTTCCACATATTCCTTTCCTCTCCGATTCTGCGTAGAACCTCCTCATTCCTTACCTTATCAGTCCAGCTAATTTTCAACATTCGTCTATAGCACCACATCTCAAATGCTTCGATTCTCTGCTGTTCCGGTTTTCCCACAGTCCATGTTTCACTACCATACAATGCTGTACTCCAGACGTACATCCTCAGAAATTTCTTCCTCAAATTAAGGCCGGTATTTGATATTAGTAGACTTCTCTTGGCCAGGAATGCCTTTTTTGCCATAGCGAGTCTGCTTTTAATGTCCTCCTTGCTCCGTCCGTCATTGGTTATTTTACTGCCTAGGTAGCAGAATTCCTTAACTTCATTGACTTCGTGACCATCAATCCTGATGTTAAGTTTCTCGCTGTTCTCATTTCTACTACTTCTCATTACCTTCGTCTTTCTCCGATTTACTCTCAGACCATACTGTGTACTCATTAGACTGTTCATTCCGTTCAGCAGATCATTTAATTGTTCTTCACTTTCACTCAGGATAGCAATGTCATCAGCGAATCGTATCATTGATATCCTTTCACCTTGTATTTTAATTCCACTCCTGAACCTTTCTTTTATTTCCATCATTGCTTCCTCGATGTACAGATTGAAGAGTAGGGGCGAAAGGCTACAGCCTTGTCTTACACCCTTCTTAATACGAGCACTTCGTTCTTGATCGTCCACTCTTATTATTCCCTCTTGGTTGTTGTACATATTGTATATGACCCGTCTCTCCCTACAGCTTACCTCTACTTTTTTCAGAATCTCGAACAGCTTGCACCATTTTATATTGTCGAACGCTTTTTCCAGGTCGACAAATCCTACGAAAGTGTCTTGATTTTTCTTTAGCCTTGCTTCTATTATTAGCCATAACGTCAGAATTGGCTCTCTCGTCCCTTTACTTTGCCTAAAGCCAAACTGATCGTCACCTAGCGCATTCTCAATTTTCTTTTCCATTCTTCTGTATATTATTCTTGTACGCAGCTTCGATGCATGAGCTGTTAAGCTGATTGTGCGATAATTCTCGCACTTGTCAGCTCTTGCCGTCTTCGGAATTGTGTGGATGATGCTTTTCCGAAAGTCAGATGGTATGTCGCCAGACTCATATATTCTATACACCAACGTGAATAGCCGTTTTGTTGCCACTTCCCCCAATGATTTTAGAAATTCTGATGGAATTTTATCTATCCGTTCTGCCTTATTTGACTGTAAGTCCTCCAAAGCTCTTTTAAATTCCGATTCTAATACTGGATCCCCTATCTCTTCTAAATCGATTCCTGTTTCTGCTTCTATCACATCAGACAAATCTTCACCCTCATAGAGGCTTTCAATGTATTCTTTCCACCTATCTGATCTCTCCTCTGCATTTAACAGTGGAACTCCCGTTGCACTCTTAATGTTACCACCGTTGCTTTTCATGTCACCAAAGGTTGTTTTGACTTTCCTGTATGCTGAGTCTGTCCTTCCGACAATCATATCTTTTTCGATGTCTTCACATTTTTCCTGCAGCCATTTCGTCTTAGCTTCCCTGCACTTCCTATTTATTTCATTCCTCAGCGACTTGTATTTCTGTATTCCTGATTTTCCCGGAACATGTTTGTACTTCCTCCTTTCATCAATCAACTGAAGTATTTCTTCTGATACCCATGATTTCTTCGCAGCTACCTTCTTTGTACCTATGTTTTCCTTCCCAACTTCTGTGATGGCCCTTTTCAGAGATGTCCATTCCTCTTCAACTGTACTGCCTACTGCGCTATTCCTTATTGCTGTATCTATAGCGTTAGAGAACTTCAAACGTATCTCGTCATTCCTTAGTACTTCCGTATCCCACTTCTTTGCGTATTGATTCTTCCTGACTAATGTCTTGAACTTCAGCTTACTCTTCATCACTACTATATTGTGATCTGAGTCTATATCTGCTCCTGGGTACGCCTTACAATCCAGTATCTGATTTCGGAATCTCTGTCTGACCATGATGTAATCTAATTGAAATCTTCCCGTATCTCCCGGCCTTTTCCAAGTATACCTCCTCCTCTTGTGATTCTTGAACAGGGTATTCGCTATTACTAGCTGAAACTTGTAACAGAACTCAATTAGTCTTTCTCTTCTTTCATTCCTCGTCCCAAGCCCAAATTCTCCCGTAACGTTTTCTTCTACTCCTTCCCCTACAACTGCATTCCAGTTGCCCATGACTATTACATTTTCGTCCCCCTTTACATACTGCATTACCCTTTCAATATCCTCATACATTTTCTCTATCTGTTCATCTTCAGCTTGCGACGTCGGCATGTATACCTGATCTATCGTTGTCGGTGTTGGTCTGCTGTCGATTCTGATTAGAACAACCCGGTCACTGAACTGTTCACAGTAACACACCCTCTGTCGTACCTTCCTATTCATAACGAATCCTACACCTGTTATACTATTTTCTCCTGCTGTTGATATTACCCAATACTCATCTGACCAGAAATCCTTGTCTTCCTTCCACTTCACTTCACTGACCCCTACTGTATCTAGATTGAGCCTTTGCATTTCCCTTTTCAGATTTTCTAGTTTCCCTACCACGTTCAAGCTTCTGACATTCCACGCCCCGACTCGTAGAACGTTATCCTTTCGTTGATTATTCAATCTTTTTCTCTTGGTAACCTCCCCCTTGGCAGTCCCCTCCCGGAGATCCGAATGGGGGACTATTCCGGAATCTTTTGCCAATGGAGAGATCATCATGACACTTCTTCAATTACAGGCCACATGTCCTGTGGATACACGTTACGTGTCTTTAATGCAGTGGTTTCCATTGCCTTCTGCACCCTCATGTCGTTGATCATTGCTGATTCTTCCGCCTTTAGGGGCAATTTCCCACCCCTAGGACAAGAGAGTGCCCTGAACCTCTATCCGCTCCTCCGCCCTCTTTGACAAGGCCGTTGGCAGAATGAGGCTGACTTCTTATGCCGGAAGTCTTCGGCTGCCAATGCTGATTATTTACCAAAATTTAGGCAGTGGTGGGGATCAAACCCGGGAACGAAGACGTTTTGATTATGAATCAAAGACGCTACCCCTAGACCACGGGTTGAAAGTCCGGACGGGCTGGTAGGGGAAGTATTATACTAGGGGAGACAGTCTCTTGCGCTCACGTGGTTACCTGTGATAGTAAATCGAAGACACGCTGAAAGCTGCGAACCACTTCCATCATGCTTGATTTCTCCCCCGACGGCGATGTCGTCTTCCAGCAGTATAATTGTCCGTGTCTCGGAGTCAGAACCATGCTGCATTGGTTGACCAAATTTGCTTGATGTAAATCCTATGGAACCCATTCGGGTCGCTGTCGGGTGCCATCACCGCGAACGCATATCAGCGGCCCGTTATTGCATGACCTGTGCTTATACGTCTTATACCACATACCTGCACAAACCTTTCAAACTGTCGGATCCGTGATACGCATTATCAGTGAAGTATTTCGTCCCAAAGATGGACAAACAAGCCGTCAGGCGGTCATAACGTTTTGGCTCACCAGTCTGTATAGAGAGGAAACCCCCCCCCCCCCTCCGCCGTCACCACCTACCCCATTGCCCGGCACTCTGCTCATAGTTCGAATAGACGACAGATGATGTCAGGCAGGTCACCCTTCCTGTTTTCATATCTTTGTCCGTGATCAAGCCGAGCGGGCTGAGCCTGAGGCAGTCCGGAAGGCTGCGACGTGGTGAAGAGGGGCTTCCCTTGTCTCTCTGTGTCACTTCAGCGGGCTGCATGTCACCAGCCCGTAGGGAACAAAAAACCGCGCTGCTAATTATACTGTCAGGGCTTGTCGCGTGGGACGTTGCCTCAAGCTTTCGGGATTGCAGTTTATTATCGTGAGTTCGCGTGACTGAAGGTATGATGCAAGACGCGCCCTTACGGAGGCCGAAAAGTGTTTCAACGACGCAAACAAGTGACGAAGCCGGTGAAAACTGCTGGCTCAAGTGTTTCAGGCTCATCCAGAATGTGATCCATCTGACGATAACCTACCTCTTCCACAACGTAAGCATGAACCATTCTACACATGTTTTTGAACCGAAATGCACTCAGCTCACTGATTTTTAGGAGTCGGGTCCATGGATTCTATCCGAGGCCGTGGACGTCCCTCCCGACGACGAGCCAACAGTACACGCAATATTGGACGGTGTCTTCGACGAGGACGAGAATGGCGGGTCAGAGGAGTTATCGGTCAGCTACCAGACGAAGTCGGTAAGTCATTAATAAATAAATCTTTATTCAAAACTGGAATGCTGTATCATTGATCATCTGATGTAAGCGCTTAAGTAAAATTTCTTCGTGGCCAGTCCTTTGATGTCATTCCATATCTCTCACCAGTTACGAAAAATTTTTACATATATGGTGCGTGATTCTCTAGTCGTACTACAATTACCCACCATATATTAGATACCATAAATGAGGAAGTGGAATGGAATCATGGTTGGTAGTCACAATTTATAATTAAGACAGTTTATTGACATTACGTCCTGTAAGGAATTGTGGACGAGGCACTAGATAAAGCTTTGCAAATACAGTTAGAAACTCAACGTACTCAGTACTCAAATAAACAGTCCCTTAAGAGAAAGTTATAAAAAACTTAATGTGCCAGGCATTTATAGAAACCATAAGCGTAGCAATTATCAGTTACTTCACATAGCCACTTCATCAAACTCCTTAAAACCAGTTATTACATTAAGATGACTACACTTAACATTCTTCACTAAAATACCCTTATAAACTTACTATTTCAATCCGTTAAAGAAGCACTTGTTATAAGATCAATTACAAACTTAATGTCGCCGGGCACTAATACCCCTCGCTTTATTTTCCCTTATTAAGAAAATAGAATTACTGACAAACTTCATAAATTCAAACTCCCATATAGGATTTCCCCCAAAATACATATAATGAAAACAGTTACCAATAAAGGGTGACTTAATGACACTTCAACACTAGTGCCAATCTAAGATCCAATTACATAACATAATAAAACCACTTACATAAAAACTACAGCAGAAATACCGATCTTTAAAAATGAATGTTCAAGTGCTCAGACGTGTTAATAAAAGACGACTAGAAAGAGAAGCGCAAGGAACTCAGCAGATGCTGTGCAATTTAAAGTTTAGCTAGTTGCCAGTCGCTAATATTTAAGGTAACAGGTTCGCATAAGAACAGGTTACGTATAATATATGTTTATATATCTATCAGCTGAACCCGCCTTGGCGGAAGGAAGATAAATGCTAAACTTTGGAAGGCGGTATGTGAACAACTACCAGTAGAGGCCAGTTTCTTAAACACTGCCAGGCCTAGACCTCGGATTATCTTTTACTCTCCGCCAAGCCGCTGGTCCAATCAAAGGTTTTTGCGCAAATCACTAAGATATTCCAATAAGTCTGAAACATAGAAACACTCGGCAGAACGTTTGACTCGATATACGGGTAATCGTGTAAAGGAACACGTTACACTACTGACAAATTCGCAACTTTGACCTTAAGCATTTTACACATGGACAACTGTATTACTAGAGTGCAGGCTTCGAAAACACCGACACAAAATCATGTGATTACAAGAAACACAGAACACTAGTAAAACTTCTGAGAAAACTTTCAAATAACGGCCACCATTCAACTAGGCAGGCCAACTGTACTCTTGCACACCATCTTAAAGTTCGACTATGAAAGTCTCACCATAATAACAGAATTTAAATGCCTCTGAGTGCGTCGGTCAACAAAACACACTTACGACCATTTACTTCATATCACGTACGCAACACGAAGGAATGGGTTCCACAGCTTCACAGTTTCGCTTCAAATTTTGTTCCCAGCGAAGTCACAGAACTTATAACTCCAAGCTGCCCATGTCGCCAAAACGCCCGACCAATTTCACACCACAACATATAACGGTCATCACGCTCGTTCGGCAGCCGTTGACACTCGTCTCCCAGCGAAATGTCACGAGATCTCGAGGGTTACCCGTCGAAGGCTAACAACCAAAACGCTTCGCCCGCCAACCCGGAAGATAAGACACGCGAAAAGCAAAGATAGCTTAGCTCAACCGCAATCGATCTCAACGATACAGGAACAAAATTACACTGGGACCAGCTCACCACGGCTCAGTACACATATGATTCAATTTGCAGCTGATTATGGCGAGGATCCAGGTGTGAACGATTCGCAAGACGGTGACGACGTGGCAGTCGGTGCAGTTGACGGAGCGGCCAGAGGGATATGTGGTCGTGGTGCACTGAATGACCATCGTGCTGCAGCGGCTCATCACGGGCAAGGAAGAGGAGGTACCGTACGGCAAGCACTACCTGGCGAGGAAGTGGAGAGTTCCTATGGCACCAAGAGGAACGATTGAGCCACGAGACACCGCAGGTAGGCTCAGTACTCAGAATGTGTTGCAGGAGACATCCCAGCCGACGAAACACGCCTTACAACAAAAGGAGAATAAAACATCACACGTATGTTTCAAGTGAAGCAAGTAAGTGTGCAAAAGCTGACAAGCCAAAACTCTCGTCGAATGTCTGAACTGTGAGCACATCCGAGCTTAGACAACTCTGTTCACTCTTTTGTTCCTAAATATTTCCCGATAAATGCAGTTCAGGAGTGAAATCGTTTAAAAATGGCTCTGAGCACTATGCGACTTAACTTCTGAGGTCATCAGTCGCCTAGAACTTAGAACTAATTAAACCTAACTAACCTAAGGACATCACACACATCCATGCCCGAGGCAGGATTCGAACCTGCGACCGGAGCGCTCTGTCGGCTCCAGACTGTAGCGCCTAGACCCGCACGGCCACTCTGGCCGGCAGTGAAATCGTTTGATCTAATGTTTTTGTTCCTTGATTACAATAAGCAAGAAAACACCCAGAGCAATTTAGTTGCATGCTGAGTTTTGGAATCTTTTACAAATACTCGGTACCTACCTTATTTGTCTGTAAAAGCAAAAATACTATTAGTACTCATGTACTAGGGTTGGAACTTTAATAGTGGCAACTATTTATTTACAGGTAGTACAAAATAGATACGTGTTTCAGAGTTTTACTGACCTTCAGAGTAGTCACCAGCATTGTGTATAACCCCCTGCCAGCGATGTGGAAGTCGTTGGATACTCTTAGCAGTGCCAGTTTTGTTGACAGTTCGAGCGGCGCGGTCTATTGCCCGACGAATCTGTAGCAGTTCTGAAGGGAATACCGTGAAGTGTTTCCTACAGTTTAGAATTCGAGTTGCACTTACGAGGTTTAAGTCAGAGGAGTGCAGTAGGTGGTATAGCACTTAGCAGTCCCATCAGTTAAACAAATCAGTAACAGCTTGCACTGTAAGTGCTTGAGCATTGTCCTGCAAAATGATGGTCAGGTTATAAAGGCACATTTGCATGCCGAGCGTGAGTTTCCTCGGAAACGCGAGATATTAATTAAATAAATAATCAGTGACAAATAAATAAAGCCTATGGCACACAACTGCAGCGCTGTGTCGCTGATAAAACAAAAGTACATTTACGTTACTCGTATGTTTGATTAAAAAAAAAGGAAGAGCTCTCGTTGAAGTGGTGCGAGAAGCACGTATTTTAGTTTATTGTCTGGCACACCGCCATATTTCATGATATAGAAAATTACTGCGAGTTGCAACCATACTAGGCACTCGATTCTGTAAAGAATTTATATTTATAAAAGTAAGTAGGATTATGAACTGTAGGCTTATTCATTGAATATATCTGATTTAACTAACTGTGTAATTTTTTGTTTAGTAGACAATCACCTCTGTACGACGTTTTGGCATGGCTGGCAAATTATTGTAATATTGAGATTTAGTTATGAGTCCGCACCTACCGCAGCAGTCTTTGGAATCGATTTAATTACGAAGTCCGATTATTTCAGTTTTATTTCACGGTCAAGTACGAGTAACATTGCCTTTACGAAAAAGCCATTGTCAAGCGTCTGATACCGAATAATCAAAACCTGACGACTCATAGGAGAGCCAATCATACAGATAAAAATAATTAATATTATATTTAATTTTATTTTATTTTATTTATTTTATATTGGCGACCGAGACAGGACTTGTTATTTTGTCATTTGTTACATTGTTCTCTTTGTTTCATGTGAAAAATCAACCTTCTGGTCCTGGACTTGACTATATGAGAAATAAAAAAATCAGAAGATATTTGCCAATTATAAAATTTTGCGGGAAGACGCAAAGAAGCTTCCAGCAAAATAAGGTAAGACGCAGCATCTTTGCATTAGCAGGCTTGACCAGACGTATAATTCAGTGTATTAGCTTTTCAGTAAAATTCTGTAGTGTTTCTTTTCCGCATAACAGTTTCAGTGATAAATTCCATTCTCAGTATTTTTCCTTAAACAATAACGTATGCAACAATACCAATACACGAGTGTACAATATGGCCGACTTCTGTACGATATCATGTAACATGGCCAGCAGCCATTACCAATAATCTCAAATTCAGTTTATATTTTTAAATTAACAGACAGCCATTGTTGCTACGACCGATTCATGCTCAACTGTATTTTATTTTAAAATCAGTGACAAATATTTTCTTGAAACATATATCACGTGTGGCATGGTAATAACTAGAAAACAATACGCAAAAATGGAACAGCAAAGACGTACTATTCAGACGCAATCCGACTCGGACGAGAGACAAATGTTAGAAAATGACTTTACGACAGCAACCGGTAGTGACGATTCATCGAACATTGACGCGAGTGTTGACGAAAATTTTGACAATAGGCCTTCCACCACAAAAATTTCAAAGTCTCAATCAGAGCCCATGTTAATGCATGACGTCACGTCTAATGACGCGGCGGGGGCAGAGACCTTGCAAACGGTAAACATTGCCGACATGTTACAAATGCTAATGAAGCAAAACGCCGAAAACATGGCAACCTTACAGATGCAAAATGAACAGTTAAAGACACAAAATGACGGAATCAAATCTGATCTCATAGCACTCAAGACAAGCAGTATCACCAATATTATATTGATATGTGCAGAAACATGGCTGAGTTACAAAAATCTGATCCTCACTGGTATAAGATAATAACATTACTGGTAGAAAAACACAATCATCCTTTGACTAAGTATTACAAGTTACACAATGATGTGCTATTTTACCGCCGGCATCCAAATGCTACTAACTGGTGTGTATGCATTCCCAAGGAGTCCGAACGTAATCTAATTTGGCACACACACTTAGTTTGGGGTCATTATGGGACAACAAAGTGTGTAGCGAAGCTCAGTACATACTGTTATTTTAGCAATATGAGAAGAAAAATTTACAGGGAACTGAAAACATGTGTCATATGTCAAAAATCAAAACCTCAGAATTTATCCAAAAAAACAGATTTACATTCTATTTTACCTAGTAAACCCCTGGAAATTCTGTGTACTGACATTAGTGGACCGCATCCAGCAAGCTCTGGAGGCGTCAAATATATCTTAGCTTTTTACGATATATTTTCTAAACATGTTAAACTTTATGCTTTAAAATCCGCCACTGCAAGTGCTATAATACGAAGATTCTCAAGTGATTACCTGACGCACGTGGGAAAACCTAAAGCAATTCTATCAGATAATGCAGCATACTATTCTGGGTACAAATGGAGAAATTTCTTGAAGGACAATAACATTAAAAGTATATTTATTTCGAGGTTTAGTCCACAATGTAACGCGACTGAGAGACTTTTCCGAGAATTAAATCGATTCATGAGGACCTATATTTCATCAAAACATACTAATTGGGTGTCCTACCTAAGTCTTTTCGAAGACGTACACAATAACTTAAATATTTACGATACAAATTACACACCTAACGAGATCATGTTCAATTGCAAACAGAACGATCAGTGGATAGAACCATTACCTAAGTTGCCAGACAAGGAAATCACACCTGAACAGAAAATAAAAGAAGTATTGACTACATTGACACATCACGCACGAATACGAAACAAACATCACAGAAACATAATAAAAAGAAAACAAAAATTCGAGGTAGGAATGCTTGTACTACTTCGTACTCATCATAAATCTGTTGCACTCAAACGACGCAACGCTAAGTGGCGTCTGCTATATGAAGGACCTTATATAATTGTTAACATACCGCACCCTGGTGCGTATCTGTTACAACATCGTAGAACTAACAAAATTATTGGGCTATACGCACACCGAGATCTTAGAGTATTTCATGCTGAATAATGTCAAAGTCATACCCATCAAAATATTGCTAAGCAACTCGAAAAACTCTGTTGCTACAACACAGATAATAAGTAGTATAGAAATTTTCATTTCAGCGTTCCAGAGTCGCAGTTGAAGACAGAAGAACTTTTCTTTCAACGCCGCGGCTCCACCGAGAAGACTGAATATTAAAGTAAAATTTATGATTACGTAGCAGTGAATGATATATAAATTTTTCACGGAACATTTGTGACTGTAGGTACCACTGACCTGGTATGACACCTGACGAACTGACAGACGTCATCTGTGAAGCGATCTTTTACTTTGAGAAATAGATTAGACGCACATCTCTCAACACGAAAAGCATCTATCAGTAGTCAAGGCCACACAGACACTCTACACACACGCACAAAACGCGAGGAATCGAACATTTTCTCTCTCTTACTATTTTGAATATTTATTGAGTAGCGAAAACGCCTGGTCTTGCCTACTGATGTAATGAATGTTGTGTCTAACCTATCTTAATTTCAGATGACATCACAAAAAACATCGATAATATCCCGGCAAAACCGCTAAAGAGGATGTAAATATCTGCAATTCATGTAATCAAATGTGACACAATGTAATAACCTATAGCGATGTAATGATGATGTAAACATGTTTATGTGCAACTGTATTATGTTTATGCTAAGAAAATATG
The DNA here is from genome assembly GCF_021461385.2 of Schistocerca piceifrons. Lineage (NCBI taxonomy): Eukaryota > Metazoa > Arthropoda > Insecta > Orthoptera > Acrididae > Schistocerca > Schistocerca piceifrons. The sequence goes on from NC_060142.1 coordinate 289,844,278, forward strand.
TGACGTGTGTATGTATAATTACTTATTTTCTTTTTAACTGATGTATCATGTAAAAATTTGAACAAAACGAGTGCCAAAAAGACATTGCATAGTGAACCTCTGTTCACGGACATTAACGAACATTTAGGTGAGCTATATTCAGCAAAAAAACGGAAAATGTGAAGTGAATAATTCGTGCATCGTCTAGTGACATTACTACAGTACCCAACTTCAAGATGTTAACTGGATTAAATGGACACAAAGTGCCTGTCCAGAAAACAACACGACGGGTGGAAGAGTTTTGGTTGGAACTTCAGGGAATGAAATGTTCTCGAAATGTGACGGACACTCTTACCTGGACTGTCCAAGGATCGACGCCAGCTATGTGCCGTCCGAGGTTCTGCAAACAAGCTTCCACGGAATGTAAAAAAAAAACGAACTGCACGTGGACCAATTACTCGACGGGTCACGTCTGATCTGTAATAAACAATGCTTTTTGTCACAACGAACTGCATCACAACGACTATAATGGAAATAGGAAACGGACACGCTTATGTATTAATCACGTTGTTATACAACGATGTTACTGTGATCAAAAAACTTTACCACGACGATACTAACCTGTAAAAAATTATTGTGCAGCAGATGAATATGAACTGTGATAACGACACCATGTGTATAGGTCAACGCACCTGAAACAACAGAACATTTTTCGTTGAAGCATTTCATTGCAATGCTATGTAACTAAGAACATTCAACAATCTAAAGTTGTATTGTATTATAACAAATATTGTAATTTTAAAACTAAGTTACCTGTCATAGAATGTAGTCTTCATATGTAATCTTGGTGGAATATTTTCTTTGTGCAACGACTAAGAAATGCGCGCGCACATGAACAATATGAACTGCAATACTGTGCCGCGTGATCTAAATTTACGAAATAACGGCAGTGCCGTAGTTACACAGACGCTTCTGCGCATGCGCGCACTCTGTTTTGCCAACATAAGAACTTTTTCGGCGCACGCGCGTCATTCAAATTTTGTATATAATATACAGTATAATGTAAGTCATGTAAATAGTTGTAGATAACTTAGATTTTCTTGTGCCTTTAGGTGAATTGCTCGCCTGCAGGTGTGTCCTTTCGCCTCGCAATTCAGGGGGCAATATAAAGGCACATCTGCATGCCGAGCGTGAGTTTCCTCGGAAACGCGAGATATTAATTAAATAAATAATCAGTGACAAATAAATAAAGCCTATGGCACACAACTGCAGCGCTGTGTCGCTGATAAAACAAAAGTACATTTACGTTACTCGTATGTTTGATTAAAAAAAAAGGAAGAGCTCTCGTTGAAGTGGTGCGAGAAGCACGTATTTTAGTTTATTGTCTGGCACACCGCCATATTTCATGATATAGAAAATTACTGCGAGTTGCAACCATACTAGGCACTCGATTCTGTAAAGAATTTATATTTATAAAAGTAAGTAGGATTATGAACTGTAGGCTTATTCATTGAATATATCTGATTTAACTAACTGTGTAATTTTTTGTTTAGTAGACAATCACCTCTGTACGACGTTTTGGCATGGCTGGCAAATTATTGTAATATTGAGATTTAGTTTATGAGTCCGCACCTACCGCAGCAGTCTTTGGAATCGATTTAATTACGAAGTCCGATTATTTCAGTTTTATTTCACGGTCAAGTACGAGTAACATTGCCTTTACGAAAAAGCCATTGTCAAGCGTCTGATACCGAATAATCAAAACCTGACGACTCATAGGAGAGCCAATCATACAGATAAAAATAATTAATATTATATTTAATTTTATTTTATTTTATTTATTTTATTTATTTTATAAGGTCCTGCAGAAAGTGTCTCTAAGCTGGACGTAGGTTGTGTTCCAAAAATGAACAGCATAGACTGACCGCGAATAGAGGAAAATATTGAGAAAACTACTACTACTAACAACTTGCATTATTTGACGGAGTTGGTGGAAGAATGTGATTAGCCCCGAGAGTGTGATTTAAATGGTGAGTAGGTCTTTCTAGCGCTTCAAATGGAATTACTTGTTACTACTAAGTGGTGCAGTCAAAAACACAACAGATAATGTATTCACACTAATCCTTACGAAATCGGGGTTTAGGGCTTTCTTCCGCCGACCCTTAATTTGTTTTATCAGCAACTGCGTAAGAGTAGTTTCAAAATTTCATGGTGACTACGACTTTTAGTTCACTTCTAGGCTAGGAAATCTACGAAACTTCGTACACTGCTCGGCAAAGCTTTAAACTTGAACATACGTGAAATAGAGAATGACTGATAAATGCGCTAAAGTTAAGGTATCTATCGACGGTGGCATAGGTACATTTTTCCATTTTTCCGCGCATGTCTTCATATACACTTGCACAATGCAGTATCACGAGTGGGTTTCGAAGATTTTTGCTTGCTAATTTGACCGTGCTCTTAACGGTATTCTACCAGAGTGTAAGCTCCATTAATCCTCAAGGTTTTCTTTTAATTGCAGGGACGTTGCCGAAGTTAAATCAAGGCGGATTCCCTTTAATTTGTTGTATGTGTCAGGCATGACTCTTTTTGATGTCAAAGAATACTTTGTATTCCGTGTTCAAATACATACATTGTGCTTGTTAAAGGGCATCGTGCTTTTTCTCCTCTTATCTGTTTCTTTTAGTTGTCCATAATGGCCAGAAATTCTTCAACTGAATTTTCATCTGAGGTTTAAAAACTGAGCCGTGTCGAAGTATCGACTTTGATAAAACGGGGCGAGACCCCTTGGTGTGGACTCCACATCTGGTGACAGCGGGCGGGGGGGGGGGGGGGGGGCGTAAATTGTATCCGTTAGTGGGTGCTCGACTAATGAGAACAAAGAGACGTGTAGCTGATGTTGGATTACCTGTTAAGACAGACGGCACGTGAATCTGAGAAATCGGCGGATTTAATAACCAGTGAAGCAATGTTTTTGGGATGTTACCGTACTCGCGACCATAGTTAAAGTGTAATTCAGTTCTGTTCAATACAGGTAGTATCTGCTGCCAAGGGAGTAGAACTCTTGCCCTACAGTAGCTTACGATTGGTAATCTGATAAACTTTTGCTGCCTTTTGTCTGTAAATAGAGAGAGAAGTTTTGAGAAACAGACCGGTCAAAGGGCTTAGTAGTAAATTGCATTTAATTTTCAGGTTTAAGTTTAACGTTGAGTGTGTATTTTATATGATTTTTAATTGGGTATATACATTTGCCGATGACAAGAAAAGCTTTATAAATTTTCTACCTCATAGTAAAACTAATGCGTTTAGAGCGTATTTGTTCAAAGCTCGATGTAATTTGCAAACGCCTCGTAAGACAGTGAACAATATATTAAGTTTTTATTTTATGAGGTTGTAATTTTTATTAATTGGTGTTCTACATAAAATTGAAAAAGTAATTTAATTGCTTAGATATCTAATAATTTCGAGATTTAAACTTTTTCCCATGAATTAATACAAGAGAAAACAGTGCAGCTGTGGAGCAATATGATCCTTGCTTGGGCTGTTGAGTCAAATAAATGTTTTTAAAAGCTTCTCTTGACGTTCAATAAACCTCCAGTATGTTCCACTTCTCTAAATCCATGTCCTGTCATTGTTCACAAATATTTTATTCTTTATAGGAAATATCAGCGTTGGGTTGGAAAAAAACCTTTCTCACTACAGTGTAATTTATTGTGACCATAGGTACAGATGCTTGTACAATATTTGTTCAAAACTATCCGGATGCCATATTACTGGACATTTATATGGGCTATGTCCACTCATCGCCATTTTGATTGCTTGAATTCTGCCTTGGACACATTTCAGTGAGGTGTCTGCATGTCTGTTGTGAAAGGGCAGCGCATTATTCCTCAAGAACCGAAACCAGTTGATGTTGGACACTGGAGTCTGGATCGAAATCGACGCTCTGATTCATTAAAAAACGTTGCATAGTGTTCAGGTGGAGACTCTGGGCGGGCCAGTCCACTCCAAAAACTTTGTCCACAAACTATTGCCTCACAGATGCTGCTCTGGCATGGTGCATTGTCAGGTTGATACAATCAATCATCATCTGTCAGCTGTTGGATGCTGGAAGCTGGAGTGAAGTCGACTGTCTAACTCATCCCAAAGATGATCCGTTAGGTTCAGGTCGAGAATCTGGGTAGGAAGGTCCATTTCAGGAACGTTATTGTCCGTAGACTATTGTATGAGAGATGCAGCTTTGATAGGTTGCAGGGTCGTCCTGATACAATCAGTCCTCATCTACGAACTATTCCTCTTGTATACGGAATACATAGTGTTGTGAAATATGTTCATATTCTTGAGCATTTAGCGTTTTCTTAAGCGAAATAAAGGGACCACACCCCGTCATCCACTGTCCAGTGACATCGCTCTTTACGGCACCTCAAGTGTCACTTCGCATTGACTACAGAAATGTGTGAAATGATAATTAAATCAAGACTCGAAGCTGTCGACAAGCGTGGATATACATCAACGGGGACAGTTGAAAATGTGCACCCCGACAGGGACTCGAACCCGGGATATGCTGCTTACATGGTAGACGCTCTGTCCATCGAAGCCACCGAGGGCACAGAGGATACTGCGACTGCAGGGATTTATCCCTTGCACGCTTCCCGTGAGACCCACATTCCCAACTTAATATCCAAACGTTACATTCGTAGTGCCCCTGCCCATTACAGTCATTACTCGCGGCAGACAATCTTACTGAGGCCCGTAAAAGTTCGGGCAATGCGTGTGCATCCAGCACAGGAGAAGAAGGTCACTGTCCGAAAGAACAGATATCATCTTCTGTGCTGGATGCACACGCATTGCCCGAACTCTTATGAGACTCGGTAAGATTGTCTGCCGCAAGTAATGAGTGTAATGGGCAGGGGCACTACGAATGTAGTGTGTGGACATTAAGTTGGGAATGTGGGTCTCACGGGGAGCGTGCAAGAGATAAATCCCTGCAGTCGCACTATCCTCTGTGCCCTCGGTGGCTCAGATGGATGCCGGTACGGTAGCTCAGCGTGTTCGGTCAGAGAGCTGGTTGGCCTCTGTAATAAAAAACTGAGTGGAAGGATCAACAAAACGAGCTTGGCCGGACGTCTCCAACGACCAAACACATCGATCAACAACGAAAAAAAAAATGGATAGAGCGTCTACCATGTAAGCAGGAGATCCCGGGTTCGAGTCCCGGTCGGGGAACACATTTTCAACTGTCCCCGTTGATGTTTATCAACGTCTGTCGACAGCTTAGGGTCTTGATTTAATTATCATTTCGTTCTAAGAGAGCTGCATGGTCGCTGATGGTATCTGTTCTTTCGGGCTTGTCCGAAAAAACACATACCATCTTCATACAGAAATGTGTGACTACTCGACCGTCGTACTCCGTTATTTTCAATTCTCTGCGCACAGCCATTATGCTATCTGGACTACTGTAGCACTTCAGAACTCACGAGTGATTCTTCTGATGATTTCACGCGATTTTTTACAATGACCCTACGCAATCCCTGTCCGTCATTACATGAGGTCTATTTGGTCTTGGTTTATCTGTTCTTGTTTCTTCACAATCACATCAGCAACACTCGACTTGGGCAGTTGTAGAAGAGCCGAAATGCGCATGATAGATTTATTCCTCAGGTGACTAGCTGACGTTCGAAGCCTCCTGACAGAGATATTCTTCTGTTACTACTTGTCTACTGACAACAAAATATTCCTCGCCTACTGTTATAGTCGCGGATCTGCTTCACGTGGCATCTAACGGTAAGTTCCGCACTACATGGGTGTGACCGTGTAATTTTGATCAGACGGCGTATACTGGAGTATATGAGAATCTTGGATGTGAATGCTATCAAATCTCAGAAATAAGTGAGTATTACAAAACAAAATATTTCATTACAAATACATAATTCTTTCCGTTTTTTTATTACTTAAATAAAGTACTCTCAGTCACAATGGAGTCAGTAACAGTGAGCGGCTGGATTTTCTTGGTTCCGGTCGCTGTCGCGAAAGCTCTGACTATGACCTACTCAGCGTGAATGGCTGCATCAGCGAAGATTCCACCAGCTGCATGATGCGCCGCTCGTGCTCTCGATATGGAACAAATGAAATAAGACATTCATGATATATATTTTCATATAATATCGTTTTACACAAATAAAATCATTAAAAATTACGTAAACTATTTTAGATATATTGAATTATTACTACTTCATCTCACCCATACTCGCTTAGGAGGAAAGTACAGCATTGTGAAAGCTCCAGTATTTTGTCCACTACTACATGCCCTAGGCTTTGGTATAATTTTTCTGTTTGAGAGATATCGTTCGAGAATTAAAGTTAAAACGGTTCCTAACTTCTTGCTTCGAGCAAGGTTTTCCAGAAGGTTCCCCAGGTTGTAAGGCAAATCGCAGAACTGGAAGTCTCTTCCCAAATATCCCCAGTTGGGAATATTTGTCTTCCCGAGCTAGCCTCGTTAATAAGTTTGTGGTCGAAGCCCTTGCCTTGTCCGCGTTCGCTTCCTAATATATGTAACAAAGGCGGTCCTGTCTTGAGCAAACATAGCTTTCCTTGTTTTACTATCCATACATGTTCCAGAGAACTTTGGCCGGCCGCTGTGAGCGAGCGGTTCTAGGCGCTTCAGCCCGGAACTACGCTGCTGCTACGGTCGCAAGATCGAATCCTGCCTCGGGCATGGATGTGTGTGATGTCCTTAGGTTAGTTGGTTTAAGCAGTTCTAAGTCTAGGGGACTGATGACCTCAGATGTCCCATAGTGCTTAGAGCCATTTGAGCCATTTGAATCCAGAGAACTTTCTCTATCTTCAGTGGGTTTTATCTATTTTCTGTTGAACAGTATATAAAGAATTTATGCATTATGATAGTTCCCAGTTATTGAGATTATAACGTTTACATTACAATAAGTATTGACAGAAATATTGACATGACGATTAAATGCATACCTTATTGTCACATACTGGTGCTTACAAGTCCGTTCGGCGTTCGCAGCACAGCTATAATAATTGCTTTCCAGTATATCATCTGTAGTTAACATGCATTTATCAATGGTTTGTTACGCAATTTCTCAAATTTTTAGGCCTAATATTATATCCCTGTATTATGTTGTTTAGAAAACGAAGATTCGCTATTTCGCTCTTTGACCAGCGGTTTTTTCGGCTGCATTACTATTTTTCGAAAAATGTGTCGAAACGTATGTCATTATGATTAGGCTTTGTGAAATATTGATTGGGCAGGGGGAGCAGAAAACGCGAGATCGACAAAAAGTAAGTACCTATATTTACATACATAGTATGCTGACCTCCCCAATCAACATTTCACAAAACCTAATCACAGTCAACATTCATTTCAACAATTTTTTTCCGGAAAGTAGTACTGTAGCCTAAAAAAAAAGAGAATAATGACGTAGCAGAGTACGAAAAAACGCGAGTATAAAAAACTGATAACGTATTAGGTCCCATAAAACTGAAAATTGTCTTAAAAACATTGATAAACATTTATTGCTTGCAGATGACGTATTGGAAGGCAACAATTATGTCTGTGTTGAAAATACCAAACAAATATCTGAACACCGATGTGTAAGAATAATGTATCTCTTTATTCCTCATGTTAATATTTCTGTCAATATTTTTAGTATTGTCAATACAGGGTGTATCAAAAAGTATCACCCGATTTGGTACGTCTATATTTCTGAAACTAAAAAACATATACACTGAACTTTGTTTTTTGGTGAACGGGAAACTGAAAAACTTTTTTTATACGTTCCATATGTGTTAGATATGCACCCCTTGAGATGCACGGCATATGTCAATGCGGTATTCAAATTGTACCCATGCTGCAGGGAGCATCTCTTGAGATATAGCTTCCACGGCTGTTGTTATGCGATGTCTCAGTTCAGTCGTTGTTGTTGTAATGGAGGCACATAAACAAAATCTTTTATAAACCTCCACAAGAAATAATCACATACAGTGAGGTCCAGTGACCTCTGAGCCCGGTAATGTAAAGCTGAATCGTTTGGTCCAGTGCGACCGATCCATCGTTCAGTAATCCTTTGATTTAAAAATTGCCGCGCTTCCAGATACCAGTGTGCTTATAAATGAAGTAGTTCAAATCAGTCTCCAACTGTGGGAAAAGAAAGTTCTAAGGCACATCGAGATATGTGCTTCCCGTAAGAGTGTTCTCGGCAAAGAAAAATGGACCATACACCTTTTCAGTGAAACTGCACAAAACACATTAAATTTTGGAGAGTCCGTCTTACGTTGTACAACTGCATGCGGTTGTTCCGTACCCTATATTTTCATAATACGAAGGTTCACCTTTCCATTTAAATAGAATGTTGCCTCGTCACTAAACACTAAGCGTGGAAGAAAACTGTCATCCTCTATCTTTTCAAGAGCGACATTACAGAACTCCACACGTTGTTGTTTGTCACCTTCACAAAGAGCTTGCAGTAGTTGAATTTGGTATGGTTTCATGTGTAAACATCGACGCAACTCATGCCAGACGGACATCGGAGGCATGTTAGAGCTGTCGAGCTTCACGGTGAACTTGGAATTGTTCACGCCATCGTAGGAGGATCCACACCATATCTAGTACGAAAGTCACGCTGAACAGCTGTTATTGACTGGCACTGCGCAAAACGTAGAACACAAAACGCTTTGTGTTGTCCCGACACCATTTTTACTATAACTGAAGTGGGCGTACACTGCTGCAACCTAGCGGGAACCGTGTAAAACTCGAGAGTTTGCTCTTTCCAACAGTACGTTGTTCACGCACATATCTCAAATAACATAATAGTTATGATTTTTTTTTAACGGACGATTGTTTTTGATGCACTTTGCACTGTAACTCAAAAACTGGTAAATATCATAATTCATAAATTCTTTGTACATTCTTCAACACATAATTAATAAAACCAACTGAAGAAGGAAAAACGTCTCCGTAACATGGATGGGTAGTAAACAAGAAAAAATGTGTTTGCTCAAGGCGAAATCGAGTTTTGTTATTACATAAGCCTGTCTCGTATTTGAGTGAAAATCCCAGACTCTGCTACATATACATCTACATCTACATTTACACTCCGCAAGCCACCCAATGGTGTGTGGCGGAGGGCACTTTACGTGCCACTGTCATTACCTCCCTTTCCTGTTCCAGTCGCGTATGGTTCGCGGGAAGAACGACTGCCGGAAAGCCTCCGTGCGCGCTCGAATCTCTGTGATTGTACATTCGTGATCTCCTCGGGAGGTATAAGTAGGGGTAAGCAATATATTCGATACCTCATCAGAAACGCACCCTCTCGAAACCTGGACAGCAAGCTACACCGCGATGCAGAGCGCCTCTCTTGAAGAGTCTGCCACTTGAGTTTGCTAAACATGTCCGTAATGCTATCACGCTTACCAAATAACCCTATGACGAAACGCGCCGCTCTTCTTTGGATCTTCTCTATCTCGTCCGTCAATCCGACCTGGTACGGATCCCACACTGATGAGCAATACTCAAGTATAGGTCGAACGAGTGTTTTGTAAGCCACCTCCTTTGTGGATGGACTACATTTTCTAAGGACTTTTCCAGTGAATCTCAACCTGGCACCCGCCTTAACAAAAATTAATTTCATATGATAATTCCACTTCAAATCGTTCCGTACGCATACTCCCAGATATTATACAAAAGTAAGTGCTACCAATGTTTGTTCCGCTATCATATAATCATACAGTAAAAGATCCTTCTTTCTATGTATTCGCAATGCACCACATTTGTCTATGTTAAGAGTCAGCTGCCACTACGTGCATAAAGTGCCTATCCGCTGCAGATCTTTCTGCATTTCGCTGCAATTTTCTAATGCTGCAACTTCTCTGTATACTACAGCATCATCCGCGAAAAGCCGCATGGAACTTCCGACACTATCTACTAGGTCATTTATATGTATTGTGAAAAGGAATGGTCCCATAACACTCCCCTGTTACATGCCAGAGGTTACTTTAACATCTGTAGACGTCTCTCCACTGATAATTTTGGAGAGTTCCTCTCATGTTGTACAACTTCACGTGGTTATTCGGTACCCCACATTCTCATAATACGACGGTTCACCTTTCCATTTAAATAGAATGTTGCCTCGTCACTGAACACCAAGCATGGAAGAAAACTGTCATCCTCCATCTTTTCACTATGAGTCATTACTCGAACAGCTCACTTTATCTGGAGAATGGTAAGCAATAAAATAAAAAAGAGGTTTTAGTATTTTTTTCCACACGAAGGTACGAACTATAGGAAGGCTCCTAGTAACTGACGGACATGTGAGTGTTATTACACACAGGTTGGTGTTGTGTCTGTCGAGAGCACTGCATGGCAGGGCTAGGGAAGAGCCGAGCTGTGGTGCGGCGGCAGAGGACGCGGCGGAGACGAGTGCAGGCTTTTTGCGAGCTCGTCATGAGTGAGTACGGCGGAGCGCCGTATGACAGGCGGGACGGGGTGATTTAGGTCGTTAAAATGCCGGCGCGTCTGCCGCCTTGTTACCGCGGGACCTAACTGCCCGCGGCGCCGCGCCGCTTTATGTACGCGCTGCTCGCTGCCATTACCCGGCCGTACTTTAAATAACAAATTCGCCGTAAATTCGTTTTATGCCCGTGCTGATGATAGGCTGTAAAGCGAGGCGCGGGATGATCGTTTCGCTTTTTCCGGTCTGATCGCAATTAGCGAGCTTAATTGCCCGGCGGAGCGCGCCCATAAGACAGCGAGTCGCGGCCCCCGGTGGACGCTGAGTCAACAACTCTGTTATCGGAGGTAGCTGGCAGGCAGCGAACCTCAGACTGCGGAACGCTAAACTCCGAGACGCTGGTCGGCTTCGAAACCGAGGCTGGCCGAACGCCGCACGCCATAAAGCGACCGCCGGTCGTAACATTTGCCGAGTTTGTGATGAGCCCGTACCTCGAATGAAATAATACTCGCCCGACTCGTCTTACCGTTGGCTCTTCAGTCCGAAACACTTTTGAAGCAGCTGCCCACGCTTATCCTGTGCAAGCCACTTCATCACTCAGTAATTCACTCTACTCCTGCATTTTTTTAGTACAAGAACGGTTTTCCATAATTACAAAATTCAATATCTCAGTTAGGAATGTTGATGTCAGAAACAGCCCAATAATTTGCAGGTTTGACGACTTTAAAAACACATACGACTCGGTTGACCGATAAGCACTTTTTGATATCCTTGAAGAACAAGGGTTAGACAAAACCCTTAACCTCATCAAAGAAACATTGACCGATACTATCTCCAAGGTGAAATTCATGGTTGAAATATCCGAGCCCTTCCTAATCAAAACTGGCGTCCGACAGGGTGATGGTCTGTCTCATCTCCTATCCAACCATGTGCTGGACAAGGACATCCGCCAATGGTAAAATGAACTGAAGAACAAAAACTGGTGGAAACCTATACAGATGGGGCGAGTCAAGGAGGACGTAAGAATTTCGTGTTTAGCTTTTGCTGAGGGCTTAGCGTTTCTAGCAGTTGATGAGATAACAGCAGTCGAACAGGCTGAAAACCCTTAAAGAATGTGGAGAGAAAGTTGGTCTGCAAAGGTCTTTCCCAAAGTCTAAGTTTATAACTGCAAAAACTGACACCCAAAACATGACTACAAAATACGGTCATATCAATAGAGTCCCATATTTTAAATTGTTAGGTTAAGTCCTTGAACCTACGGAGCGAGGGAAAATAGCACAAAACATTCGCCACCAAAAACTAAAGAGAGCCTATGGAAGAACCTACAAGGTGTACAATAAAAAATGCTTGTCGAGAAACACTAAAATTTGGCTCTATAATACAGTATTAAAACGTGAAGTCCTGTATGCTAGTGAAAAGGAACCTAGAAAACTTATTAAAGAAAGAACGTAAAATCATCAGAAAGATACTAGGGCCAATCAAAACAGAAGAGAGCTGTAGACTAAAATCTCGTCAAACAACTGAGAAATTGTCCAACATTGCAGCAGACATTAGAAAGAGGGGGTTAACATTTTATGGGCACGTCTCTAGGCTTCCCAAAACAAGACTTACGCACAAAGTTTTTAAAACTATACCCTGGATACAAGAGGCCGAAAAGGGCCTACAAAAAGCTCAGATAAGTTCTTCAGATATGTTGGTCGGAAAGGTATTTAAGCAAAAAGTTGTCAGATGGGAAGCTTAAGTCAGAGAACGAAACTCCGAAGAAAGCGGGAACAAAATGGACAGAGGAAAGGAAGAGAGTCCAAGCGCAAGCAGAAAAAAATGAGAGCAGTGTGGAAAAAAAGGGAAAAGTATCAAGAAGCTTTGCGTGATCCAATAATAATCATGGTGCTCTGAAGTTTCCCCGGCGCATTTCCAATTTGAACAGTTCTCGGGTATCCGACCGGGTAGCGTCGTAATTTCTCCACAATATTTCGGCAGACGTACACGCTGCCATCTTCAGGTGGTTCGAGACGAATCGTCAGGAACCACCTGAAGATGGCAGCGTGTACGTCTGCCGAAATTATGACGCTACCCGATCGGATACCCGACAACTGTTCAAATAATCATGGTTCTTACATGAGGCAGCACGTGTTCTGAAATTAGCTTTTCCATTGACTAGAAATTACAGAATACAGGTGACTAAGGTGTGTCTTTCTTAGTTAGACAGTGTACGACTAAAAACTCCTTTATTTAACACAGCAAACAGGAAAGAAATAATTCAAAGATATTCCTGATGTGCGAAAACGAATCGGCAACCGGTCGTTTTAAATAGGTTGGGAACTTTCCTTCAGAAAGCGAACACCAAGCCTTTGATGGTTATGGGAATATAGCATTACCTTTCAACTCCGCTGACCGGGGAGGTTTCAACTGCGGGGTGGGCTGGAAAAAACGCTCCCTAGATATTTCGTGTTAGCAAAAACGACCAAAAATCGATGACGTTATTGGGTTCATTTCTGAAAAGATGAAGGACGGTATACCTGTTATCCAAATGATCACATGCATATTTGATAGTTGAAAATACGTCTCGTTCGGACACAGGAGCATACTGGGGACGATTATGTTCATTGGCAACCGGAGATAAAGGGCCAGTATCTGTAAGAGAAGGAACTATACGTCCACCGCCACGCTGCAGAGGAGACGGTTTTCGTCCACGTCGTTCACATCACACCTCATGCAAAGGGGGTTGTCCGCCAGGGGATGACATGGAATTTGTGTCGCGTCGGGTATCTACCGGTAACGACGATGTACCAGGTAGCGCTCGTGTGGTGTGGTTGATGAACTGCGGGCAACAGTGCTGGCCGCGTGCCTTGTGGGTGACGTCCTTCGACAGCAGTCCTGAGGTGTGTCCGCATTAAGAGGTAATGAATATGTCACATAGTGGGAGCCCCAATGCGAGGAAAGTCTTCATGGATAAAAATGTTTCCAGTAACGCTTGATACGTGGCGCTGCTGGTGCAATGTGGGTCAGGGCGATCGGCGGTTGACATGAACTACGTATGAATTCGTCGGCCGAAAGTCCAGTGATACTGAATCAAGATTCTACGTACATAAAGAGCTGTAGTGCACGCATGGAAATTGACCAGAGAGAGACTCCCTCTTTTCTTAGGCAGTGTGAGGGTGTCATACTTGAGCTTGAATATGTGACCACTACTGACAAAATAACCAAAGGCTGCTCGGATCCGACGTGCCATCACTGTGGAGACAGGTAAAATTTGTGCGATGCGTGTTAGAGGGGATGCCTTATAAATGTTAATGAACTGCACCTTTTTTGACATATCCATTGCTCGCAATAACTGCTTTCGAAAGCCGGTCCTGATGTTCTGAAGAAGACGCTGCAAGTTGATTTGCCGTGATGCGACTAGTGTCTGGAGTAAAAACAAATCCTATACAGCGTAGAGTCTCCATCGTCCTGAACAAAGCCACACTTTCATCACGGAGTCCCCCTCCAGTGGTCATCACGCAAAATTTGGCGACGTTCATATGGCTGCTGCACCATTCACATATTGTTCGATTCACCGTGTTGCCTCTTGAACCTCCTATGAAGACGAAGTCATCTGCATAGGTGCGGAATTTGAAGTGTGACCTCGCACGGTGATCACCGATAAATGTCGTTGCAGGCAGTAGAGAAGCGGTTCTTGTGCGATGGCATACATGATCGTTTAAAGGGGCCAATCTCGTCGGACTGACAGTGCGATCGATATTGATGTCGTCATCTGTCCCTTGACCATCACTCTCGGTGAAGAGTCACATAGTAAACCCATGATTAAGACGACGAAGGCAGATGGGAAAGCCATCCTTTCCCTCACCTTCATGATGAGTGTCTGGTTCATGCGATAGAATGCCTGATCTAAATCGTTGGAAATCATGACTCCCTGCAGTCGACAAACTGTTGCAGTGGCTATGACGTCTCTATCGTCCCTATAATCGCATAGCACTGATTGTATAACAGTATCTTCCCCCAAGGACATCTGTACTGGTGACAGGACCTGGTGTAGGACTCATCTGGGACGCATCGCGAGGAGGTGCGTAAAAAGCTTAAAATCTGAGTTGAGTAAAGTGACTGGCCGATGGATGTCAGGTCATGTGCCTCCAGAGGGTTTGGGTATCGGAATAATTAGACATTCCAGAAATTCCAGTGGTGACGGCGTCATAGGGGACAGTAGTTCCAGGTTCATTTCCTTCTGTCGCGGCAACAAAGTCCTTGAAGCTCCTATAAAAATTTATTGGCAGGCCGCCTGGTCCTAGCGATTTGTTGAGAGTGCTCTAGACGAGTGCAACAATAATGTTTTCAGTGGAGGTGTTTGCTAGAAGAGAGTTCGCCGTCTGGCCATCAAGGGTATGATGGAACTTCTGTAGTATGTCTGTAGGTGTCTCAATATTAGGGTCTTCTTCATGATAGAAGTGACGATAGTGAGCTTCAAAGGGTGTTGCGATGTCCTCTTGTGATACTATCTAAAGAAAGGATCAGCACTTGTCGACGGCGCCGGAGATCTGTGACGACATGATGCACTGAGGGCGTTTCTCCAATGATGCTGTCTTTACATCGCACTCTGACAACTACGGTTTTCAAGTGGCGCCGTATCTGGGCTAATATCGTAGACACGCTGAACCTCGACCTGACCTTCCTGGGGGTGCTCCATAAAGTCCCTGAGGATCATGTAGTAAAATTCTGTCATGCTTCAGTGCCATTGCATTCGTTCCTTGCCATACTGGACCAGTGAATGGCGTGGGGCTGGCTTGACATATTGTATCCTCCACGGAAGTATGGACGAGTACTGTGTGATGCGTCTTTCGCGGGATTCCCATGTGATCATAACCATTCATCGACATTCTGTTTCCTATAAGTAGGTAATGTTAAGTTTCCACACCCCAACTGCGCCATAGTGTTTGATCATACACACATAAACACTGTGGTCTGATAAGGTCAAAGGCCATGTCTCCACGTTCAGAGCGTCCGAAGAGAGAGAGGAGGTCGAGTAAGCACGAGGGTGTTTACGAGACTGAGTCGATATAAATGGCTCTGAGCACTATGAGACTTAACTGCTGCTGTCATCAGTCCCCTAGAACTTAGAACTGCTTAAACCTAACTAACCTAAGGACACCACAAACATCCATGCCCGAGGCAGGATTCGAACCTGCGACCGTAGCGGTCGCGCGGTTCCAGACTGTAGCGCCTAGAACCGCTCGGCCTGAGTCGATATACTAAGTAATGGAGTTCGGCATGTGCGGTAAAATTTGGATATTGGTCCTTCCTCGTGAGAACACAGTTGAAATCTTTACCGTAATTATGTGCTCATATCGTCCCAGAAAAAGCAGCAGATTGTTTCAGAATAAAACTTTGAGCACTCTCGTCGTCGGTCTGTGCCGGATGACACATAAGACATTAATTAG
The DNA here is from genome assembly GCF_021461385.2 of Schistocerca piceifrons. Lineage (NCBI taxonomy): Eukaryota > Metazoa > Arthropoda > Insecta > Orthoptera > Acrididae > Schistocerca > Schistocerca piceifrons. The sequence goes on from NC_060142.1 coordinate 289,860,158, forward strand.
TCTGATCACGTGTACTCGTAGTGCTAGGCCTCATTCTGGCTGCAAGAAAATGACATCCTCTACTACAGTGCCATTGCGCACAATAATCGCTGCTCCACTGTCTCTGTTGGTGGTATGGGGTGACGTATGCAGTATAACCGTAAAAGTTGGGCCAAGTCTCCATCTGTAACTCTTGGAACAGGGTAATGTGAACGTCCACTACTTGTAATGTGTCACATAACAATTGAAGTTTAACATAGGAAGCAATCGTATTTAAAATGGCCTTGGCAATTCTGTACGCCTGCATGTTGCCGTGCGAGAACACATGTGGAAGAACGAATGTAGCTGGGTCTTAAGCATTGTCTGTATCCTGATCATGCTCAGTTCACTGGGGCGGTCTCAGGCATTTCTTCGTCTGGTGGGAGTTCACGAACAGTGTCGTCCGCCCTTTTAACGGGCCAATCACGTCCAATCAGAACTGATGCAGGAAAAGCTGTTGGCATGAGTCCATACTGCAGCCGTGAGGAACGTTGCTGTGTTCCGGAGTCTCAGTAAATTGTTCTTGAAGTGATAGGGATGGGTACCAGCAATTCCATATATGACCTACTCCTGGGAATCATACGGCGGGTGTTTGACGATTTCATCCTGGAAGCACGATTCCCACTATGCCATCGATGTCATATACCTCTTCTTGCGTCTTTTTGAAGACCTTTGTTTGTGTGAATGTGGTTCAGAGTTGGACGATGGGATGGAGTCGCGACGTTCAGGTATGAATGCGGCAGTAGGCGCAACGATTGTAACGAGAGCCATATCACCATCACGTCTGTCAAGATATTTATGTGGCACGGGGATCTCTTGGGAAGGGGCCTGTCGCTGTCGTGGACGGTCGGCTTCGTCTCGTCCGTTCTCTGAAGGTTGTCAAAGATTGTGTGGAAGCTGCTGTGCAGGTGTCAGCAAGGCATCGGGTCTCAGTGCCGCAGCGTAGGTGTGTGGAAGGGACGTCATAGTGGAAAGGGGAGAAGCTTCGTCTTTTCTCAGCTGCGTAATTCTCATTACGCACATGTCCTTCTTTACCACATGCAGAACAGGTGTTTGGCTGCAAATCGTTTGTGACTATGGCCTAGCAACCGCCAGTGAAGGGGTAGGACGGGATATGTTTCTGTAGCTTCATACAGATTTGCCGCACTCCGTATGCAGTGAAGTGTGCCCATTTCTCTGCTACATGCCCGAGCGTTGTTCCGTAAGAGCACAGGACCGCCATCACGTCCTCTGCCGACATTTAGAAATGAAGTTCGAGGATACGGATCATGCGTAACCCCAGGTCGGTATATTCAGCAATTAATGGGCGACGTGGCTGTACGAATGCTGGGATTTGAGGTTTTTCTCGTCCATTCTAAGATCTCGTCCAAGCTGCGTCGTATGTTAGTGTGACGTAAACCATGTTACTGACGATGGATAGGTGTATTCTTACGCACGATCTTCACTTCGTCACGTAGGAATTGTTCAACGGCGAGTGCATTTGGTCACGCATATTCTTTCGAAAAGGTGAACATTAGTGTGGTTTTACGACAAAAGTTAGCCATTCTGTCGCTGATCGTAACTAGCGCAAATACCGCTGTGAAGTAGACAACCGCGAGGCACACACCGCAGCGAGGATATAAACAAGCTCCTTCTGCACCACTTGGCTACCGACGGCGAACTGCGAGTGTAACTGCCCAGAGCAGCGCGTCCGTAAAACAGAGGGGCGCAGCCCCCGGTGGACGCTAAGTCAACTCTGTTATCGGCGATTGCTGGCAGGCAGCAAACTTCAGACTGGGCAACGATAGACTCCGAGACGCTGGTCGGTTCGTAAACCGAGGCTGGTCAAACGCTGCATTCCGTAAGCGACCACCCGTCGTAACTAACATTTGCCGAGTTTGTGAAGAGTCAAATAACATAACACTCGCACGATTCGTCTTATCGTCGTTGTTGCGGTAGAAACACTTTTGAAGCAGCTTGCCACAATTACCCTGTGCAAGCCACTTCATCTCTCAACAACTTACTTTATTCAAATGGTTCAAATGGCTCTAAGCACTATGGGACTTAACATCAGTCCCTACATTTAGAACTACTTAAACCCAACTAAAGCCGGCTGCGGTGGGCGAACGGTTCTAGGCGCTTCAGTCTGGAACCGCGCAACCGCTATGGTCGCAGGTTCGAATCCTTTCTCGGGCATGTATGTGTGTGATGTCCTTAGGTTAGTTAGGTTTAAGTAGTTCTAAGTCTAGGGGACTGATGAACTCATATGTTAAGTCCCATAGTGCTTAGAGCCATTTGAACCATTTAAAACCTAACTAACCTAAGTATTTCACACACATCCATGCCCGAGACAGGATTCGAACTTTCGACCGTAGCAGCAGCGCGGTTCCGGACTGAAGCGTCTAGAACCGCTCGTCAACAGCGGCCGGCAGTTACTTTATTCCTGTTCTCACTTCCGAACAGGGCTGCACTCCAAGTACCGCCGGAACAGAGTTCATTCCGTTTAAATCTACAGTGCACAAAACAATTAAATGGTAACTCTTTTGAAACCCCGTAAAAAAAAAAAAAACTGAAATGAGCGTATGGCATCTTTGGCCGGGAGACCCCATTCGGGGAAGTTCGGCCGCCAAGCGCAAGTCTCATTTCAGTCGACACCACGTTGGGCGACTTGCGCGTCGGTGATGAGGATGAAATGATGATGAGGACAACACAACACCCAGTCCTTGAGCGGAGAAAATCTCCAACCCGGCCGGGAATCGGACCCGGGCAGGGAGGCAAGCACGTTACCGCCCAGCTAAGCAAATGTTTGAAATTTGGTTGAAAGGTGCCTACAAACTTCCTTCCTTTGTAACGGTGCGAAAGCCTGGCGTCCTCTGATGTCCCTCACCGGTAACGACAACGGCTCAAACAGTAAAGTGTCAACAACTGCGGAAAAAAGGCCAGACGTCAGAAGTTAATTTGAATTGTCGTGTAGGTTAGTGATTTCATACGGAATACAACGTCACCGTGGACGTGTAACACTATGGGAAGGTCTCTTACCTACATTTCACACCTTCTTTTCACGCCTCTGCGATGGAGGTCAGAACCACGACACCAAGCGCTGAAATCACGAAGTTTTGGTACGCGTGACCGAGGAAAACATTTCAGATACACAGCCCCTCAAAATTGACACGAAAAGCCCTCAGGAGGTGGCATAAAGGGCGTCAGTGAAACCACCCTTTCCCTTGGAGCGTTGATTTCCACACATTTCGCTGTCCAAAACGATAGGGCAACGTTCTTGACAATGCTCAGTGCTGCTGACAGCCTCCCCCCTCGCACCCAGATGATTCAACCCTTCTCTAAGGACATTGTGGGGCTGAAACCCCATTGAATTTGACCTGACACACATGAGTGTAGTGTGATCGCAATTTTTGCTCTGGTATAGAGAATGGAACCATTAGGGACCATTCAAAACCATTCGAGGCAGTCTGAATGTGATCCGAAGCAGAAAATGGTGTTTACGCTTTCTCAGTCCCCCTGTTTCACGCTCTCCTTTGGCTTGATCATGGGCAACATTGACATGTGCATGAATAAAATGGCAAAGAATCCCTCTAAGACATCCCCAGTTCAGCAACATACTTTCTGTTGCTCTAGCACCTGAGGGCAGGCAACCCCTTCGGCACCCCTTAGATTCTGTGCAGTCCTGATAGAAATGACTTCATGGTACATTCTAATCAGTGGTTATCTGATTCATAGCGCTACACCCCAGGATAGTATCTCTGGTGGGCACTAAAAATTTGTCCGAGTTCTACCTTGGCACCTCCCGGAAGTTGAACTGCCTGTGTCAATGACCAGTAGACTGCCAGCTAGGGAGAAACGCTGAGTAAGTTGCAGAAAACACGGGAGCTATCGCAGCATGGGGGAATGACTGAGCACCCAAGCGTGAGGGTGAAGTTTAATGGTATCATGGAATTCAAGAGACACCATTATACTAGTGATAAAGCAATCATGAAGGATAGGTACAACTCAACAAAAATACTGTATATTCAGGGGCCGAGCCATCAGAAAAGAGCCTCTGAACAGTGACACAGCCCAAGTCTGCAGTCACTAAGAGTGCTGAAAGTGAGGGAAAACCAGGACACGTGATGGCATCCTCACCACCAAAGAGTGTAAGGGAACTGCCAACATAAATACCCCACCCTTCTTAACAAATGTCTAATTGCTGAATGTTGATTGCCAACTGCCCACTCTGTAGTCTCAGCCCTTGTGTCAGTTGCAGCTATCCAGTGAGAGGCGCGGCTATGGAGGTCGACCCTTGGCACACCTAGCTACCTACGATCCTCTATGGAACCATGAGTCTGGTTGTAAGGGCGTCGCTGCTGGGAGCTGCATTGCCAACATCCAAGGCCATTCTGGTGCAGAGGCCGCAATCAACTTGCAGGCTTGTGGAGGCTTGGCCTACGTGACCTACGTGACTGCTAGGGAGAAACGTTGAGTCATCCACCTTTGAGATGGAGAGCGTCTCTGCTGATCATCCTGTTCCTGTGGCAGACACCGATGCTCTTGGCTTATGTTTCCTAAATGGGGGCTGAGAGCCAACCCCTCTGAGTGAGCGAGTACTTCAGTTGGATCTGGGGCGAGACTCCAGAGTGCAAATCTTTAATGTTCACAGGAGCACTGTAGAACTGGAGGCAATCAGATTTTATGGTCGATGGCCACCCATGACATAGCATCAGCCTTTGTCCTGATGCTTTGATGGGCTGGTGATACTGCAAGATGAGTGCAAGCTGGCCTTCTGCCATTGATGAGGCACTATTCTGACTGATGCGGCTGTGGCGTGGTGCTTTTGAACAGAATCCTGTATTACTGCCTAATAATTGTTCTGTTGTGCCGCTCTTGAGTGTAACCAGGTCCTCACCACCGCATTCTGCCCAGCTTTCTCCTGGTGACTGCAAGGGATTGGGACTGGACCCCTACATCTGGTAACAATGAGCGATTGCCAGTGTTAGAGAGGTCTAGGCCTGGTGGCACACCCACACATCTAGGACAATAGCAGCCAACTGTCTATGTAGCTCTGATGTTAGGTCAACAGGTACCAGTTGAAGTTCATAGCAATGGGTTGTGATGAGTGATGGATATTTGCTTGCTTTCTGGTTCTGTGCACCTGTGGTCTCAGGGGACTTGTATTTTGGCTGTGGTCACATGCAGACTGTCTCTGCATTTCACTCATCAAGTTGTTTACTTCCTCAATGTGGTATTTGTATTGCACTGTGACCATTAATAATTTTACACCAAGGCACACTCTTAGTGTCCAGTGACACATAAAGCTACATTCCAAACTGAACACTTATGAAATTTGTGAAGAGCTACACCTGGGCCCACAGGAAGTAATATGTATTCACTTTTCTGTCATTGGTAGCACTGTCTATATTAAAATGACTTTTGAGGAAGCATGTGCTGACGTAGTTCGACAACACACACATGGAATGAAGTTTAAACATTCTGACTGGCATATGATGGTAGACATGCGGGTTTCGGTCATCAAACAATTTGGGTGTTTGAGCTCCCTTTTGAAGTGCCACAAGACGTGATCACTGAAGCCTTTCAACCCCATGGCTACATTGTGGTCCACATCGTGAAAAAATTACAGACATTAACGATGTACCATGTGTTAAATGGTGTCCAACAGAACAAGATAGAACTGTCCAAAACATACCATCCTATCTGCTGTTAGGTGGTGTGCAAGCCATTATCATGTATGATGGCCAGCTGCAGACATATGCAGGATGCGGACAAGAGGGCCATGTTAGGTCTGATTGTCTCCATCGCCTTGGCCATGCACAGCAGCCCAAATACCTTACTTCAGGAAGCGCCTGTTCTCCTGGCATCATTCTCCCATGGAAACGATGGTGCATGTGAGACGTCACCAGCACCATCTGCTCTGACAGTAGTGAGACCCACATGCCACGATGGACATTGAACCAAGTATGAGGCCTACTTCTGCTTTCTTTCAGACAGGCATGACTTCAGATGGTGAATGACCGTAGTTTGACATGGAACAGCGCCTCCAAAATCAGTGGTCGCCCTGAAATTGGAAGAATGCCCTCCGACGACATTCTCCTTCATATGGCAAAGCAGGTAATGGACCAGATACCATACAATGCTCTCTCTTTGAATGCTCTGACAACAGGAGTGGACACTCCCAGTGTCCCATCTGGAAAGCATGCTTTCCACTGCCTATAATCCTGCTTGACATTGATGGATCCTATGGAGCAAGTCACCCTGGATCCCTCTGTGGCACTGTCACCACCCCCAGCCCACGATTGGTGTGACAATCGCCTGTCACTACCTTTGATTTTCTGGGCTGACGATGTCGACGACAGATTAGATCAGGATGCAGGCACACCCTTGGGGAAGTGCCCCATGGTGAATGGTGGCACCTGACCCAGCTTTCACCAGTGATTGTGATCACTGTGGCTGCACTGGATGTTTCATGCCAACTGGACATCTCTGTAGTACCCTCCATGCCAACAGGGAGAGCACGTCCACAACACTATTGCAGCACGAAGACGAATCAGGCCTCCATTCGGGTTCCACATAAATTGGCAATGTTCAGAGACATCATTTACACTGCTGATGTTGATATTGCCCTCATTGCTGTTTTTATGCTCCTATTTCCTGCATGGCCCTTATCTTCCACGCCTCTGACAACAGTAGTGGAGCAGCCATCCGCATACATATAAGGCTCCTCACTGAAGAAGTAGTATACCTTCCTAATGCTAAGTGTATGGCCCTCATGCTGTTCTACAATCACATCCTAAAGGTTGCACTATCTGGCTCCAGCTGACGTCACACACCTTCTTTACTGATAGGTAACTCAGCGGTTTGAGGGTCCACTGGATCATCTGGTCCTTTGCGGGGACTTCAACTACACGCAAAGGCTTACTGATCAACTCCCATGACATTCCCCATCTGTGACATTCTCTACCATCATCGACCAACTTCAGTTTATCAACACATAGACGAAAGTTCAAAGCACCTGCACAGGCTTCACATACAATACGGTGTACTCGTCCAGTCGTCTCGACCACATACATCACACATGTTCCCTTGCTGGTGGCACTCGACATGCTGAAGTTTGGCCTCTGGTTTTCTCTGACCATGAGACCTACATCTGCAATGTAGCCTTCGCCCACCAACAGGTGTGGCACAGTCGTGGCCTGTGGAAATTAAACTTTGCCCATTTGACTGTCCCTGACTGACGATGGATCATTTAGGATGCAGTAGCGCATCATGCTAAAACGCAGATCACGACACCTGGAAGGGACACTTGTCAGATCCCTCACTCATGACTGTATGCCTCACGAAACGCCACTGATGTGCCACCTCCTCACAGAACGCTGACACCGTTGTCGATCTCTCATACACAAACTCACCGATGTGGAATGACGACTATGTACTACACAATGCGCCATTCGTCACGCCTTGCGGGCTAAAATTGACTCAGTTGCATCTACTGATTCGGTTACGCAACTTGCAAAAAGTCAAGAAAACTTAAAGGACATAGTAGGTAATCTAAAACTTGGTTCAGAAAAACACATGGAGGAAATCAGTTCATTATCGGAGAAAGTAGCCGAACTTTCGGATCAGTTCACTAACTTATCAACAAAGATAGATGATGATCCGAATCTTACTGACGCAGAAGAGTACGAGCAAATTAGGAAATTCAAACAGAATCAGAATCAAATTAATACGCAACACAAAAGAGAAATCCGGGAAGTACAAGATCAGTTGGCACAGGTAAGAAAAGAGTTACAAATTTCAGAGGAGACTCGTGCTCCGACACGGGAACAACGATTTAGAAATACAGAGAAGCTACAAAGTAATAACACAGGGCATATCTGAATTATGAAAGAAATTGGCTAGGTGCACCGAATTTTGAGATGGAACCGCCGACACGACATAACAGTGACCGATTTGCGACCCGCCGACACGATGATTTTGACTATAAGCTGTTCATTACTACACGTAAATTCAAAACATTTAAGAATTCTGGTAACGACATTCATCCACAAGTGTGGCTTCATTAATTCACTCATTGTTTTCCTCCGCACTGGTCATCAGATCACAGGTTAGAATTTATGTGTGGCTACTTAGAGAATGAAGCAGCTGTAAGAATGCGATCGGTCATTCGCGATTGTCACAGTGCAGGAGAATTTTATCATGCCTTCCTCTGAGCATATTGGTCTCAAGCTACTCAAGATCGCGTAAAACATAGCATCATAATGATCAAGTCTGAATTTTCCAGACCAGTAAAACATTTCGAAGACATGTTGCACAAAAATCAGTATTTGACAAATCCGCACAGTCCCTCGGAACGCATCAGGATTTGCTTAATTAAATTGCCTGAACATTTACAACATATTATTTTGGCAGGAAATTGCAAAGACGACATCGAAGCTTATCAGGGACTGTTACAAGATCTGGAAATAGATACTGGCAGTCGTGGAATGCGAAAACAGGAACACAACAATTACAGGTCATATCTGTCACAATTTCATGATGACAGAAATAATAACTGAACACGACAAGACTACTTTCATAACGCAAATCGTGGCCAAAACAGACACCACCTGTATGACAACCGTTGGCAGAGGAACAACAGTTACAGGGAACGATCATCTCTCCATGGTAATGATTATGACAGACAATATGGGAACCAGAATAACTATAATCAAGTGAGACAGAACAACTTCAGACGCAACGGTCCACCTCGCAGTTACGACTGGGAGAAATTCCCCACCACATAACCGACAAGAAAGAAACTATAGGAATTACCTACATGAGGAAAGACGGTTTAATCATGACAACAGAGCTGATTGTAACCAAAATTAGCGGTTTTCAAACAGGGCAGGGCCCTCTCGATAAGTTGAAATTGTAGAGGGTAGATCTCCAAATCCCAATAACGACGCGCGACAACAAAGAGATAGTAGTTACTCACGCCATTGGCTGCCACAAAAAGGACTTACGAAGCTGACGACGTAGTTGCCGTGGCTATTAATTATGTAAAAATGGAAGACATTAGGGACATCTTTCTCCAGGAACACGACGTGAAACAGAACAACATTGCATATCCTGTGATTCACCTTACAGTAAATGATGTAAAATTTACGGCAGTACTCGACTCTGGAAGTCCCAATTCAGTAATTAGCGAAACAGCTTTTAGCAAATGCAACAAATCGAACGATTGTCCCACGCTTCCTTTACGTAAAATTAAATTTTTGGAAAAACTGTAAATGTACACCAACAACTAACTTAGAATTCCTTTGTCAAAGCCACAGATTCACTATGAACTTTCTTATTGTTCCAGTATTGTCGACGGATATTATATTGGGAGTAGACTTTTTGAATGAATACGAAGAAACATTAAACGTTCACGATGCTGAAATAAGTTTAGGGAAAGAAGGTAAGTCAATAGCTTTGAAATTTGAAGATTGGCTCTCAAACCATGATGAGGAAATTAATCGGCTTTACCTCTTGTTTGACAACAGTTCGGAACTTTCGACGGAACTTGACACTAATAATCACTATGCAAGTATTGACATGGATGATATTGATGAGGTATTTGATGCTAATGACAATTCAGAATAAAATCCAAACAATTGAGAACTGTAATGACACTGATTTTGACATTTTACAAGCATATTCCACAGTTTTTATTCACAAAACAGGAACAATCAAAGGGTTTCAATACCAGTTTCGTGCTCGTGAGCACACTAAATTTTGCGTCAGACCATATGTAATTCCGGCACATTATGGGGACCGTGTCAGAACGGAAATACAATCTATGCTTGACGAGGGCATTATTGAACATGCTGTAAGCTCATACAACAATCCTTTACATGCTGTTGAGAAGAAAAATGGATCAATCAGGCTTGTGTTAGATTCGAGACAAATAAATAATATCATCATTCCGGAAACAGACAGACCACAAACGTTGGAAGAACTTCTTCAAAATTTTAATGGTGTATCGAACTTGATCCAGAATGTAGAAAATACATAGTTTTTGTTTGTTTCGGCGTTTGTTATCAATTTCGGAGACTTTCTTTTGGTTTGATCATTTCTTTGGCAGCATTAATTCGTCGGCTAAATTCCATATTACCCGAGTTCTTAAAACGCCATATCACCTTCTATGTGAACGATATTCTAATAGCAGAAGCCTCATGGGAACAACATAATCGCATCCTCAACAGTGTGTTACTTATTTTTGCAGAATCTGGAATTACAGTTGACTTGGAAAAGACTGAGTTCGCTGGGACAAAAGTGAAGTTTTTGGGAGACACTATTAGAAGCAATTGGAGCCAATCCAGTTCCATCCAAAAAAAAAAAAAAAAACAAGACCACAGTTTTCCAGGTCTCGTAAATATTTACCGTCGTTTTCTAAATATGCAAATTCTAGTAACATCAAAACTTTGTTCTCTCTTTGGAAAAAATACTATTCGGAACTGGGTCGAACAGGTACAGTTGGAATTCAGTTCTTTGAAAGAAGCGCTACTTAACGCGCCAATCTTAGCTCACCCAGGTATGTCACAAGATTTTTGCCTTTCTTCTAAAGTCGGTCTTGGTGCTCATTTTTTTCAAGAAGCCATAGAAAATGACACTACTGTTCAGAAAACAACTGCTTTTGCTAGCCGCGTGCTAACACAATCTGAAAAGAATTATTCCGTTACTGAATTAGAGGCTTGGTCATTTAACAAATTCCGTTTCTTTCTGTCTGCTAAACACGTAAAAGTATACAGTGATCATCGTGCATTACAATTTCCTATGTCTTGAAAATTAAATCATGACAGGTTAAAACGTTGGGCATTGTTTCTGCAAGAATTACACTTCACAATAGTCTACATTCCTGGCAAGGAGAACATTGTTGCGGACGCACTGTCACGTGCACCGGCTGGACTGAAGAAAAGTAACACAGGAGCCAACCTCGAGAAAAATTTCAGTATCCTTTACATTCAGAAAGTCATCACATCTTTAAAGGCCATTGCTCATGAGCAAGATAAAGATCAGATTTGGAAAGACATTAAAAGTAAATGGCATGAAAAGACACACACGTAGATTCATCATTATTATCTGGTTAGAAACAACATACTCTTCAAACGTTGCACTGTTGATGACAGGCTATTGGTACCTTACATTCCTCACGATTTTGTTAATAAGCTCATTTGGTACATTCATTTCAGCTGTGCACATTTTACTTCACGAAAATGTTATCATATTCTTCGGACAACTTGTTATTTTATCAATATGCAAACTAGAATTGGAACAGACTTGTCTATTTGTAAACTTTGTCAAAAAGCTAAACCATCTACCATCTCTCGTAGTTGTTTCCTATCATTCCTACTAAATTAAAAGAATTTGCTACTATTGACCTCTTGGGACCCCTTGTCAGAACATCGAATGGATTTCCGAACGTTTTAGTCGCTGTTGAACTTACTTCAAAATTTGTTTCTTTCGCACCATTACGTAAAGCCACTGGACGGTCTGTATTCAACGCCTTTGTTTAAAATTTTCTTGCGTGAAGTTGGACACGTTGCTCAAGTTATTTCAGATAACGGACCGCAATTCAGATCTGCTGTTTGGCCACGCATGCTTCGGAATCGTAGAATCAAACCTGGTTTTACTTCATTGTACTCGCCACATTGTAACCTGTCAGAAAAGACTATGAAGAAATCAATAAGGTTTGCAGACTTTATTGTCACAGAAAGCATCAGTATTGGGACAGATATTTACACTTATTTCAAAACGTGCTGAATGAAATGCCTCATGACTCCACTGAATTACCACCTATTCTTAAACTGAAGAATGAAGAACCACCAAACAGAATCAGAGAGCTTGTACCTTTTCCGAATACACGTAAACTTCGACACAGAGACATAATTGATTGGGCTATTGAAATATTAATTCTGCTGCATACAAAAGGAGAAAACTACATGGTAAAGCAAATGCAAAGAAACTATATATTGGTCAGAAAGTTCTCATTAAATCTCATTCATTGTCATATAAGAAGAAACACTTCAGTCACAAATTCTTTCTGATTTACAATGGACCTTACAGGATCCAACGTATACCACATGATAATTGCGTTGAAGTTGAAACTCTGCCTACTAGAAAAAGTAAAAGATTACACCACATTTCACATGTAAAACCATTTATTGAGAGATTGTTTGCTTTCTGACTTGGTCATTGCTATAAGATTTCTACTTCCCTTTACTATTATGCTTTGTCATATTTAGAAACTGTTAACATCCAACGTTATTTTGAAGTCAACTATCCAGTCAAGAACCTAGGTAACTTATTTAGACAGTAATTACGAATGCATTGTTATAGTGGACAGACAACACAGTGCTATTGTGTGTATATTTTGTTTGTTGGTTGCAGGATTACATAACGATTATAGTGCTTACATATTTGGAACATATACTGGTAATGAGATTTTAATGCAACATTTTGGTTTACTTAAAAAGACATTTTGTATTTGAAGTACTTTCTGAGAGATTACAGACGACTTAGTATTTGGTTTGTTTGACAGCTACACGATTTTATCACGACGTTACTAATGAGTGACACAATTTACATTATTACTTTTACGCAGTATTTGTTTTATGTCTGCACAGTTTTTCTACATTCTTCTGAAAAGTAAAACATGTTTTTGCAGTAACTTCTGTGGTATAGCTACAATGAGACAGCCTTTTCTGTAACACAACAATATGTTACAATACAGTACTTTCTTGATCACTGGAATGAGCATAATAATTACATCTATATGCATAGCATTTCACTTTTGTTTATGATGAGGTAAGTACATTGACTTCTGCAGAACTTTGCTTATGGACGACAATAACTACGACACTTGGCAAATTTTTACCGTTAAGTAGTGACAGAAATTATCTTACAGCAAGACGCACAGTTTAGCGCTACAGGACACGCATTTGAGTGGTTAAATTTTGTACTTGGAACATTTTTAGAAAGGTTCTTGAATTACAATGATACAGTGATGGTTTTTAGTGATATATTTCATCATCTGAGGGCATAATTGCGTTAACCCTCAGGGGGGTACATGTTTACTTTGTGGACTATACGTGTGGCAAGTGCAAGGAGCCGTAGCTCATATGGTATTTGCTTATTCAGTTTTACACATCAGTACCATATTTCTCTAACACAGAATTACACAGCTATCTGATTACTTAAAAGAGAGACAAACATTTTTTTTACTACATCAGTGACACATGTTTACATAATTACACAGTTGGATAACTTCACACTTATGAAATTGTATTTTGTCTGCATTTTGGGAACTGTTCGTATTTACTTCAGAAACCACTGTATTACTACAAGAGCATTTTTTTAGAGACTTTGAAATTATTGAAGAAAGTTACAACATTTTTGAAATTTGGTTAGTTATGATGTTATAATTTCGAGGACGACGTGCATTGTGACGTTGAGCTGTGGTTGTGACCATTTTGAAAGGTGAGTGCGTGCATGAATGTCAGTACCACAATGCTGATGGAAAATTTTTTGGACACTGTTATTAATGAGATTTTGTTTCTACACATTTCTAACATAAATTTTCAACCTGTGAATTTTTTAAATTTATATGAGACTGTCACTGTAGCGGAAACTGCTGTCGTAAATGTTTTGGTAAGGAAGGTAGGTGACCTTGACGTATTGTGCTGTGGGTGCCCAGCTGCAGGACAGTCGCCTGGAAAAAAAAAACCATTAGTGTGTGCCTTTCAGAGGCACAGGTGTAGAAAAAAGAGGCCATTAATCTCGCTATTGACATTTCTTTGTAGAAATCATCACAAACACGACACGCTCATACTTGAAAACATATGATTACACTTTTGAGCATGTGCTTTCTGATATTTACTGAGATGCCTATGAAATTATGAGAAATATTTTACATCTATACACCTGATTATGACTACTGTCTTTCTAGTTGAGAGATTTTGTTTACTGCTTTATGAAATGCCATATGGCTAGTGAATGATATCTTTATACTTTGCCTTATATATATATATATTTGCCTATTTTGTTTGATATCTGGTTTCTAGCTGCGCTGCAACAATGTTTAAAATAAAGAAATATTTAATAGATATCCTAATGTAAATATTTTCTGTCTACAGATCCATTAAACAATAATTTTATGATCTACTTTCTTAAAAAAGGGAGCACTAGGAAATGAAAGAAGTACAAGAAGGAGAACTGATATAGACATTAGGATGTAAATATACATTTCCCTTCACAGGAATTGCATACATAATTTTTTTCAACGGCTTGGTAACTTGTTTGATAGAATAAGTTGTTGTGATGCGTCACTCTAGTGTTAAGGTGTGACACAGGTATTACAGTGTAAATAGAAATTTCCTTTATCTGCATTGCTATATTTACTGTAATATTTTTCTGCTTGAGCTTTGTCATGTTTAGGTATAGTTTGTTGCTTTTGGTGCTGCTGCTTGTCAGGTGATGTCCTACTGAATTTCTCTTTGTATTAGTCTGCTAAGCCAGTTTTACTAATGATTTATTTTTCTTGTTGCTCCACATTGGCTCATATTAGTTGTAATGTTGCATTTGCTTTGCTAATTTATATTTATTGCTGCTTGCTTTGCCACTTTGCATTTTTTCTCATTCTTGTTTGTGTTAATGTTCATGCTGCTGCATTGCTTCATCTCTTAGTTTATGTATCTGAGCTCAGCAGATTTAAGTTAGCTTAAGAGGGGGTAGGCAGAATGCATTGAGGAGTTATATGAAAAAGATTTGGGCGAAAATGAGTGTTGTATAATGAGAAATAATTATTTTGAAAGAGGATATGAATAGACAAGTAGGGCTTAGGGACAACAGGGTTAGCTAGGGTTTTCTTGAAAACAAATAAGGAGGTAAAGAATATGTGATAATACAGAAAGCATGCATAGATATGACCTTTTGGGAATAATGATGAATCAAGGGAGATCTCCGAGAAGTAAAGAAAGTTTTGTTTAAAAATGATATACGATAAATACTGCAGTACCAAATGTTATTCCGAAAACAAACCCTGTCCTTTCCTTTTGTGTGATTCCACTACATGTTTATGTGTACCCATGTGTGTCTATGTTTTTCCTGTCTTTATGTGTTTATCTGACAAGAGTTATGTTGTAGAATTTTTCTAATACTAAACTGCATTTACTATGATGAGGAGTACTGTTATCCTCAAATATAACCTGTTATTTACTTTGGAAAAATGTTTAGATATTACTTATTCTGTTATGTTTTCTTTTTATGCTCATGCATCAATTCAATGTTCTAATTAATATTCTCATTTTCTCCATTTATTTACTTATGTCACAATTCCTATAATACTCTTGTATATGCTTATTTCTATTCTTTTGTAACGCCTGAATTGCTACTACTGTAATCATTACGTTTTAATGATTTTTTGTACCTTTGTAATTGTATTCTCATGTCATAAAATTGTAATTGACAGCAGTTCTTCAAAAGAAGTAAATATTAGGGTTTCATTTCACTGCACACAGTTCTGTTGGTCATAGTATATGCAAAATACTTGAGAAGTGAAAAAAAGAACTGTTAGTGCTTGCAAGTGTGTTGATAATTCAGCATGGGGCTGGTTAATAGCATTGCTGGTTCTAATAACATTTCAAAAATTTTTTTTGTGATTGCACAAGTGGTAGTTCATGGACTTGTTATATTGTTCGCAAGACTCTTCGATGGTGGTTGTGCACCTGCACAGTCGCAACGGATGGCTGCTGGCCACCTCTAAAAGGACTACAGTGGGGATGGCCTCTGTGGCCGAGCGGTTCTAGGCACTTCAGTCCGGTCGCAGGTTCGAATCCTGCCTGAGGCATGGATGTGAGTGATGTCCTTAGGTTAGTTAGGTTTAAGTAGTTCTAAGTTCTAGGGGAACTGATGACCTCAGATGTTAAGTTCCATAGTTCTTGGAGACATCTGACCCATTTGAACTACAGTGGGTCTGCACCTTTGGTGGCCCAGCAATAAAAGGACTACAGAGGGTCTGCACCAGTGGTGGCCCACTAATACCATTTTCTCTACAGGAAATACTGTGGGTCTGCTCTGTGATGACCTACCTACCAATATTCTTCAAAACTTCGACTGACTCTGCTGTGCTTTGCTCTGTTGTGACCCATTACCCGTCTGCATGTCAAGAGTCAGCACTGTCTTTCTATTGGAAGGACAACATTACTTCTTCAAGACTGCATGAAAATCTACTACTTCCGTGTGCATTTTCTTTTACTGCTCAGACTTTGTGCATAAAACTGTAATTACTGTGTGATGAATGATCATGACCGTCTTTAGGGACTATGAGGAAAATTTTTGCTTTTGACCAACAGTGTACCAATAAGTGTGTGCATTTGATATATTTGTTATTGTGAAAAATTTTATGAAATCAGTATTGGCCACTGCCCAAAACAATTTCTAAAATTTTTTGTGGGGAGCATGGGGGCTATATAAGTAGGCTGTTTAAGTTTTTATGTTGGTGACGCCACATAGCGCTCTGTATTAAAATCGCTGACTGCGCTGTGGGCAGTCTGTGGCTGGTTGGACTCATTGGTGGAAGTTTTTCGCCAGTGTAGTGTTGGGCAGTTGGATGTGAATAGCCCATAGTGTTGGACAGTTGGAGGTGAGCTGCCAGGAGTGGTGGGTGTGGGGAGAGAGATGCCAGAGTTTTGAGTAGTTAATATGAGCGGACGAGCTGGACACGTAAATTGGATGTCATAATGACTTTTGAACGCTATTAAGGTAAATACATTGTTTGTTATCTATCAAAATCTTTCGTTTGCTAACTATATGCCTATGAGTAGTTTGTGCCTTCAGTAGTTAGTATCTTTTATTTCGCTGGCAGTATTGGCGCTCGCTGTAATGCAGTAGTTCGAGTAACGAAGATTTTTTTGAGGTAAGTGATTCATGAAAGGCATAGGTTATTGTTAGTCAGGTCTATTCTTTTGTAGGGATTATTGAAAGTCAGATTGTGTTGCGCTAAAATATTGTGTGTTAGTTTAGAAATGATCAGAACAAGTAAAGAGTTCCACTCTGGAGTTTGAAAATCAAGTAACGTAGGAGTTTTACCAGCACAGTCATTCTTTTCACTCAAACGGGAAGTTTCAAACTTTGTATATTATTCTTTAAGCATTATCGTATGTATTTTCATTGTTTTGCTATTTTTAGAGAATTTTTTTCGTTATTTATGTGACTTCCTAGTTGTTTGGTGATGTTATAATGCGAGTCGGCAGTCGCTATGCCCCGAGAACCCAAATGTTACGTCCTCACTGCTGAAGATAAATGGGTGGAAGGTGACCAGAGGATCTGTTACCGTAGGAATCTGGACAGGCAGGCAAAATATTGTGAGGCCTGAGTTTCTCCCGGCACCTACAACGTTCGAATAACTTACAGGAATGCAGCTGGGGGACGTAGCCGACAACCACAGATATTCTGACAGGAGAGCACCATGCCACTTTCAAGGCAAAGCTGTAGCAAGTGTGCACTGTGCAAGGGAATTTAACACCTCGGTTTTCAGTTAAGACCAAAGATGACCGACGTCAGAAGTTATCGATAATGAAATTAATAATCAACGGGTGAGATAGCATAAACTCTGTCCGTCTGGTTTTTGATTTGGGAGAGAGGAGGATTCCATGCAGAATTTAAGTAAAAACCACCATCTTTATTTATAAGGTTACTTGCGAATTTAATTTCAACAGTTTCCTTAACAACACTATCTCAGTCACTGGAAGTCCACGCCAGAATCGTTGTGTTGCTATATTTTTGTAACGAATTAACACTAACCTTACTAATACTAGATCTAGACATCGTGCGACACAGTTGAGAGAAGCTCAAACCGATGATTCTGTATTGGGTGAAATATTGACGAACATTTATCACAAATTAGTAACGTGAGTGAAAGTTCCGAAAACATTACGAACAAGTAGGTTCACACTAATTTATTAGCAGAACAAAGTACACGACAAAACATTTGTTATGAAAGTTTAGTCTTTGGAGACGAATCTGTGGGAGAAGAGACAGCACAATTTAGTTACATTTGGCAACGAACTCAGGCAGCAACGGTAGACCACGGTTTTGGGCTAATTCTCTTATGCGAACTGTAGTCGCGTCGCCTTCAGTTGGTCTTAGCGTCCAATCTAGTAACGTCGTTCTTGTAGAATTGTTGCTAATGACGAGGAAGGAAATAACGGAAACCAGTAGGTCACAGAAAGAAGTAAAAAAGACACAGGAAGAAAATATACTAGGTCACAGGAAGAAATAAAATCACAGATACAGAATCTGTCATTTCAAATTAGGCGCCGCGCGGGATTAGCCGAGCGGTCTCAGGCGCTGCAGTCATGGACTGTGCGGCTGATCCCGGCGGAGGTTCGAGTCTTCCCTCGGGCATGGGTGTGTGTGTTTGTTCTTAGGATAATTTAGGTTAAGTAGTGTGTAAGCTTAGGGACTGATGACCTCAGCAGTTAAGTCCCATAAGATTTCGCACACATTTGAACATTTTTCAGCCTAGGCAAAAGATGAGTGATGCATTCTAGCCAATAATAAATAATATTGAGGCTATGCTACGTAATGTTGGGACAGAACTAGGTCAACAGAACGAAACATTTTTAGAAATAATTGAAAAGTTATGTATGAGAGGTCTTTAAATACTGAAAAGAATAAACTTCAGAATTAAGAAGAATTAATACCCAAGATAACTACGATAGCAGAGAATTTAAACCATTAGATAAATTGTTTCTCCCACATGGGATATTATCTCTCCTTACATATAGTTTAAAAAAATGTATACACAACAGGGTGTTGTTTTGTCTTCTTCCTCGCAGACAGTTTTAAGAAAAAAGTAAGAAAGTTCTATTTATGACTTATCGGGTTATGATTAGAATACTACCAAGGAAACTGAATCGTTCGAAACTTTCCAATCCTACCCGTTCGCCGATTAAAATCTGCGAAATACTGTCATTGAAGCTACTATTCTCAAAGAACTAACACCTGGAGAGGTCTCTCTCATACCCCTTACATTAATGATCCCAACCGGTTTACCCACTCATTTTAAGCGACTTCTGTTTCTAATCAAGGTTTTTTTTGCAATAATAATAAACAAGACTCTTGGTCAGAGAGAAATGGGAATATGGAGATGAACAGAGAAGGGGATGGAGATGTACAGAAAAAGAGTGAAAGGAGGGGTTGGAGAGAGAGAGAGAGGGAGGGAGAGAGAGAGAGAGAGAGAATGACGGGAGAGGAGGGGATAGGCAGAGAGAGGGGTTACGAAGTCGTGGACAGAGAGAGGGGGGAGGAGGGGCAGATGGATGAAGCGAGGGGAGAGGAATAACAGATGGACAGAGATAGGGGGAGGAGGAGATCAGGACGTATATCCAATTCCAGTAAATATTTCGCACTTGCGAAGCATTGCCGGCTTCGTTAGTGGTCTACAGGGTGACCCAAAAGTCCATTAACTTTCGAAAATTCGATACTTCACTGAATAATGTAGATAGGGAGGTAAAGTGACACACGTGCTTGGAAGGACAGGGGTTATATTGAAACCAAATTAAGTGTACAAAATGACCAACAGATAGCGTTTCATATGATGCAAAAGCAATAATTATCATGAGAACTGAATTTTAGCGAAGACGATGTTCTGTATAACAAATGCTCAACTTCTCGGCCATTGCTTTGCAACGATACTTTTACTCGAGGGATAATACTGTGAACAGCACCGTATAGCAGATCAGTAGTTATGGTGAGAAATTGCCATCGCGGTATACCTGTGCTTCAGGTAACACCACAGCCAATAATTGCATGGATTGAGGTCTTGGGACCTTGGAGGCCAAGCATGACGGACATGGTGGCTCAGTGCACATCCTCAACAAACGATGTGCGCAAAAGATCTTTGAGATATGTAGCAATATGGAGCACCATCCTGCAAGAAAGTCGTACATTCCAACAGGTGTTTGTCAGCCAGGCTAGGGGTGATCAGGCTCCCTGTCACACCACAGATCATTTTTATACACGATTCTCAAGTGGCGTCACTGACGTATTGCTATCCATTGCCATCTGTTGGCCTGATTTTGTACTCGTTTTCGGTTTCAATGAAACCCCATTTCACTGCAGGTAAGTGTGTAAAGTTTTACCTCTCTACCTACATTATTTTGTGAATTAGTGCATTTTCAAATGTTAATGTACTTTCGGGTCACTCTGCACGCAGACGATTTTGGAGATAGCCACAGAAACCCTCTTAGATTGTTTGCAGATGGTGCTGTCGTTTACTGTGCAGTCATAAGAAGATCAGACCCAACAACAAGATGAGTTAGACAACATATCGTTATGGTAGGAAAAGTGGCAATTTACTGTAATAATGAAAAGTAGGCTATCCACATGAGTATTAAAAGCAATCTGTTAAATTTCGATTGCTACATAATTCATACAAATACACTGACAGAAAAAAATCGCTGCGCCAATAAATAATTAATGTAGAGTAACGAAATTCTAGCAATACATTTGTCTAGAAAACATATCTATGTAATTTGCATTGCACGTTCACAGGTTAATGTAATCGCGATAAAAGCCCTTGCAGATGCACGAATAGTCAGTGTAACCGCCAGAATCTACAATGGGTGTATGCAAACGTGTGTGCATTGTGTCGTCCAGGTGCCAGATACCAGTTTGTGGGATGGAGTTCCATGCCTGTTGCGCCGGCATTTGTGGCCGAGAGGTTCTAGGCGCTTCAGTCTGGAACCGCGTTACCGCTACGGTCGCAGGTTCGAATCCTGCCTCGGGCATGGATGTGTGTTATGTCCTTAGGTTAGTTAGGTTTAAGTAGTTCTAAGTTCTAGGGGACTGATGACCTCAGATGTTAAGTCCCATAGGGCTCAGAGCCATTTGAACCATTTTTTCTACTTCGGTCTTCATCAGTTATTTTGTTCCCCAAGTAGAAAAACTCATCTACTACTTTAAGTGTCTCATTTCCTAATCTAATTCCGTCAGCATCCCCTGATTTAATTCGACTACAATCCAATATCCTCGTTTTGCTTTTGTTGATGTTCATCCTACATCCTCCTTTCAAGACACTGCCCATTCCGTTCAACTGCTCTTCCAGGTACCCTAAAAAAAAAGAAAAAAGAAAGTTTCTTGCGGTCGAGACTGTTTACTCCCATTTTACAGATCTGGTGATCGAACAGGTCATGGTAACTTGTCGACACTCTGTAGAGCATGTACAGCGGTATGTGGGCGAGCGTTATCCTGGAATGCCGTTTATGAATGGCAGCACAACAGGTTGAATCACCAGATGTACGTACAAATTTGTAGCCAGGGTGCGTGGAATAACCACAAGAATGCTCCTGCTGTCATACGGAATCGCACCACAGACCGTAACTCCAGGTGTAGATGTAGTGTGTCTACTCTGCGGACTCACCTGGCCTCCTTCCACCACCAGCTTATTCCTCTGAATGCGAAAATATTTTTTTGACGCTCGCCTATATAGAGAGAAATGATGATAATAAAATAAGAGAAATCAGAGCTTACACGGATAGCCCTATTGGACGACCTCGATCAAATCTGGTGAGGTGTTGGTAATGGCGTCTTTGCCACCTTAAAGGCATGCTTGACTAACATCATTATATCTAATCTCAAAGGTTTTTACCGGGCGCTGGTCGAGAGTGGAATGGTAGAGAAATATAGATATGGGGCGACTATCCTGTCGGATATGGACAGAACAGACACCACATATCAATACATATATGAGCGAGGACGGCTCTAGATACTTTCAGTGCGGGTGCTACGAAAAGAAGGGCTAAGACATGGAGGCACTACCTCCGCGTGACATCTTGAGAATTTGGGTTGCTTGGGAAGGGTGTCCAGATAGTCGAGGTGGTGTAATCGGTTCGGTCAGAATGGCTGCCCTCTGTAATTAGAAAAAAAACTAAGTGATCAACGCTGAACTTGGAGGGGTGTCATGCAAAGTCCGCCCAGACCAGATGTCGAGAAAAATGAAAAAAAAAAAGAGTGTTTAAGGCAACCGTTCAAGAGAAGCTGCGCATCCAGGTTCGAGTCTCGGTCAAATTCAAATTTTCACCCTTCACCATTGATTTCTTTCAAAGCCTGTAGGCGCCTGAAGTCCTGCGTTCTCATAATATAAGTGAAGATGTGCTCCTCTCTGGGGGACACCCTCTTGAAGTAGCACTGTCCGTGAGGGTGGAGACGTTTGTGTTTTTGCGTGAAGCTGAGGGCTATGCTAGCTGTGGGAAACTACAGTCGCTAAGGTCTTGGCTGATCGACCAGACTAAGTGTGACCCACAACAACCTGTCATCTCACATCGATTTCCTGTTCTTCCCAGCTCCTCAATACTCAACCCGTAGTGTGATGCGATCCATGCCAAGGGGTGCATGGCACATGAGAAGATATGTCATGAACGGAGCCTCAGGGATACCGGGCGACCTCCCTGAGTAATTAGCCTTGCACTGTGTGGGGTTTCCATGGTGTGGTCTGATTAGATCCTCAACTCTCTTGGGACCAAAATGGACACGAAAGAAAATAGGAATATTGAGGGGCAAGTGGAGACCTCAGACACTCAGACATTGGGGCTGGAACCGATGGAAAACAGCCCCTCAGCTGAACAGGGGGACAGACCTGTTCAAGAAGGGGAAGTGGTTACTAAGAAGTTGGAGTAGGTTAAGATCAAAGACATGCCTGGGGCTCAGAGGAGGAAACTTGTTAGAGAACAAAAGCTAAAGAAAGAAAAAGAGTGGCTTCCTACACAAAAGTGGAGGGAACTAAAAGGGTCTGAACCCAACATCTCCAAGAAAATACTGTCCCAGGGCGAAGGGGGGTGTACAAACCCCTTCTACATCGAGAGCAGGAATTAAGAAAACAAGGGAGGAATCTAAGACTCCCACTTCTCAGGACAAGCATATTCAGAAAAATCTGAGGCAAGAAATAAGGAAACAGACCTATAGTACTGCAGTCTCGGTTTATAGGATGTCCATTATCCAGCAAGGGTGTCCACTGGTCAAGAGCTCGTGCAGATGGATGTCTTTGAGAACATTGGGGGGGGGGGGGATGCTGGTCCAGGACCCATATTCAGGAGAATCTATCTGGATCACAGTGCTCTTTTATTTGTTTGTGAGGGGGTGTATACAGTGGACTAGCTGAAGGAAAAGGTGCCCCTAATATCATCGTGGGAGGATGCGAAGCTGCTGGTAAAGACAGTGTCTGAGCTTTTCAAGACTGCAAAGATATTAATCTGGGTGCCAAAACTCCTTAAGGATACCTCTACAGGGAAAATAGGGTCTCAAGACCCGAAAGTATCGACAGAGGATTGGAAGATAATCAACTGGAAGGTCACATCAAACAGCCAAACCCTTGTGGTTGAAGTCAGAGAGAAGTTCCTTAAGGCATTGCGGGAACAGGACCCAGACTGTTCTTGGAGTTCTCGCAGGTTGCGTCAGGGTAATCAAAGGCATCAGAAGCGACAATGGCGGCAAGACGGAGACTGAATGTGCTGCAAATAAATCTGCAATACAGTAAAATGGCTACTGGTGCTCTGTGTCGTCTTCTGGAAAGACAAGAAGTGGATACGGCCCAGTGTCAGGAACCCATTTTATATAAAGGGGGTGTATCGGGCCTTGGCGGCACTGGAGGTAAGCTGGTTTATGTTAGAAATATAAGGAACTCCAGAAGGGCATTTATGTAAGAAATGTGATCCTCTTCATGCCGATGGCGAACTTCTGTTCTAGGGGCTTAGTGACCATCAGGATGTGGCAACGTGAGGAAGGTATCACGAGAGAGTCTGTTATGACCTCAGCATACTTTCCTTATGAGGACAGTGCTCCTCATTCTCAGGAGGTGTGGAGATGATGGAAGCCTGTGCACAACAGCACGACCAACTATTGGTTGGATGGGACACTAATGCCCACAACTTAGTGTGGGGCAGCACCGACACCACCAGTAGAAATGAGAACCTTCTAGCTAATAGCTTAGAAATCCTCAATAGGGGCAAGGAACCTGCATTTAGGAGGAGGAGGAGGATATTAGTGTTTAACGTCCCGTCGACAACGAGGTCATTAGAGACGGAGCGCAAGCTCGGGTTAGGGATGGATGGGGAAGGAAATCGGCCGTGCCCTTTCAAAGGAACCATCCCGGCATTTGCCTGAAGCGATTTAGGGAAATCACGGAAAACCTAAATCAGGATGACCGGAGATGGGATTGAACCGTCGTCCTCCCGAATGCGAGTCCAGTGTGCTAACCACTGCGCCACCTCGCTCGGTCCTGCATTTAGGAATATAAGAAGGGAAGAGGTGATTGACATAACCTTCGGTTCCACTTTGATGGGTAGTTATGTCAAAAAATGGCATGTGGCTTTAGAGCCATCCTCATCAGACCTCATGTATATTAAGTTCGAGTTTGAAATGGGCATTAGAAAGGCCATGTCCTATAGGAATCCTGGGAAAACGGACTGGGAGGTATATGGGAGGGACCTTGACTCAAGCCTATTGGAAGCCAGTACTTCGATAAGAAATTCAGTAGAGTTTGAGGAGGTAGCAGAGGCAGTGACCACTGCCATCATGACCTCATACCATGACAACTGCCAATCACCAAGAAGTGCTCGAATAGGAATGTATCTTGGTGGAACAATAACCTGAAATCAAAGAGGGAACAGGTACGAAAACTGTTTAACCTTGACAGAAGGAAGGGACAATGGGCAGAATACCGGGAGGCTCTTGTCAAATACAATCTTGCAATTAAGCAAGCAAAGCAGGCATCCTGGAAGCTGTGAGGAGGTAGAGGGTACGGTTGTTCAGGCCAGACATCACAAAATCCTCGCTAGGATATGAACTAATCCAGGAGGAACTTTAAGGAAAGAGGATGCGAAGTATACAAGGACAGAACATGAAACGCTGGAAGTACTCCTCAAGACTCATTTTTCTCAATGTACTCTCTGACAGACAACATAGACCAGCACGAGATCTCTGTGAGATATCGATTTTCAGGTATTTGAAGGGAGAACTGGGAATCTGCCAGAGAATGTGTTGACCATAGTAAAATCCAATGAGCCATGGGAACAATACAGCCACTGAAGTCACCTGGCCCAGATGGAATTTTTCCATTGCTCCTGCAACAAGCAGGTTATTTAGGGTTGGCCTAGCAGCAGGAATCATACCTAATGTCTGGAGGGTAATGAAGGTTGTCTTCATTCCAAAGCCAGGGAGAACTGATAATACCAAAGCCAAGGATATGAGACCAATCAGTCTATCCTCCTTTCTTCTTAAAACGTTAGAAAAACTGGTCAACGTGCATGTTAGGGAGAGGAGGTTAACTATGGTCCCTCTACACATAAACCAACATGCATACCAACCAGGAAAATCGTGTGAAGCTGCACTCGACCAACCTGTTGAGAAGGTGGAGAAAGCACTACACTTTCAGGAAATAGCCCTCTTTATCTTCTTGGACATTGAAGGGGTTTTTAGCAACATGACCTTCGAACTCATGGTTAATGCAGCAGACGTGCATGGCTTGGAGACCAGCATTTGCAGGTGGTTTAGAGCCTTGATTAGTGGTAGAAAGGTAGAAGCCACTATGATGCAAGAAAAAATGGCGATCACCAGCAGCGGCTGTCCACAAAGGGGGGGGGGGGGGAGGAGGGGAGGTCCTATCCCCTCTACTGTGGAACCTTGTGGTGAATGAAGTCATTGTAGAATTAAACTCTAGACAGTACTTTTGCCAGGGATATGCAGACGATCTTGTCATAGTAATACTTGGCAAATTTTCAAGTACAGTCTGAACTATGGCACAAGAAGCATTGAACATTGTGCAAAATTGGTGCAGGAAACAGGATCTAAGGGTCAGCCCTAAGAGGACTGTTGTAGTACCATTGATGAGGAAGCAGATCGAACATACATATTGGAATCTCAAGCTTCTCAGTGAAACTTTACCAATGAAGGGGAAAGGGAAATATCTGGATGAGAAACTATCGTGGACCCCTCGCATTAGGAACACCTGTTCCAAGCCGAAAGGTATTCTATTGAGTAGCAGGAGAACTTTGTGGTAAAAACTGGGGTTCAAGCCCCAAGATTATGTACTAGATATACACCATGGTAGTAAAACCATGATCACTTATCAGCTACAATGTGGTGGAAAAAGGTAGAACAGCAGGTAGTTGCTAAGGAGCTTGCTTAGATAAAGAATTTGGCCTGTTTAGCCATCACAGACGGAATCAGCAGGACAACCACTGCTGGGAGGGGAACCATGCTGGACATGCCCACGTTACACCTGTGGTTAGAGATGGAGGCATCAGCTGGAGCACACAGGTTAAAGACTGGCAAAAACTGGAACTTATTGGGGTATCCAGGATATCACACTAAAATACATAGTGAGGTAGCCATAGCTAAGGTTGGGGAAGTGCCGGGCAACTATGTAATAAGTTCCAGCTGCTTCAACAAGCCTTTCAGTGTAGTAATTGGAAGTAGAGAGCTCTGGGAGAACAAATTTCGACACCATACTGGGGGCATAGTCCGGTTCACTGATAGTTCGAAAACAGACCAACATGTTGGGGCTGGGGTACACGGAGTGCAGCCGAGGTTGGAGAGTGCAACGTCTCTAGGGAAGATGCCCACTGTGTTTCAAGCAGAAATATCTGCTAACAGGGTGTGCATGGAGGGGAATTTTTGGGGGTGTTACAGAGGTCATAGTATTTTCATTTATTCAGACAGCCAAGCAGCCCTGAAAGCACTGGAAGCCTCTGCAACAAGACCAAACATCGTGGCAGAATGCCACAAAGTCCTTGTGGAACTAGGGGAAACCAACAGGATAAACCTATTTTTGGTACCTGGTCACTCAGGGGCTAGTGGTAATAAGCAAGCCGAATGGTTGGCCAGGATAGGGGCGATGATACCGTTTATTGGACTGGAACCTGTCCTGAGCAGCACAAAGGGGATGATCAAAATAAAACAACGAGACTGGACAAGGAGACAACATGTAGAATATTGGGCTTAGGCCCGAAAGCAAAAACATGCCAAGGTATTGATGCTGAAGGCATGTTCTGAGAGAAGTCTCTCAATCCTGGGCTTGAACAGGAGGAAAATGAAACTCATGGTTGGACTATTGACATGACATGGGATTTTCAAAAAACACCTATATACCATAGGGATAATAGAATAAGACCCCACATGTAGGATACGTGGTGTGGGTGAGGAAACAGCATCACATTTAATCTTCAAATGCGAGGCATTGGACATTAAAAGACACAGAATATTCGGATGAACCAGACCTGAAGAAACCGTAGCAAAGCACTGGTAAAGGATCTCCTTGCACCGTTCAAGGGCATTCGTTGGCTTTACTAGAGACACTGGGAACAATACTGCACAATAAACTATGTTTCAGTACAGGCAGCAGTGGGCAGTGGGCTTGACCACTGTTGTTTTTGCTTCCCTGATAAAATCAAATCATATCAGTCAAAGATGTGCTGGCGTAAGCTGTCGTCAGCACAACAGTCGGCAAAGATGTAGCGTGAAGATCGATAGTAGGTGCTCGATCAAGCATCCCTGTCACAAGAGAGGCCAGAGGCAGACTCGCAAGCAACAAGCCGACAACGCCCTCTCGACAGCAAGTATTTAGGCAGCCGCCGCTGACTGGTGATCACTCAGTCACTCAGTCACTAGTTCATAGTTCACTAACTGAGTCACTAGTTCAGCCATTGAAGGACCAACTCACACTCACTAGCTCAGTCACTGATTTGACTTATCACACCAGGCTGGCGCCTGTCATTCATTTGTGGAGTGGCACAGTTCAGCACAGGCTACCCCAGTGCCTAGCAACCCAAATTGTGACTATGTTACGAGCTTACGAAAGCTGTAAAATTTACGACCTGTTTTAAAATTACCAGGTAAGAGGTCTTCATGTACGCAGTAATGAACTAATAAATGAATACTGCATAGCTCGACTGTTGCACAGTAGTTGTTAAGCAGTGTAGGATCTGTCTCTGGCCTTAATTTTTTAATTACTCGGTGTGTTACACGGAATTCCTGTTACAAGAGACAAATTGTCGGCGCGCCGGACAGTTCTTTATCGCGGCGGCGGTCCCGAGTGAGGCAGAGCCCTCGGTGGGCAGGCAGGCGGCGGCGCCCATCGCCGCGGTGATTAATCGCCGCGCAGTCATCAGTTAAGCGGCTGCGGCCGGTGGCCGACGCGTGGAAGCGCCGCGTCCAGTCGCGCTCCTATGAAATATTGCCCGACTGGTTTTCAAATTAACGAGCCCCATTCGCGCAACTAGTTCTGACAATCGTTTTAAAGCATTCCGGTCTCGGTATATGTCCGCATTAGGCCCGTGATGAATTTCCCGACTGAATTACATCTATTATTCAGCCTGTTTCCTGTCAGGAGAACCACTTCGTGAATTTGCCTCGCGCAGTTTTATAGCAGCCGGCTGGAGCCGCTTTCCCAGACTGGGACAAAAGCTTAAGTTCTGCAGTAATTTTGCTGCCAACAGCTTGCGTTTCTAAGTAGGGCTTCCGCTATAGCTGTTCCGCCTATTCGCAGACAGACCAGCTTACTGCCTCTAAAAGACAACTCATAACATAATGTGACTAAGATGGCAACTTTAGTGTAATGTACCTCATTTAATTATGCAGCCGTGGCCGGGAGGAATGACTTCCCGCGTTTTCCTAAATTGGCGGATCACTCAACTACAGTATCTGATCAGAAGTATCGGGACAACCCTATGTAATGCGGAATTGACCACTGGATGCACGAAAAGTAGACCCGCGAGTATAAAAGTAGGCAGGGAGAACTGTTCTGACGGTAGAGAAAGAAGTAATAGCAGAATGGGTCGGTCAGGAGTGCTCAGTAACTTCGAACATTGATTAGCCATTGGATGTTGTGGTGGTAGTAAGTTCCTATGTGACCAAATTGCTGATGTCATGGCACCCTAGGCTTACACACTACTTAATCTAACTTAAACTAGCTTACGCTAAGGACAACTCACACACCCATGCCCGAGGGAGGACTCGAACCTCCGACGGAGGAAGCCGCGCGAACCGTGGCAAGACGCCTGAGACCGCTCGACTATCCCTCATCTACATCTACACCTATATTTATACTTCGCAAGCCACCCAACGGTGTGTGGCGGAGGGCACTTTACGTGCCACGGTCATTGCCTCCCTTTCCTGTTCCAGTCGCGTATGGTTAGCGGGAAGAACGACTGCCGGAAAACCTCCGTGCGCGCTCGAATCTCTCTAATGTTACATTCGTGATCTCCTCGGGAGGTATAAGTAGGGGGAAGCAATATATTCGATACCTCATCCAGAAACGCACCCTCTCGAAACTTGCTGGCGAGCAAGCTACACCGCGTCGCAGAGCGCCTCTCTTGCAGAGTCTGCCACTTGAGTTTGCTAAACATGTCCGTAACGCTATCACGCTTACCAAATAACCCTTTGACGAAACGCGGCGCTCTTCTTATGATATTCTCTATCTCCTCCGTCAACCCGATCTGGTACTGATCCCACACTGATGAGCAATACTCAAGTATAGGTCGAACGAGTGTTTTGTGAGCCACCTCCTTTGTTGATGGACTACATTTCCTAAGGACTCTCCCAATGAATCTCAATCTGGTACCCGACTTACCAACAATTAATTTTATATGATCATTCCACTTCAAATCGTTCCGCACGCATACTCCCAGATATTTTACAGAAGTAACTGCTACCAGTGTTTGTTCCGCTATCATATAATCATACAATAAAGGATCATCGCGGCAGTCATTGGATGTCATCTGAGTAACAGATCCATCAGGGATCTTTCAACCCTTCTGAAGTTGTCCAAATCGACTGTTGATGATGTGACTGCAAACAGGAAACACTAAGCAACAACCACAGCTAAACCGTGGAAAGCACTGCGGTACAGGGACCGTCAAAGATTGTGGAGGGTGCGTATAAAACATCGCTTGAAATCAGTCGAAGTAATCGCTCGTGAGTTTTAAAAATGCTACCGGCAGAGTAGCGAGCACAATGTTGTTTAGAAATTTAAAATAAACGGAGAACTATGATCAACCAGCTTCTCATAAACCACTCTTTATTGTCGCCAGTGCTAAGCGACGCTTGACAAAAGATAACTCGAAACGAGTGAATGGAGTGGTGGATCACACTATGCCCTGTGGCGCCCGCCCGGTTAGCCATTAGGCCTAACGCACTGCTTTCCGGGCGGGAAAACGTGCCGGTATCCGGCATGAATCCGCCCTGCGGATTAGTGTCGAGGTCCGGTGTGCCAGCCAGTCTGTGGATGGTTTTTAAGACGATTTTCCGTCTGCCTCGGCGAATGCGGGCTGGTTCCCCTTATTCCGCCTCAGTTGCACAATGTCGGCGATTGCTGTGCAAACACTGTCTTCACGTACGCATACACCATAATTACTCTACCACGCAAACATTTGGAGTTACACTCGTCTGGAGTGAGACTTTCCCCGGGGCGAGGGGGGGGGGGGGGGGGGGGGGCTGTCCACTGGGGACCGAACCGCACCGCACAATAACCCTGGATTCGGTGTGGGGCGGCGGCGGGGTGAGTGGACTGCTGTAACCTGTTATGGGATTGTGAAGCGCTGAGGGCTTCGGCGGGGACGAAGCCTCTCCGTCGTTTCTAGGTCCCCAGTTCAATGCAATGCAGTACAATACAATGCACTGTGGCATTCTGACGGAAGGGTTTGGGTCTGGTAAATGCCATGAAACTTTACGTGCCTTCACGTGCAGAGTCAGTTGTGAAGTACGGAGAGGGTACTGTAACAGTATGGGTTTGTTTATCGTAGGTTATGAGTTTTCATCTTATTGCGCTTAAGAAATCACTAAATGCTAAAGGTTATGAACACATTTTACAGCATGTTTCCTTTAATAGTAGAGGAACAATTCGGAGACGATGATTTCTTGTATCAGCATGACAATGCCACGTTTCAAAAAGCAACATCTGTGAGGCGGTGGTTGGTGGACAGTAAAGTTTCTCAAACGAACCCGCCTGGCCAGAGCCCCGATGTGAACCGTGTGGAAGACCTTTGGGATGAGTTAGAATGTTAACTTCGCTGTAGGCCCAAGCGTTCAACATCATTACTTTGTCTGGTTTCCGCTCTTGACGAAGAATGGGCTGCCATTACTCCACCAACATTCAGACAGCATACTGAAAATGTCCACAGCAGAGTTGAAGTCATTATAAAGGCGAAGGGGAGGCACATACTACTTTAATATCCACTAATAGCTGTCCTGATAATTTTGTTCAGATAGTGTAGCCTACCTATGTAATCCGTTTGTCACAATTAGGTGAAATTATGCTAATCTGCCTGCATTAAGGATCTTTTCCGTGCATAAATCGTCGGATGTGGCTCTGTTCATCAAGCTACGATATAATCTACATGTTAGCGAATTTCGAATTTGCTAATGCGAAACAGGTCAGTGCGCTAGCGAGGTGGCACAGTGTTTACAACAGCTTTTTATTTACTGTCTTTCGGTGTACATGTCTAAAAGATTCTGTATCTTCCGTAATCTTCCACAGGCAGAAAGTTTGCATTCGAATTCTGTGATATCGTTTCTCCTTGGGTTCCTAATATAAAGCTGATTTCTTTGAATATATGTTTATCAAAATGAAGCGCCACCCCGTGACACATGTTTTGCCACAAACCGCTTGCGGGGTGTAATTTATTTATTACTGGCTGCCGCACCCGGCTTCGCTGAGGGAGATACGAGACTGTGTGGTACTTGAAATAAAAGGATAAACTTTAAAGTATAAGAGGTGAAAATTTTTTACTGTAAAGATATTCTAACTACACTCACGCTCATAAATTATGCAGAGGTGTGTTGGTGCATGTCAGAGTACGGTGTAGTGAGTAAGTGTACAGACGTTTTCAGACGTGCTAATTGTGACTGTGTGTTGAAAATGGCTCAAAGAACACATATTGATGAAGTTCCATGAGCAGTAGAATACTAGGGCGACTGGAGGCTGGTCAAACACAGCAGGTCGTAGCACGGGCCCTCCGTGTGCCACAAAGTGTGATCTCAAGATTATGGCAACGATTCCAGCAGACAGGAAACGCGTCCAGGCGTTACAGTGCGGGACGTCCACAGAATACAACACCACAAGAAGGCCGATATCTCACCGTCAGTGCCCGCAGCCGGCCACGGATTACTACAGGTAGCCTTGCTCGGGACCTTACCGCAGCCACTGGAACAGTTGTCTCCAGACACACAGTCTACAGACGACTGAACAGACATGGTTTATTCGCCCAGAGATCTGCAAGGTGCACTCCACCGACCCCAGGTCACAGGAGAGACCGTAAAGCCTGGTGTCAAGAACACAGTACGTGGTCGTTGGAACAGTGGTCCCAGGGACCTGAATGGAGGTGGTGGTTTGATGGTGTGGGGTGGGATTATGATTGGTGCCCCTGCATGTCTTTGACAGAGGAACTACAACAGGTCTGGTGTATCGGGACGTCATTTTGCACCAGTATGTCCGCCTTTTCAGGGGTGCAGTGGGTCCCACCTTCCTCCTGATGGATGATAATGCACGGCCCCACCGAGCTGCCATCGTGGAGAAGTACCTTGAAACAGAAGATATCAGGCGAATGGAGTGGCTTGCCTGTTCTCCAGACCTAAACCCCATCGAGCTCGTCTGGGATGGTGTCGGTCGACGTATCGCTGCACATCTTCAAACCCCTACGACACTTCAGGAGCTCCGACAGGCACTGGTGCAAGAATGGGAGGCTATACCGCAGCAGCTACTCAAGCACCTGATCCAGAGTATGCCAACCCGTTGTGCGGCCTGTGTACGTGTGCATGGTGATCATATTCCACGTTGGTGTGGGGGTACACGGACAGGAAACAGTGGCGTTTTGTAGCACATGTGTTTCGGGACGGTCTTCTCAACTTATCACCAATACCGTGGACTTACAGATCTGTGTCGGGTGTTTTCCCAATGTGCCTATGCTATTAGCGCCAGTTTTGTGTAGTGCCACGTTGTGTGGCGCCACATACTGCAATTATCCTTAATGTATGAGCATGAGTGTATTTACAATACTTGTTAAAGAATAGGACGTAAAACATTTTATTGAAAACATGTTTTAACTATTTACAATACTTGTTTATAAACAACATTTTCATTTTGTCATCAGGGGTATGCATGTACAAATTTTTCGAATTTCCTACTCTGGAGCAAGCTACGCATAGATGACGTGCAAGAGTGTTTGAGGTTGATGTCGAAATATTTTAGCGTGTGTCCTTTCGCTTTTTTAATTGCAAAACGAAGGCTAATTTGAGTGAAAGCTGCAGTCTTTTAAATTGGAATAGCAGTTCAGTAGAGATCAGTGGTATCTTGAGGGTAAGTAGTGTGTGTCCTTTGCACTTTACATTCGTAAGATCGGCTTCGATGATGTTGTTCGATAGCTGTTTGACGATCATCGTTGTTCCATTACATAGTTTTGGTGAGTTGAGATTTCTGAGTAGTTTGATCGGAGATCCAATTTTAAGTCGAAGGCGGTGTAATAGTATTCCTTGTACTTGCAAAGACTTTAGAAATTCTGTAGGCAAGTTCACACTTTCTTCAACGTTCACCATTACGTCGATCGATTTGTATGTTCTCTCTTCACCGGCAACTTTCTTTTGGATATTAAAGCTGAAATCATCGACAATATTCCCAGAATATATATTATTATTTTTCGTCACCAAAATTGCCCTTTAAAATAGCCAGTTCGGATTGGTGTAGTTGTGAACAATGTTTGGATAAATTTGGTCGATGAGTTCGTATTCAGCAGTTGCCATGTTGCAGAAATCACTGTTGAGTTTAATGAGGCCGGTCATCTGGTCAATAGGATATGTGCTTTCGCCTATTTGAAAAAGTTGTTGAGCAAAATGTACTGTTATGCCGTCTTTCGATAGTTCAACTCTCAACAGTTGCAGCAATTATTTGTGCGGCCAGAGATTTGACTTTATAAAGCATGTATTTATCTCGTCTGCTAGCATTGACTTGGGGATAACTGGAAGTGTTCGTCGAAAATCTCCTGAGAGTGTGAGTAGAGCTCCTCTAATCACTTTTGAGTTACCTAGCAAAGCTTCTAATGTTCTGTCCACGGCTTCGAGTGATTTTTTAATGTGCCATTTGCATTTGTCATAGAAGATAATTTTAGCTTCCCTTAGAAGTTCACCCCGTCCAGATGCTCTTGAGATTTTAACAGACAGGGAACTGTTCTCCGGCTATACTCAACGGTAGTTGTAAGGCCGACTTGGCAGTTCGTCCTCCTTCAATAAGTGTGGCTGCAGTGCCGGGTGATGCCAGAGAAAGAGCTTTGTGTTGTTTAGCAGGTATTTCCGCCAGCAATAGATTTATTAGAAATGTTTTCCCAGTGCCACTTGGTGCGTCCAAGTAATTAATTCCGCCAGTGTTTCTGTCGATCAGGTCCACGATAACGTAAATTTCCTTTTGATTGTCATTGAGGACTGTTTTGTTTGATGTGGTTCGTTGCTGTTGTAGATTCTTTCCTTTGTACTTTCGAAGTTTAGCACTCTGATAGCATTTTTTCGTGGTGCTTGCATCTCAAGTTGTACTAAGGTCTAGTTGTTTATTGCTAAACATTTACCTTCTAGGCGAACGAGTGTTTCATTGAGGATGTCGTCGCTGAATTCGATGGTCAGTACATGATGAGCTTATCGGATCTGGTACAGTATGTCGTACCTCATACTCACTTTGAAGGAGTCCCATAGCTGTTTTGGACTCCATGTGTTACATATTGTTCAATTATGGCGAATAAGTCTCTTATTTGTTCAGCTGTGGCTCTGAGTGAGGCTTCTTGTAGTGTTAATTGCCAGTGGTTGCCGTTCTCCAGTAGTCCATGCGTTGGTATGCTTCTCTCCATGTCTGGCATAGGTAACCGTGAACAGTCTTGAGATATGTGCAATTGTTGGTCCCCCTATTTCGTGTAGCAACATACGGAGATTCAACCATTCGGCATTATTCGGACGTACGGTGTATACTCGGCCCGGTGCGCTAGTTCTCATGATTCCTGGGCGATCTTCTACTGGAATTCCTTGTTTTCGTCGTTGAAAGATTTTTCTTCTATACGTGGCGAATTGGCGTTTAGTGGCCCGCGTGATACGTGAATCATGTTTTTCACTACTACGTCGTACAGTTCCGGATCTTCTCGTGTATTGAGAAATCCAGCATGGATGATTTTGTCGATATCCGTGGGATGAATACTGTCTTGTAGCCATGTGAGACTGTGTGAGGCAGTCGTCGTTTTTGCCATTCTATTGTGCACATCCACTTTCTAACGTTTCCAAAGACGTGGTGTTTTGTGACGACTTCAATAAATCTCACTTGTTGTTGAGCTAAAACTCGGGCTATTATGTGGTGTCGGTGCGTGGAGGCTTGTGCATATCTTAGTTGTTCTTTGATTTCTGGCCACGGCGAGTTGCATGTAAATGTTATGAAGACGTCATTTCGTCCATATTTTCTTATGCAGGTCATGGCACCTTGAGTGTATTCGTGCACATGTCTCGGAATTCCTATGCATAGTGTGGGTAAGATTACTATTGTTCCAATGCCGTCAATATTTCCGTCATTTATGACTGCATCTCGAAGTTGGTTGTATTCTACCGTGAGTACTTTTTTCTGATTCACTCTTATGTGAAGCATCCGTTCCGATTCTATTTTTGCACACATATGTACAAGGAATTGTTGGAACAAACGGCGAGTGATTGTATATTTCATTGTCTTTGATCATTATGTGGTAAGCATAGAACTCCCTGGAAGTGACTTTTGTGTTTGTTTCTACGCCTGTTTCAGGTTGGATTTGTTTCACATGTATCTGCAATGTGTTGTAGTCCTTCTCTTCTTCGTTGTACAATTATGTCACGGCTTGTATTTTCATTGTCCACAATGAAGATGATGACTTCGACTGTCTGAGATGCATTAAATCGACGTTCGTGTTCTCCATGTGGTCTTTTGTTCTCTCGAATTATAACGTTATAGTCATCAGAAATTATTCGGTCCAGTGCTGTTTTAAGTATGTGAATCAGTTGATTGTGTTCGTGTCAGATCCTCTATACATATCGGAATACTTTCGTATCAATCCACTGATATTTGTGCATAGTTGATCAATTTCTATTTCGTCATTTCCGATGAAATACAACGATGGTCTTCGTTGGGTAATGGTAGTAATGATCCCATGTTGTGATAAATTTGTCCTTGGATGGAAAAAACAGTCGATTTCATCTCTGTTACTGATGATGAAGTGACACCGAAAGAAGATATTAGGAAGCAGGCTTTATATCCGTTAATAATTTGAAGAAAGTGTTTTGATTCTGGAGTTTCCCCGGTCACGCAATGTAAAAATTCCTGAGGAGGTGCTTCCAGTGATGGTAATCGAATTTTTCCATTCATGCAACAGAATCCTGGTGTTTCTCTACCGAATTTTTTGGCTTGGCAAAACAGGCAGATGTCGTCAGTTTTTCTGATGACGATTTGTTTGTGTTTGTTATGTTCTTTCGTCGGGTCGTAGTGGAATGCTTCATTTTTCAGATTGTGCTACTTACTTGTTCTTGTACGCTCTTCTCGTAGGATGATATTTTCGTGGCTGGCTTCAGTTCTCAGTCTTTTATTATAAGATCGTGTCGCAACTTTTGGTTCTTCAATCCGTTCATTTCGTTGTCATTCGGTTTCTCTGCTACTCGCGGTGCGTTCGCTGGGAACTTAAACTTGCTTCGCGCTCTTCGTATGTTTCATTTTTTCGCTGACGTTTTGCTTCAGAACTGGCGAGATCTCTTCTTCTTTAATGTTTGGACTTTCTCTAAAGTATAAATCAAATCAGCTTTTAATTGTCAAATACACTAAGTACACTTTACACACTTTATTTTCGATTTATATGTAGTCAATGCATCTCTTTGACTACTCACACTTTACTGTTGGTTTTTATTCACTCGCTGCACTACTTTTTTCGGTTCCTCTCTTCGTCGCTGATAAGAAACTGACTTTCGAACCCACGATGGTTCTTGCTTTACAACCCCTAACAGCTGGTAGCCCCATAAGTGGCAGTAAAACCCACTGACCTATATTAAAATCGACAATAGTCTAAGATGCTATCCTGAGTAAATCTGTACTGATGTATTTTGGATTTGATAAAATATTTTTCGTTGATCTGACTCCAGCTGCCAGCCGCAAGGTCAGAATTGCTCCTCTGGTGCCTTTTTCCTTTCATGAAATAGTACTGATATTCGTCCAGTAATTATTAATCATATATATTTTTGCTGAGTGTGGAACTCATTCGTATTCTGACAAAGAGGCAAGAGTTCTCGTTTACAAATGTAAAATTAAAACGGACACGTTTCAAACGCGCCAGCTGCAGTTCAGAGAGAGAGAGAGAGAGAGAGAGAGAGAGAGCTCCGCAGACGGCACGTAAGAAGTGAGTGGTCGTGGCGATCTTATTAGGCGTGTGCATTGCGACTTAATCGACGGGCAACATGTACGGCCCGGCTGCGTGTACGCGCTCCATTAATTAAGGCAGCGCCGGCCGACAGCCTGTCTGTTCGCTCGTCATTTATTGATTGCTCCTTGTGTTGGAACATTACACAGCAACATGCTACTGTTCGCCGCCAGAATGGTAACACGCTTCGGTCTCGGTCTGCGACCAAGTGTTGCCTAGGCGTTCCGCTAAGTCGGAAAATGTCGTGTCTTACACTTACTGAACATTCGGATCAGTATAAGGTACACAGGTTCTAAATCCTTCCATCATCCGTTTCATACGTAACAAGCACAAAATAATTTACGTGTCTCGAGATAACTGGTTCTTACACACGTGGCCTATTGTCCGTTAAGCCGTGCTCACACGGAACGTGAAAGCTGTCGTTGGCGAGGAACTGACCGAGTTTTGTGACGTCACAACTTGGGATTTCATGATTCAGAGAATTGCAGACAGTGAAAGACTGAATAAATCAAGTCAGACTTTTGCTTCGTGGAGTAGCACATGGCCATTGAGATGCAAGATCGCCTTTAAAGGCATAAGCAGAATTTAGGAGACGCCATATTGGATTACGTTGTCTACAGTTGAAACCTATAATTGGTGGATTTTACTTTATAACTTATTATAATTTACGTTCTGTGAATATATGATCTTTCAAAGCATCAGTACTTCGAGGATCTCTCAAAAACGTGCCATTATTGGTAAGATTTGTTGTAGTAAAAAGGCGGAAACTTCATACTGGTACTTAAAGAATTTCCATATTTCGTTGTTTTCTTATTTTAAGCTGCCTTTTGTGAAAGTATGCTGTACAAGGCACCGGACTACATTACCCACCTACACATACATAAATACACACACACACACACACACACACACACACACACACACGCACGCATGTACGCACGCGCACACACTTATACGAAGAATAGATAATACTGCAGCGAATAAATATTTTGGACTATATTTACAAGAGTGCTTACGCTGTTTCAAGTACGTGATTTTGCACTTTCTTGTTTCAAGCCTTAGATTTCATATATTGTAAAAATTCCGTTACTGCATAAAAGCAGTGCTCTCGAAAGAATAATTTTAGGGTTTTACTAAAAAGCGAGAAAGGTGAAAAAATTTTTATCTTATTATAAAATTGTGTCCCACTATTTGTAATGGAAGTTTTAAATTCAAATGGCTCTGAGCACTATGGAACTTAACATCTGAGGTCATCAGTCCCCTAGAACGTAGAACTACTTAAACCTAACTAGCTAAGGACACCACACAGATCCATGCTCGAGGCAGGATTCGAACCTGCGACCGTAGCAGTCGCGCGGTTCCGTACTGAAGCGCCTAGAACCGCTCGGCCACCGCAGCCCTCAGGAATTTTAAAATTTGGTGTTTTTACTGAGTGGTCATGGAATTGTCCCTTTCACCTTGTATCATAATCACGGGTACTGAAGTTTGTATGGAAGGATATTACAGGCAGAACAGCATGGGTATCGTATGAACAAGGGATCAAAGTGTGCGTTTTAATAGAACCAACGTAGCAGTGTTACGAGGGTCCGTTTTCGTAAACTAAACTCTATGATTTGCAATCCAGATAGAGACGATAATTGCCGCAGGAGAGCTCTGCGGTCACAAATCGAGTGGCACGTTCTGCGCGATGTACCAGATCCTTTCGCTGGAAACCACGCCAGGTATGCTTCACAGCGAGAAACACGCCCCTTGTCAGACTATCTTTAGGTCATAAACACACTTCTCACCGTTAAAATCGTAACGTTATGTAGGCTGCATGCAACAAACATGGAATTGGTACGCTTGAATTACAAATGTTTAGAATTTCAGCACAAACGCAAAAGTAAGCAGCAATAATGCCACTTATATTCTTTATATAAGGAAAGCTTACACAGTGGGATTTACATCAAAAAATTGCATCTGAACATCACTTGAAGGACAGACGTCTATCAG
The DNA here is from genome assembly GCF_021461385.2 of Schistocerca piceifrons. NCBI lineage: Eukaryota > Metazoa > Arthropoda > Insecta > Orthoptera > Acrididae > Schistocerca > Schistocerca piceifrons. Next base: position 289,899,619 of record NC_060142.1, read on the forward strand.
AAGGTGCCGAAAATCAACAGCTGTAGGTTGGTGACCAGATGAGAGTGCACTTTATTGTTCCCCGATATCATTTATCGAGTCAGTAGTGATCCCACGGTAGACCAGACATGGAATTGATAGGTTTAGGAGGACTACACTCAGCGCCAAGCAGGATGCAAGTTGAAACGTCCCCTTCCAATAATTTAAAAATGACAGTGCTGGAAAACCTCTTACGTTATTTGATTTTCAAACAGCTGAGCAAAACTGAACGTATTCAGACATCTTCTCTTTTATTATTCTGATCATCACTAAACTGACTCAAAATATTTTCAGCGCAACGCAATCTGACTTTCAATAAACCCTGCAAAAGAATGGCCCTGACTAACAATAACTTATACCTTTCATGAATCACTTACCTCACAAAAATCTTCGTTACTCGAACTACTGCAATACAGCGAGCGCCAATACTGCCAGCTAAATAAAAGATTCTAACTACTGAATGCACTAACTACTGATAGGCATAGTTAGCAAATGTAAGATTTTGATAGAGAACAAACAATGTATTTACCTTAATAATGTTCAAAAGTCATCATATATATATATATATTTTAAGAGGTCCATGATTAAGGAATTTGTTGCTAGCGCACTCGAGCAGATGTAATTTCGATGGATTGCTCACGCGCTGCCTGCGATATGTGAGGTATAAGAGAATCTCAGACCAGAGAGCAGTGTTGTATGCGCTAGGAACTGTGTAGTAGTAGTTGCTAGCGAGCAGTCGTGTGTGTGGAGTTGGCTGGGCCGGTCGTGGCGAGCGATGGCAGAGCCTGAGCGTTGTAGTATAAGGTAAAAGCAGCCTCGCGCATATACACTATTGTTATGTCAAGACCGATGTAAATGTTTTTAAAAAAATTACTTAATAATAATCTTTCTTATAAAAAATTAACTTTCGATAATCATTCATCTCAATTTAAAGAGCTTACTAATTTCTCCAATCCATGGTCATCCCGATTATTGCAAAGAAAAATCAGTTGTTCTTTTTATACATGACAAATCTATCGGCCAGCATTGCACTGAGCTGCGCCAGAAAAATTTCTTATAGGAGCAGATATATACGCGTTATCCGGCGACCTAATTGAGGTAAGATTTTCCAATTTATTCAGAATGAATTTTCAGGGCCATGACGCAGCACTGCTGACGTCCAAAATATACCAGTTTAAATTCACAGTCAATTATTGAAAGGTTATAAGTGAGCCACAATTTTATTGAGAGATTAGTCACATTGTATTATTGGTAGGTTACGAAATTTTACTATTTGGGTGGTTTTGGTGTGTATCTGTTGGAAGGTTACATTGAATGTGAATGATATAAATAATTATATTTTTTTCTGTTGGGAGGTTGTTAGATATATTATTTTTCTGTTGGGAGGTTACACTTGGCGACAACCGGCCATGATCATATTTTTGTGAATTTCTGAGAGGTAGTCAGTTATATATCTGCTGTTATTTACTTAATATTAAATGTAGTTTGCGTCTGGCGCAACGCATTTACTAATTTGTCACTCTTTCTTTCACAGATCATCGGCAATTTATTGCTCTTTGTTATAATTTTATTTGTTTCAATTTTGCTTTGTCTTTGTTTCATTTTGTGCTTATCTTTGATTTGTGAAAATGCCGCGAAAAACTGCTAACAGTACATCGCGATGTGCAATGAGTGAAAAAGCTGACTCGAATAATTTGACCGATAATACTAGCGACAGTCAGTGTAATAGTGATAATACTCTAATTAATAATCAGTGCGTGCCGATCACTAGTAATGATTTTATCCCAGATGATGAACAAACACATTCAGTTATGTCCACACTTAATTTAACGGCAAATGATGACGCGGCACGATCCGTCACAATGAACGCTGTCCAGTTTGACACACATGATTGGCAAAATTTACACAGTTAACAGACAAATGTTTCTAACGAAGGTGAGCAATGTACTCAAAATATGTCAGATTTATTTGATTCCGGTGTAGTGGCCAGCAGTGCACATCCAATTGGCGAACCTTTTCAAGAATCAGAGAATGACCAAATGGTTACACAAAACGTGACAATTGCAAATACGCCATCAAACAGCACAGAGAATGGAGTAGGTAATATTGGCGTGGATCAAGTTATGGCATTATTGGTACAACTTCATGAATCAAACAAACAACTTAATGAAAATCTCAAACACTCGAATGAAAAACAAGACAACAATTTCAAACAACTTAATGAAAAACACGACAACAGTTTCAAACAACTTAATGAAAGTTTCAAACAGTCGAATGAAAAACATAACAGGTCGATCAAACAAATTAATAAGAACTTTAAACAGATTAATGAACAGATTGCAGCCGTTGCCGTGCAATGTCATGATACTAAAGAACAATTACGTGAGGAAATTAAGGCTTGTGCTAGGAACAGTAGTGAAGAAATTAGATATGTTGCACAAGAATTAAGTAATACACATGCAGCCACAACGAAATTACTTAGAGATGAAATTAGTGCAGTCGCTAAATAATGTTCTGAAAACGCAACACAGTTACGCGACGAGTTTAAATTAATGTCATCAGAACTTTCATGCACACTGGATGCTAAAGTAGATACGAAATTTGAACAACAAAACAGCCAAATTGACGAACGTTTTAATCACCACCTACAAAACAGTGAAACGCGTTACCGTAAATTTGTACAGGAACAGAACAATGTAAAGAAACAAGTCATGGAAACAATTACTGCACAGAGACAGGAAGATAAACGTAAATTGTTTACGAAAGCAAAAACATACGTGGACAACAACATTGCTGCAGTATCAGACGAAATCAATACTATCAAACAGTTGAAGACCGAATTGCATGATGAAATCTCTGATCTTAAAACAAAAACAGACACACACACAGTAGACTTTCAGACAGTGACCAGCAGACTTGAACAATTGGAATTAATACAGGACCCCGAACCATTAAAGCAGGCGTTAAGAAATTAAGCAAAACCACACGTAAAATCCAAAAACAAATTAATGCTTGTGACACTAAAAATGATCAGGTTAAAGCATTGACTGAAAAATGTGTTGAATTGGCCAGTCGTATTGATATTATCGAAAATAACAATGACACCAAATCAGACGATACGTCACCAATTTCGTTCAATCAAACACCCGAATTCGAAAACTTACAGCAGACAATCAGTGAGATAAGTTCGTCCAATAATACATTGCGTAGAAAAGTGTCGTCTTTACAGCAAGAAGTGACAGAAATGAAAAATGTTTCAGCCTCTAACACGTCACAGCATACGCCACATTGTGAACATTTGTCACATTCACACAGCCAGTATAATTTAGGTAAGTTACAGAGAGTACGTGACTTAGATTCCGAACAGCCACAGACAAACAGATTATCATACAATCCTGAGGCTGCTCAGACATTCCGAGACGATAATTTTGATTACAAGCACTTTCTATCCGTTAGGAAATTTAAGGTATTTAAAAATGACAACACAGATTCACCCTTTGGATTGGGTACAACAATTTAGCTTTGCGTTTCCACCAACTTGGCCCGTAACACACAAACTTGAATTTATTTGCAGTTTTTTGGAAAGCGAACCGGCAACTCGTATGACAATGCTACTCGGTTGAAGAATTTCAGAATGCTTTTCTGTCAGTGTATTGGTCGAAGACGACACAGCGCGGAATCAAGGATCAATTAATTAGCTTACCGAATTATGAGAACTCAAATTTTCCCACTGTCACGCAATTTTTTGAACACATGGTCCAACAAAACCAATACTTAAGTGAGCCATACAGTGAATCAGCACTTATCCAATTGTGTATTTCTAAATTACCACGCTCATTAAGAGTATCTCTTTTAACAGGACAGCAGAAAGAAAATATTTCGGCATTTAGAGATCTGTTACAGCTTTTGGAAGTTCAGCAATCAGACTATTCTTTCATAAACAAAAATTTTTCACATCATAACCAAGGCCGACAAGCATACGGCAATTACGATCAGCCACGCTATTTTAATAGCAAAGGTGACAGACGGTCCAAGAATGACAACCACCAGAACTTTAATAACAGACAAAATTTTAATTATCAGTATCCTCATAGTTATCAGCAACGGCGAAGACAGTTTGGCAACAATAGAGGCTTTTCCCCACAACATCAACAAAACCAGTCGGTTAGCATACCTAACCAACAATGTAGTCTGCAAGGTCAACCAAGCTTTAATGTTTCGCCGCCTACACGTATAGCGTCGGCTCCACCAAATAGTAACGCACAGCAACAAGGAAATCACTACGTACAGAAAACACACCATTTCAACTCATATCGCAATGCACCGTATAGAAATGACTATCATGACAGACGTAAAAGTAATGAGCACAATTTTCAGCGTACGTTGAATAACAGTCGGTCTTACCAGCAGCATAATCAACCACAACAACAGATTATCATAAATGAACCAGACAGTCGGTATCATCCCGAACCTAATACGTCAGGAAGAAATAACAGAACAGTACAAATAGTCGAGATGCCACAGCATCCTCCCGCAAATAACAGCACGTCAGAAAGAAATTGACTAGATACAGTACAGGTTGCATCTTCCAACAACGTAAGCACTACTTTTGACACGCAGAATGTTATTCACGAGAATGTTATTACTTTTGACGACATCCGAGACACTCCTTTGCATGAAAAACCAGTTATTCAAAAAAACCATTTCCCACCCTGTCATTGAAGTAAAGATCGGATCATCCACATTTTCAGCAGTAATCGATTCTAGATCACCTATGTCAGTTATAAATGAAGAAACCTTCAACGAATGCAACAAAGAGAATATTTATCCTACGTTACCATTAGGCACAACTTAAGTAAAAGGAGCAGTATCTGGTAAAGGAGTAGATGTAAAATTACAGACACACTTATCATTTTGTATTGCAGGTCATACGTTCCACTCAAATTTTTGGATTGTTCCCTTATTGACAACAGACGCTATTTTAGGTACGAGTTTTTTGGTACAACACGACACAATTATTGACTTTCAAAATTCCTATTTAATGTTAAAGGATGAGAAAGTACAACTGGCATTAGAATTTCAGCACGCTTTATCTGCAGATGAACAGGCAATTAATCGAACAGAGGTCATTTCTACATCGCGTAACACGGACTGTCATTCCACATCGTTCACAGCTATAATAGACCAGACGAAGCTGACTATGACGTTATGAAAATGATTTCTGATAACGTAAAACAAACAGCGCAAATACAGACGACGAACGTACGCAACTACGCAAAATTCTTTTACAGCAAGCTCCAGATTTTGACAACATCCTTGGTACTATGTCTGGTTTTATGTATGAATTTCAAGTTAAACAGCATGACACATTTAAAGCCAAACATTATCCTATTCCGTATATCTACAGAGAACAAGTTAAGAAAGAATTACAAGCTATGCTAGGCCAAGAAATTATTGAACGGGCAGTTAGTCCGTACATAAACCCGCTCCATATTGTTAAGAAAAAGGATGGCTCACTTCGCCTCGTACTTGATTCGCGTCACATCGATGACATTATTATTAATGAAACAGATCGCCCACAGACACTAGAAGAACTTCTACAGAAATTTCATGGTACTGCTATTTATTCCACATTAGATTTGAAATCGGGATTTTGGCAAATTCAGCTCCATCCGAACTGCAGAAAGTACACAGCATTTCTCTGTTTTGGTGATTGTTATCAATTTTACAAATTACCGTTCGGTTTAACAATTTCTTCAGCAGCATTTATTCGCGGTTTGAATACTATACTTCCGACAGAACTTAAAGACCGAATCACAACATATGTAGACGACATCCTTATTGCAGAAGCTAACTGGTCTGAACACAATTTGACTCTGGAACAACTGTTGCAAACTTTTCGTGCACAAGGACTGACAGTTAATCTTAGCAAATCACACTTTGGCAAAACTTCTATAAAATTTCTTGGACATGTAATTTCAGCAGAAGGCATTGCGTCTGACCCGGAAAAACTTCAAGCTTTACGTGACATTACTGTTCCAACGACAAAGAAACAATTACGCAGCTTTCTGGGATTAATTAACTTTTACCGTAAATTTATTCATTACTCTGCCAATCACCTAGATTATGCCAATTGACGGGTAAAAACGCTATTTGGTCCTGGGATAGCCAAGCACATTCTGAATTCGTTAATTTGAGACATGCCTTATTGAATGCACCTCTTTTATCACACCCATATCTTACTAGAAATTTTTCCATTGCCACCGACAGTTCTAACACCGCTTTAGGCGTACACATTTTTCAGGAAATTGAAGAAGACGGTATTACAGTAATTAAAAACATCGCCTTTGCAAGTCGCATTCTGTCACCTGCTGAACGCAATTATTCTGTCACAGAACTTGAAACATTATGTGTTGTATGGGCATTTACGAGATTTAGGCATTTTCTTTATGGAAGACATACGACCGTTTACAAAGATCATAGAGCTATACAGTTTTCACTTTCCGCAAAATTTACACACGACAGGTTAGGCAGATGGAAACTTTATTTACATGAATTTAATTTTACAATTATTCACATTCCCGGTACGCAAAATATTGTAGAAGACACACTATCCGCTCTCTCAGCAACAATCAGCAAGACTTCGCAACCAACTTCTGCAAAGCAAATTCTAGCGTCATGTATATTCAACAAGTCGCATTTGAAAATTTCATTTCATCGTCATTACGAGACATAGCACAAGAGCAGAGCAAAGACAACGTGTGGAAAGAAATTAAACGCCTTTGGAAAGATAAGAATAATGTTACCATTAGAAACCATTATACTGTACGCAATAATATTCTGTTTCGCCGCTCTCACCCTGACAGCAACAACTGGTTATTATGTATTCCTGACGAACTTGTTAACAAATTAATTTGATATACTCATTTAAGTCACGCACATTACGGAGCCAGAAAATGTTTTCTTATACTGAGACAGAACTGTTATTTTGCGAACATGGAGAAACGTATTCGACGAGTTTTAGCGTCATGTAAAATCTACCAGAAAGCTAAATCAGACACGACTTCACATATTCCTCCGTTACATCCCATTGTACCCGTTAAATTGAGACACATGGCCGCTGTAGACATTTTTGGTCCGATTCCCAGATCTAATAGAGGTTTTTGTTACATCTATGTCGCTGTTGAACTCACTTCGAAATTTGTTACCTTCACCCCATTACGCAAAGCTACTGCTAAATCTCTTTCGAATGCATTTATAAAACATTTTCTATTTCATGTAGGGCATGCATTGAAAGTAATTCCCGACAATGGACCACAATTTCGATCTGTGATATGGACCCGTATGTTACGAGCTAGAAACATTTCTCCGATCTATATATCCAAGTATCACGTTTCTTCGAACCCTTGTGAACGACTGATGAAATAAATTGGTAAACTATGTAGAATATACTGCCATAAAAAACATATTGATTGGGACACACACATACTGTCATTCCAGGATGTAATTAACTCCATACCAAATGAATCTATTATGTTATCTCCAACTGTTATATAGAAAAATGTTGAATCACCTAACAAAATTAAAGAATTAGTATCTTTTCCTACATCTCGTCGACTACGTCACCATGAAATAATTGACATCGCGCTCAACAACATCAAACGTGCCGCACAGCGCCGGAGACGACAGCAGAAACAGGTTTGTACACGCCGTGACTTTCATATTGGACAGAAGATATTAGTACGCACGCATTATTTATCCAACAGAGGAAAGAGTAGATGCAGTAAATTTGAGCTTCTGTACGCAGGTCCATATAAAATACGAAGCATTCCTCACCCCAATGTAGTACATGTCGAAACTTTGAGAACCAGGAAAAGCAAGGGCAATCACCATGTCTCCAATATTAAAACCTTTATTGAATGAACACACTTTATGATTTATCGCACTGTAATGCCATTTCCAGATATTTATATGACCACTTACTGATGATGATTATATTTTTTCTTGGCAAGTGCCCGGCAAGGTAAGGTTAGCAGGTCGCTTTTCTTGTCGTTAGACATCAGACCATGCACATTTTCCATTTCTTGTGTGTGTATGATTGTCTTCCTATCGAAAGTAGAATTTTTCTCTGTATGTACTATGAAATCTTTAAGATGTAACAAACACCAGTTGACATTGACATTTTGCCTTATGATATCTCAACATCGTGACTATTTTACATTTTTTGCTACTACATTATGATACTGTGTGTACATTTTTTGCACTTGAAAACTGTCTACGTTTTTGACCTAATACGTTTTCTGTCATGCTATGCTGTATGCTTAATTATATCACTAGAAACAAGTTTTCATTTAATGAGTATGTGTTTTAAATGCAAGATATTAATCATTATTCATCATTTTCAGAAAGCAATACCGTGTAAAAGAAATAAATTAAACAACCACAGTGGTTTACTATGAAATGGAAATTTTACCATCAGAATGAAGGAAAGAAAATGCAATATCTTGTCATGAAGAGTAAATGGGTCAGAATTAACAAGCATTAACAGGAGTATACTATACACATCGTATAATAGCAGTCTTATCCAATTATTTTTCTTTCAGAATACGAGGCGATTGATGCAGGCTGTCAGACAGAACTACACATGTTAATTTTAGTGATGAAATATGCTAGAAGTAAGAAACTCTATACTATGAATAGTTGTATGAACTAAATGGTAATATAAATAATGAAGTGTCTATTTTTTTGCAGATGATAATAAATGATGATGAATAGTTAGATGAGGTTATGACAATGTGAATAATGAAGTTTTTACTTGCAGATGAGAATAATGATGAAGTTTATATATTTACTATTAGTTAAGAGATGCTGTGTAGTTATTTAAGTATTTGTTGCAGTTCCTTTTGACAGTATGTCTTATGTCGCGTAGTATAATGATTGAATGTTTTGGGAAAGACAGCTAGAGTACATACATATTAAGTACACGTTTCATTACCTGTTAATTCGAAGTTTACTACTTTTCAGCATAATATACATTTTTTCTTTCATGTCAATAATCCATTTTGTATTTATTTCCAGGAGAAGCTTTACATGATATTAATATGCTATAAGCAGTTAGTTATTAAACCTGTTCTAATACTTGCATTTTTTACCCAGTTGTGTCTATCATTTATGAATGTGATCACATACACTGTACTTGTTTCATAACCTTGCTACAGCTGACTCATGACGAATGACATTATTAATCCTTATTTCCAGCAAGAAGTCAAAAGCACATATTTTCATGCCCCAGTAATTAACTATCGATCTTAAAGCAATGCATTGCTAGCACAAAGAAACATTATTACCAGTCCCAACTATTACCAGTATATAACTAAATAATGCTACCAGTTTAAGATATATTTCTAGTCCTATATATAATACAAATTTCTCTGTTGTATTGAATCCATTATATCTACGTATTATTGGACTACAGACCTTGAGAAATAGTTACAATGTGTTACATTTTAAATATGTCTTATGTCACTTGCATGATATCATATATAAACACTACAATTTGATGCTACACGCAATAACTCCTGTTTTGAATGATGACTTCTGAATGGTGCATAATAAATGCCTTGTCACTGGCCAATGAATGCCAATAATTACTGTAATGAGTTGTCTTATCAATGCTAATGATTACTGTAATGTGATGACTTATGCATAAATGCTATGCCAATAATTTCTGTAAATAATATTTTGTTATACTCTATAAATGAATGCCAATAATTACTGGAATGACATGAGTTATGAATAGTGTTTTGTAATACTCAATACTTGCTACATGTTTAGTAACTGGCCAACGAATGCCACTGATTACTGTAATGAGATGACTTATGCATAAATGAATGCCACTAATTACTGTAACGAGATGACATATGCATAAATGAATGCCACTGATTACTGTAACGAGATGACTTATGCATAAATGCTATGTCAATGATTACTGTAACGAGATGACTTATGCATAAATGTTATGCCAATGATTACTGTAATAAGGTGGCATATGAATAATGTTTTGTCATACCCCATAAATGTTTAGTAACTAGCAAATGAATACCAATAATTATTCAGATTAGTTGATACGCTAGTGTAATTCTGAATGATGACTAGCATAAGACTTAATTTATCCTTCACCTTCTGACCGAATTACCAGCAATTATTGCAATATCCATATGCCCTGTCCATCCTCATGATCACGGAGCACTATATTTGGTTTTTGCACTAATTCTACGTTGATGTAAGAGAATGGATTCTACAAGAATGTGGTGTTGACATATTAAGCTGTCCACCACTTTGAATGATGGAGATGCTATTATGGACCTACTGTTTGGTGTACCTAATGTACTACCAAAATGATAACATACAATATGAAAACAACATTTCAGTGTCTTGGCTACACTGATAAATACTTCAGGGAAGAGAACTTCAGATTGTCTCACTTGGTGTTGTGCTTCTGTAGAAAGATATGGACTTTCAGTGCAGCTACGTGCAACGTACTGTGCTACAACCAGGATGCAATCCTTCCCATTCCTTTCCTAGTTCTTGTAAAATGGTAAAGACTTATACAGTGCGTTTAAATTCTTGTAAAAAATGCTAAAGACATATACAGTGCGTGTGCACTTCATTTCATTTGTTAACAAGATCAGTTGTCCTAAATATGCCAAAGGCTTCTACAGTGCATGTGCACTTTATTTCACTCCTTGATATGTTTAATTGTTGTAAAAATGCTAAAGACTTTTACAGTGCATGTGCACTTTATTTCTTTTCTTAATGTATCCAGTTCTTGTAAAATGCTAAAGACTTTTACAGGGTGTGTGCACTTTATTTCATTTGTTAATATGATGAGTTGTCCTAAATATGCTGAAGATTTTTACAGTGCGTGTGCACTTTATGTCATTTGTTAATATATTTCGTACTCATTGCGTATACACTATTACATTTGTCAATATGTTCTGTACTCATTGCGTATACATTTTGTCATTTCTTGATATGTTCTGTACTCAGTGCATGTGCGCTCTATTTCATTTCTTAATATGTTCTGCACTTATCAAGAATGTATATACTCTGTGACTGTAGACTTAGCAACTAAGTGGATTATAGAAAAATTTTTTGCTCATGGCAAGTCCAATTGACTCACCATCGCTGCCAAATTTTTGCCCCCCCCTCCCCCCCCCCAGTGGAGGGTTATGTAAGAGGTCCATGATTAAGGAATTTGTTGCTAGCGCACTCGAGCAGATGTAATTTCGATGGATTGCTCACGCGCTGCCTGCGATATGTGAGGTATAAGAGAATCTCACACCAGAGAGCAGTGTTGTATGCGCTAGGAACTGTGTAGTAGTAGTTGCTAGCGAGCAGTCGTGTATGTGGAGTTGGCTGGGCCGGTCGTGGTGAGCGATGGCAGAGCCTGAGCGTTGTAGTATAAGGTAAAGCAGCCTCGCGCATATACACTATTGTTATGTCAAGCCCCATGTAAATGTTTTTAAAAAAATTACTTAATAATAATCTTTCTTATAAAAAAATTAACTTTCGATAATCATTCATCTCAATTTAAAGAGCTTACTAATTCTCCAATCCATGGTCATCCCGATTATTGCAAAGAAAAATCAGTTGTTCTTTTTATATATGACAAATCTATCGGCCAGCATTGCACTGAGCTGCGCCAGAAAAATTTCTTATAGGAGCAGATACATACGCGTTATCCAGCGACCTAATTGAGGTAAGATTTTCCAATTTATTCAGAATGAATTTTCAGGGCCATGACGCAGCACTGCTGACGTCCAAAATATACCAGTTTAAATTCACAGTCAATTATTGAAAGGTTATAAGTGAGCCACAATTTTATTGAGAGATTAGTCACATTGTATTATTGGTAGGTTACGAAATTTTACTACTGGGTGGTTTTGGAGTGTATCTGTTGAAAGGTTACATTGAATGTGAATGATATAAATAATTATATTTTTTTCTGTTGGGAGGTTGTTAAATATACAGGGTGATTCAAAAAGAATACCACAACTTTTAAAATGTGTATTTAATGAAAGAAACATAATATAGCCTTCTGTTGTACGTCATTACAAAGAGTATTTAAAAAGGTTTTTTTCACTCAAAAACAAGTTCAGAGATGTTCAATATGGCCCCCTCCAGACACACGAGCAATATCAACCCGATACTCCAACTCGTTCCACACTCTCTGTAGCATATCAGGCGTAACAGTTTGGATAGCTGCTGTTATTTCTCGTTTCAAATCATCAATGGTGGCTGGGAGAGGTGGCCGAAACACCATATCCTTAACATACCCCCATAAGAAAAAATCGCAGGGGGTAAGATCAGGGCTTCTTGGAGGCCAGTGATGAAGTGCTCTGTCACGGGCTGCCTGGCGGCCGTTCCATCGCCTCGGGTAGTTGACGTTCAGGTTTCATAACTAACCTTTTTCGTAGGACTCTCCATACATTTGATTGTGGAATTTGCAGCTCTCTGCTAGCTCTGCGAGTCGATTTTCCTGGGCTGCGAACAAATGCTTGCTGGATGCGTGCTACATTTTCGTCACTCGTTCTCGGCCGTCCAGAACTTTTCCCTTTGCACAAACACCCATTCTCTGTAAACTGTTTATATCAACGTTTAATACACCACCTATCAGGAGGTTTAACACCATACTTCGTACGAAATGCACGCTGAACAAATGTCATCGATTCACTTCTGCCGTACTCAATAACACAAAAAGCTTTCTGTTGAGCGGTCGCCATCTTAGCATCAACTGACGCTGACGCCTAGTCAACAGCGCCTCATGCGAACAAATGTACAACTAAATGAAACTTTATAGCTCCCTTAATTCGCCGACAGATAGTGCTTAGCTCTGCCTTTTGTCGCTGCAGAGTTTTAAATTCCTAAAGTTGTGGTATTCTTTTTGAATCACCCTGTATTATTTTTCTGTTGGGAGGTTACAATATATATATATGGATCATCACTAAAATGACTCAAAATATTTTCAGAGCAACGCAATCTGACTTTCAATAATCCCTGCAAAAGAATGGCCCTGACTAACAATAACTTATACCTTTCATGAATCACTTACCTCACAAAAATCTTCGTTACTCGAACTACTGCAATACAGCGAGCGCCAATACTGCCAGCTAAATAAAAGATTCTAACTACTGAATGCACTAACTACTGATAGGTATAGTTAGCAAATGAAAGATTTTGATGGAGAACAAACAATGTATTGCCTTAATAATGTTCAAAAGTCATAATATATATATCCATCAATTCATGACATCGACCTTTACAAATTTCCTTTTTCTGGCGGACACACGTCCAGTTCGTCCGCTTATAGCAACCTCTCAGAACTCTGGCATCTCTCCCTCCACATCCACCACTGCTGGCGGCTCACCTCTAACTGCACAACGCTAAGCGCTGTTCACATCCAACTGCCCAACACTACACAAGTGAATATTCCAACAATGAGTCCAACTAGCCACAGACTGCACACAGCACAGTTAGTGTTTTTCATACAGAGCGCTACGTCGTGTTACCAACATAAAAACCCAAACAGCCTACTTACAAAGTGATCAACGTGCGGGAGGACATGTTGGGTCTTACGTCGGGCCAGGAAATGGCTTTTTTCGCAGCAAGACAAGAATCCATATGGACAGAACGACTGATAGCACGACGACCACTTCCCTTAACGTGTCAGTGAAGTAAAACAACTGGACAGAGGAGTGCCACCACGGCGTCTTTTCAGACGAGCCTCAGTTTCGCATACAGCATCATGATGGACATAGCCATGTGAGGGGTCCAAGGTTAAAAAACGTTACCAGGCCACTTTCGCCATCGTCATATGGGCCTGGCACCTGGAGCGACAATATAGGGTGCCATTGAGTACGCAACACGATCACCTTTGGTTCATACAGCTGGCAATTTGGACAGTAGCCGTTAGGTTTCTGACGTGTTAAGATCGGAGTCCTATCTTCAAGATCTTCAACAAGGTAACGCAAGATCGCGCGTTACCCACGCTATTCTGATTTGCCTTGATATTCAGGATGTTCGACGATGGCTCTGGCGAATTCGTTCTCCAGATCTCTTATCCACTAAAACCATCGGTCATATGTTGTCAAGAGACTGACATACCATCATTCGCAAGAAACCAAAATTAACGAATTTTAGATGAAGCATGGCATGATGTACCCGTATACGAGTATGTCATCCAATCTCAGGTAAGCTCGATGCCCAGCGCGGTTAGAGCCAAGTTAGTGACAGAGCTGGCAGCTGTGTGTACTAAATTTCGCTCTCCTTGTGTGGTGACGGTATTCACTACTCCAGAGTGTACCGTCACCTCAATCGATTAGCCGCACTCGTAGTGCAGCAGTTGTATAGGTTGGCAGTACGAATTATACCGAGGTCCGCTATGGGCCATAGCTGCCAAACCATGGGCATCACGTGTGTGGACAGCGACTGTCGCTGCCCAAGGTTCGACGGACGGTTCTCTTCAGTTCGCTGATTTGTGAACAGTCTCCAATTACCTCAACCGGCTGATCTTTTCACTATAAAAGAGTTGCGATGGGCGATAGAAAAAGCGCAGAGTCTTTCTCAAGGCCAAAATTGACGATAATGACCATAAACATTGAAGGCTTATCAGCCAGCAAAGAAAAACTTCTGCAGACTATGTGTAAAGGAATAAATCCTGTGTAGTATAGGAGAGCACGATAGTAACAACTAGCATAAAACGCAGTATGTATTAGTAATATATGTTAATAATTTTACTTACGGCATTGATATTTCTCTGTTTTGATTATTTTCTTGCATCTTAAATGCGGATCTCAAAAGAAGACTGATAGTTGTAGAAATAGATTATTTGCGTAGGAGTGCCAGAATATCAAGAATCGAAAGAAAAACTAATGATGAAGTAAGAGTTAGAATGAAGCCAAATGTTACAGTCAGAGATAGAATTGAAAGAAAATCATTAAAATGGTACGGACATACGATGAGAATGCCAGGTCATCGGTGACCAAAGAAGGTTTATGAATGGAAACCACCCGGCAGACGTAAGCGCGGAGGACCACGACGTTCTTGGACAGACCACATAAATGGAGTGATGGAACATCGCAGCATTAACAAGAAAGATGCGCTGGATGAAGAATACAACAAGATATTATTAATTAATCTTTGTATTGATTAATCCTCTAATAATAATAATAATTATGATTACTTTTCTGTAATTTAACTTTCTTTTATATCCTCAATTCAATAAGAAGATAAATCAATGATGTTAATGACTAATAAGGATACATCGAGCGGTACGTTCTAAATGTTGTTTGTATTTTGTATCTGCAAAACATCAGTTTTGTAAACGTCGTATGTATTGAAAAAGTTAACAGACTTAACAGACTAATAAATGTTCAGTTTTGTGGACGAATAATAAAGCCCTTAGTAACTAAGAAAATTTTAGATTGAGGGTGGTGAGAGACAAGCGTGGGGACTTGTATTATGAAACTGTAATTGTTTCGCAACTTTTAACAGAGAACTGAAGATCATTTTCATTGTCAAAATGTTATTTAGACGAATACGGCTGCGACTGGGTGAGTCACTTCAGAACAGTTTTTGGTTGTTAACACTTGTTGAATTTTGCACTTAGTTCTGATGGAGCAGAACGCCCTAGAATTTATATATCAATCTGAACTGATGACAAGTGATAGAAATATATTTAACTGTTGCACATTGAATGAATAAATGAAAAGACACGAAAATTCTGACTCAGATTACTTACATGAGTTAAGGACCCTGGACCTTTTAATTCAACATGCAAGTTATCATTTATTTCCTGATCCTTCTAACATTGTCTGTTTCATTGTACCTGAGATGTAGTGGTACGTTTTGGATTGTCTGGCCAGTAAAATCAACTGCTGAATATTATGATTTATGTCTTCCAAACTAGTAATTTTTGTGCATGAAACAATGGGTGTTACTGTAAGGTATGCGACAGAGTGGCAGTGCCGTGAAGCACATACAGAATGGAAGGCGTCGACCTGTAAGTTGGAGCGTTCTTGTGAATGAATCGTTAGGGGACTTTTCGCCATCGATAAAATTCACCGATTACAACTTACTGATCACTAGCCCCACTCATTACGAGAAGTGCACACCGGTTACGAAGTCATAAGCCAGTATCTGAATGAGGTAACTAGAAAAGCATAAGAACAGTTAATTTAAATAATTAGAAGAGCAAATTGTGACGTGCACACTCTAAAGGTTGCTGTATCCGACGAAACGTCGCCGCACAATTATCATCATCATAACTATCATCAAAAATTTATCATCCACTGCTAGATATAAAACTCTTCCTGAATTCTCCACAATTTACGATCTTGAGCGTTTCTTATACAAGTTTGTCCTGCATCTTTCTTTATGTCGTTACTACATCGTCCACTAGGCCTTTTCTCATCACTTCGTCTCTCTGAATGTCCAACCCGCCTCCATTTAACTTTTGTAATCGTCACTATGACGCCCTCAACTAACCACTTTTCTCTTCTAAATTTCTCTGTTTTTCTGTTTCTTCTTATTATGGCCAACATACGTCTTTCCATAGCTCTTTGGAAACACTATTTTTTACCTGTCTGAGTATTTACTTTTCATGTTTCACTTCCATAAGTTAGTGATGGCGTTATACACTGTTTGTATACTTTCCGTTTGAGGGCTCATGAGAAATTGACTTCTGAAAACGGTATTCGGTTTTCCCGACGAGTTCTAAACCATTCTCTCCTCCTATTTGTTCTTTAGATGTCCATTTGTTTGTTACTTTCAGTTGTTTTAAGTGTACAAATTCGCTAATTGTTTCTGCAGCTTCAGCATTAATCTTCACTAATTCCTGTCAGCATACTCGCTATACATTAATTTTGCAGCTGTACACTAATTTGGTGGGTTTAAAATCGTGAATTAGATGACTCGTGAAGTGAGTTCAGCCCAGGGTGTTGCTGCGTACACTACCCCTTTTTGTGAGTGATACTTCGCTGGACCCCTCCACGTCTTTCCAGCTTAGCATTCGCGTTCGCACCGGTGCAGTTTTCTATTTACTCCGCGTAGCTTGTTATCTAAAGAGAAAGGTTATTTTTAATTTCTATAAATTATTACTCTAGTTCCTCATTGTACAATAAGCAAACAGTGTGTAGTGGCTATAGATTTAATATAGTACGCTGGCCCATAATACACTCACCAAAAAAAATTTTGCAACACCTCGGTTGCGGTAGTTCCGGAACCGTACACAGGAAATTGGAATAGAGATCAACATAAACATCATTTCCGTCCTTTCCACTGCTCGTGAAAACTACACATTGCATGTTGCACCACCATACAGCGAGACCTTCAGAGGTGGTGGTCCACGTTCCTATACACAACGGTACCTCCAGTATCCAGTAGCACGTCCTCTTGCATTTATGTATGCCTGTATTCGTCGTGGCAAACTATCCACAAGTTCATCAAGGCACTATTCGTCCAGATTGTTCCACTCCTCAATAGCGATTCGGTGTGGATCGCTCAGAGTGGCTGGTGGGGCACTTCGTCCATAAACAGCCCTTTTCGATATATCCCAGACCTGTTCGATAGCGTTCATGTCTGGAGAACACGCTGGCCACTCTAGTTGAGCTATGTCATTATCCTGAAGGAAGACATTCACAAGACGTGCACGATGGGGACTCGAATTGTCGTCCATGAAGACGAAATCCTTGCTAATATGCTGCCGATATGGTTGCACTGTCGGTCGGAGGATAGCATTCACGTATCGTACAGCCGTTACGGCGCCCGTCATGACTACTGGCGGCGTACGTCTGCCCCACATAATGCCATCCCAAACAGCAGGGAACCTCCACGTTGCTGAACCCGCTGGTTAGTGTGCCTAAGGCGTTCAGCTAGACCGGGTTGTCTCCAAACACGTCTCCGACGATTGTCTGGTTGAAGGCATATGCGGCACTCGTCGGTGAAGAGAACGTGATGCCAATCTTGAGCGGTCCATTCGGCATGTTGTAGGGCCCATCTGTACTGCGCTGCATGGTGTCTTGGTTGCAAAGATGGACCTCGCCATGGACGTCGGGAATGAAGTTGCGCATCATGCAGCCTATTGCGGACAGTTTGAGTTGAAACACGACGTCCTATGGCTGCACGAAAAGCATTACTAAACATGGTAGCGTTGCTGTCAGGGTTCCTCCGAGCCATAATCCGTAGGTAGCGGCCATCCACTGCAGTAGTAGCTCTTGGGCGGCCTGAACGAGGCATGTCATCGGCAGTTCCTGTCTCTCTGTGTCTCCTCCATGTCTGAACAAACATCGCTTTTGTTCACTGCGAAACGCTTAGACACTTCCCTCGTTGTGAGCCCTTCCTGGCATAAAGTAACAATGCGGACGCGATCGAACCGTGGTCCTGACCGTCTAGGCATGGTTGAACTACAGAGAGCACAAGCCGTATACCTCCTTCCTGGTGGAATGACTGGAACTGATCGCCTGTCGGACCCCCTCTGTCTAATAGACACTGCTCGTGCGTGGTTGTTTACATCTTTAGACGGGTTTAGTGAGATCTCTGAACAGTCAAAGGTATTGTGTCTGTGATAAAATACCCACAGTCAACCTCTGTCTTCAGGAGTCATGGGAACCGCGGTGATGCTAAACTTTTTTTGATGTGTGTAATTTTAAAAATATGGTCAGTTAGCATTCCTGTTATAGCGGGCACTTTGAAAAAGACCACCTTTATTTCTGGTGCACCGCTGTTCACGGCTTGTAGCCGCAGCATGTATTCTTTTTGGTTGTACTACATACGCTATCCAAATATGAGATAGGTAACTTCGTAGCGGGTCTGCCGCCTCCTATGTTACCACTCCGCCGGTAGTGCAGTGCTCGGTGGCAAGCTTTGGAGAGTCATACTAGCCGCTGATATGCGTGGATGGTACGAGGATGTTAGTAGCTGTGTGCATTTTATGAACTGTGTTTCTATGAAGGTATGATGGCTGGTTGTGTGATTTGGGGGACGGGACAAAACGGCGAGGTCATCGGTCCCATCGGATTAGAGAAGGATGGGGAAGGAAGTTGGCCGTGCCGGAACAGTCCCTGCATTTGCGTGAAGCAAATTAGGGAAATGAAGGAAAACCTAAATCAGGATGGCCGGATGCGGGTTTGAACTTTCGTCCATCCCGAAAGCGAGTCTCGAATGTGCTAATCACTGCGCCACCTCGCTCAGTGAAAGTATGTATAAAGTTTTTTATTTTTTTTCTTGTCAAGTGCATTTTGTGTTTCGACTTTATGTAATGAAACATGTAATTTTTATAACAAGTTCCGTAAGGGAGGTGATGTTTCGCATTTTATATAATAAGTGAAGTTAATTGTAGTCTCGGCACGTCACTCATTGTTTTCATGTTTTCCCCTGAGATCAGGTGGTGGCAGCATAAGATTGCTGAAAGCGGTCATCTTGGAACAATAAAAGTTTCCATACAGCCATCGCGGCGTGCATTGTGTGTTCCACACTTTCAGTCATACACGTCGCCCTGCAACACAATGTGTCTACTTTACAATCATAAGAAACTCGGAATTTCATCCGAGTTTGATGCGGCAAATAAATCTAGAACTTTTTAACCGAGGACGACATCACGAAAAACTTCGTAGCCAAGTTGTAACAATGATTACAGTAGGGGAACTCGGGGCGGAACGGGATACTTAATGTTTAACAATTTCCATAAAATAAGGGAACACAGGGAAACACTTCTTAAAGTGATAAAAGCACCTTGCAGTACAACCTAATGTACCTTCTTTTAAAATCACTTAAAACAATACATTTTGCATTTTTTACAATTTTTCAAAGAAAGTCTTGCATATTTCCCGTTCCGCCCCACCCACAGGGCAGAATGGGATAAGGGTTTTTTTGTTAAATTATTGCATAAACGTTGAATTTGAATTACGAATATCGTAATAAACTATGACAAAATGTTGTATAACAGGCAATTCAGACTAAGGAATGTGTAATTTAAACAATTAAAAAGTCATTCTTCAAAATAAGAAAATATTTTAAAGTCATTCTTAAAAATGTACAATGCTTAATAACCACCAAACCACTAACTACTAGCCCTTACGACAACAGTCACAAATCAGTATTTCCTCTTCATCTTCACTGTCTATGCCAGCGCATGAATTGTGTGCCCACTCTGGCATGCGACCCAGCCCTCATTAGAAACGGAGTAGAAGTCCCCACAATAGAGACACTCAGAATCCTCTCTTTCTGATTCTCTCTTCTCCATCATCTTCTTCCTTTTATTTTTCTTAATGTCTTTGATGTCCTCCCTACTTTACGTGCGACAGCATTCTTCAGTTCCTTCTTATAAGGAGAATCTGTTAATACGACGGTTTTTCCTTTTCGTCTTGTAGTCCGCAGAGTATTTTGACAGGTTAGTGGGATTGGAATGACAGCCTCGGGCGATATCTGGAAAGCTGAGTTGTTCGGCGAACATAGCTGGTTGGGAGAGTCTGGCATCCATGAACAACCAGGCTGGGTTTGCTTTCTACTTGCATCAAAATATGACGGGGCAGAACGGGACACTATCCCATTCTGCCCCGTCCCGTTCCGCCCAAAGAGCACTTTTGAGGTTAACAACCTTTATGGAGTGTAATAACTGACGTATTTAAACGCATTAAATAACTAAAGTATAACAAATGCCATGCTCTTTAAGGCAATGTGTCATTTCAAGGTATACAATTAACAATTAACAGCTTACCTGGCGTTGAAATTCACCAAACGTTAGAACAACGCAAGCGGTAACGTGACGGACAACAATTCACTTAGATCTCGCACTTCAAACTAAATCAGAATGGCTGTCCTCACTTCCCTTCCATTCGGAAAAATAGTTACATGCCCATACAACAGGTCGCAACACTGTACAGTCTCGAAAAGAGCAATTTTCCATTGTGACCCGCTATCCCGTTCTGTCCCGAGTTCCTCTATGTAAACCATTGTGTCAGCTTGCGTAGTGAATCCGATTCGTTGGCATCTTAAGCGAATATTTCATCACAGAGTAGCGCTATGTGGGGAGGTTAACGTCTTGTCGACAGCGATTTTATTAGAGACCGATTAGACTCGAAATGAAAGAAGATGGCGAAAAGAAACGTGTATTGCCGTTTTCAAGTAATTAGTTCATCATTCCGCCGCAGTAAGCGAACCACGGAGAAATTAAAGCGGGATGGCGAGATATGAACTCCACTCCTACGTGTCCACATCACACGGTAATTTGGCATACACAGTAGCGTCTTATCATGACTCATACGGAAACACACTGACGAGTATACATCGTGTTTGCGCAGCATGGTGTCCACATAACCGATACGGTGTACAAGAAAAATGTATTTTATAGAACCTTCGAGCCGCAGCAAACCGCCCACAGTAGTTTAGCTGGCGTACATCTGTCGTAGTTACCGTATAGATGTACAGATAAATACCATTTCCTTCGCATCCTGTACTCCTTTACCGCAAGAGGACTGCTACAATTTCGCTACACAGTTCTTGTTGGCGCTCCTCGTAATCTTCCGATCTGGGCGCACTGCCTAATGTTTCCATCGGCGGTTACGCGCGCGTTTCTACTCGCCCCGGCTTTCCTTTTTGCGCCGTGTACTTGTTCTTATATTAATTTCAGCACTGGGCGGTCGTCACCGGCGGCGGAAGTGTACGTGGTAACGGCGCGTGGCGACGCACAAAAAGCGCAGATTGTATCACTGTTATGATGCGCCTAATTGCGGCCGTTGTGGCTTCTTGCTAGACGCCGACGAGTATTTGGAGTCGCTGGCGCATGTATGTTTAGATGCAGCGTTAATAGGGCTCCGCCTGGGGCAGCCGACCTGGAAAATGTTTTTACTGGCGTCGACAGAGAACCGTGTAAACACGCAAAAGGAACTCGCAAAATTATGCACAGAAGGCCAATTCACACTGGACGTTAGGGCAACGTCACGTCACAGAACGGCAAGTGCTGGTATGTTAACAGTGCGCGGATCGCCTACCCCAATCGCCTATCCCGAATCGTATCTGTATCGATTAAGCTTGTACAATTAAATGCAGCTAAAATTTTAATATATATCACATCTTGTGAGGTAACGCGAGAGTTGTGGCGCCCTGGAAATATTCAAAGTTGGAAGTTCGCGTTTTTTCTTTTTTTTTGGGATGGGTTTTAGGCCCAAAACATCTAAGGTCACAAGCGTCCAGTAAAGAACCAGAGAATGCTGGTACCGCGAGGGGAAAAAACCGTTACGAGGTCCAATACAAAAGGGAAGAAAAAAACAAATGTAAAACATCAAGACGTTACGGAAGAGTAACAAAACAAGACGTCGACAAGGGACCGGAGTCACCAGGTAGAAATCAAATCTCTTTTGCCACATTACTGCTTTTTAAGAAACTTAAAACGCGAGCCCGTCAGCAACCGTGTGGTGTCGAACGTTAGCTGAGCATGAGGGGTAGCCCCAGTGCGTGGTCCAGCCGCGTGGCTGGGAATTCCATGGTGACGTTGTGTCGATGAAGGAGACACCCCGGAAGTGCCAAAGATGGCGCTCTTGGTGAAACCTTAATGGCAGACATTTCACGGTTCGTATAGAAATTAATAGTAGCCAGATGAAACATGATACATCAAAAAGAAACATGTACATTACCGTTATTTGCACAACGATTCTGATTGTGTAATCAGACTTTCAATATCTTTATTAGTTTAAAGTTTCTTATCTGTAAATTATACAAGTAACACCCAGCAACGAATTTCCAAAATCTAAACAGTTCATCCGATTGCGTCGATCGACGTGTTTTTAGAAAGCTATTAGTGTAAACCTAAATGGGTATAAATTACAGGCATGTAACTTGAATAGTACATGAGTTATTGGATATTAAAGTGGCCGATTACTATCGATCGAGTCAGGCCATAAGTACTCCACAGTTACACGAGAAAACGGTAGCATCATGCTTATAAACATATTTATTCATCTGTTGTTGTTGTTGCGGTCTTCAGTCCTGACAGTGGTTTGATGAAGCTCTCCATGCTACTCTATCCTGTCCAAGCTTCTTCATCTCCCAGTACCTACTGCAGCCTACATCCTTCTGAATCTGCTTAGTGTATTCATCTCTTGGTCTCCCTCTACTATTTTTACCCTCCACGCTGCCCTCCAATACTAAACTGATGATCCCTTGATGCCTCAGAACATGTCCTACCACGAGATCCCTTCTTCTGGTCAAGTTGTGCCACAAACTCCTCTTCTCCCCAATTCTATTCAATACCTCCTCATTAGTTATGTGATCTACCCATCTAATCTTCAGCATTCTTCTGTAGCACTACATTTCGAAAGCTTCTATTATCTTCTTGTCCAAACTATTTATCGTGCACGTTTCACTTCCATACATGGCTACACTCCATACAAATACTTTCAGAAACGACTCCCTGACACTTAAATCAATACTCGATGTTAACAAATTTCTCTTCTTCAGAAATGCTTTCCTTGCCATTGCCAGTCTACATTTTATATCCTCTCTACTTCGACCATAATCAGTTATTTTGCTCTCCAAGTAGCAAAACTCCTTTACTACTTTAAGTGTCTCATTTCCTAATCTAATTCCCTCAGCATCACCCGACTTACTTCGACTACATTCCATTATCCTCGTTTTGCTTTTGTTGATGTTCATCTTATATCCTCCTTTCAAGACACTGTCCATTCCGTTCATCTGCTCTTCCAAGTTCTTTGCTGTCTCCGACAGAATTACAATGTCATCGGTGAACCTCAAAGTTTTTATTTCTTCTCCATGGATTTATTCATCTATGTCTTTGTTTATATCCGATGTATGCTACTCATGAAGAAATTTACTGTGTTTTAGAAAGCACAGAGACATTAGGCTACTGGCCTACTTTTGCTTGCTATTCCTTTGATATATGTTTATTTAATTTGTTTATGTATTTAATAATGTATGTTATAGTGTGTTTATGGTCCAGCCGTAGGAATATTTATTAAATTTCAAGTTATTTAAATGTAAATCCAGTATTTGGAATGTGTTTCCTTTTGTTTGTGTATGTGCGTTGGCTTGAAGACATGGTGGGAGCGCTCTAGCCAATCACAGCGCTCGTGAATGCGGAGACTGGCTGGAAGTGGGAGAAGAGTACGGGAGAGGACGGGAGGTGCTGGACGCAAAGGCGCGACTGACGTACGATCGCAGCAGAGACTTGGAGAGTGTGGTGCGGTTTGCACGTGGTCGCGGCAGATAGAAATACTTCGGAGTGCCGACTTGTGCACTTGTGGGATTTCCGTGGCATCTACAGTGAAGACGTAGTGTGCGTTTAGAAGTGAATATCTCGCGAGCTATGTTGTTGTTCATAACTAATTACGTGCAGTAGGAATCTACTGTTTCCCTGTTATTCAACTTATATTTTATTTCATTGCTGGACCATCGACACCAATAAGTCTTTTACAGTAATAAAGGGTATTCTTAAAGGTACTTCATCTATCGTACCGATCATTTAAAGTCGTTAAAATAATACCTCCAGAATTTTATTTAATTGCAATCTATCATTTATAAATTTCTACGTTACATTCGCAATTGCTGAGTGATAGGAACCTTTGACCATCCGATTCATGTGTATATTCATGTTGTATACTGCAGACTCAGCAGTATTTGGCTTGTAATGCGGCAACTACGTATCCTAGCCTCTAGACAACGAAACCTGCCAAAACTTTTAATATTTCAACACTGAGTCGGAAGGAACGTAGTTGAGGACTACCCCACCATCATTTTCTGTTTTTTTTTTTTTTTTTTTTTTTTGAAGCCCGTAATCCAAAAATCTTTCAGTATATTGTCCAATATACAGTATAAATGAGGGCTACTCGGAAAGTGAGGTCCGATAGGTCGCAAAATGGAAACAGCAGTGAATATCCGATGAAGCTTTGCCCGTATGTATTCGGCAGTGCCTCTAGTATGCCTGTCAGTCGCGTTACATCGTTCTTTTCAGTTCTTACCGCACATTGAGCACTTGAAGATCCCTAGAACAATAGTGTCTCTCACGAAGTATGGATGCGTGCTGCGAGATTTCGCCTAATTTCATGCAACTACACATAACATACTTATGCATTTTTTCCTTCAAGACAATTCTAGGCAGCACACTGGGGCAATAACGACTCCCCTGTAGCGTTTTCGATGGGAAGTGATTGGTCATCCACCATACAACCCAGACTTGGCTTACTCCGATGTTAATGTCTGCTCACGCGAACCGCTGGCTATGAAGACAACATTCTGGCACAGACAACAAATTGTCGACCAGCATAGAGAAGTTGCGAATAGCGCAGGCTGCTGCCTTCTATGAGGAGGATACTGGAAGGCTGGTACGACGCTACAATAGATGTATTGAGCCAGAGCGGCGACTATACAGAGAAGTAGCTGGAAGATGTAGCTAACTGTTGCAAATAAAACATTTTTGATTTTCGCTGTGGTTTACATTTCGCGACCAATCGGACCTTACTGTCCGAATAGCCCACTTACGTGTGCGAGATCTGAAAAGCAGACGCTGGAATTGTTATTTTAATTGAAATCTGTCTTTTGTTTCCTGTAGATTAATAATTAAGTTTGTAAGAAAACTGAAGATACTTAGAATAAAGAAGAGAGATTAAAAATCTGAGAATAGGTGGATTTAATACTTACCAGATTAACACGTGGTGGAGCCGAAAAAAATTACTGAAATGTAGTAGTTACAAGGATTTAGAGAGTGAATGCAAAAGAAGGATATTGAAGGTAGAATAATGGCTGAAAGGACAGTTTTTTGTTTTGAAGATTTATTCTTTAATACACAAATAACACGGCTTTATTTTCCTAAGTGGTTAATTTTTTCCTCGCATTTCTGCATGGTAGCACTGAATGTCGTCAACATCTTAATTTTTGTTATTTAATCTAACAAACTAAAATTTTAAATGGTTGCTGTCTTTTATATGTGCCAGTTTCAGTTGACTGATCAGTGACAGTTCGTTCTTTCCTTTGGACTGTAAAGGAGTTTTTTGCAGAGTTCTGATTTGTGTCATGGAGCTTGTATCATTCCTAACCTTCCGAGTCTGATGAATTTATTGCCAGTGCAGATAGTTATGTTCATGCTCTGTTCCCATAGGAAGGAAATGTGGTATACCTCATCCGTTAACCACTGATAAGAAATCTGTAAATGTATTCCTTTATTATATTGTAATATTCTTAATTGTATAAAGCACTATAATGCAAATTTTTTCTGAAATATTTCGTTTCATATGTCGAATATAAAAAAGATAAGACATTTCATCTAGAAAAAAAAAGTGGTAAGACACTGGACCTGGAACCGAGAGAACTATAGTTCGGATCTCAGTCTGGTCATCAAAGTTAGGTTTTCCAAAAGTTAGAAGAAGGAATACATGTCTACCGAGATCTAACTGGACTTTATTTTGGAAATATACCTGTATAACTGGCATAATGGTGTGAAAAGGTAAGTTTACAAATGTTTGGCACAATTGTTAGTGCTTCACGCTGTATGGCGGCAACATTTCGTCGTAAGATGCAACATCTCCACTTGAAATTACTGCTGGTAAAGTGGTTGTGTGTGCTAGTAGTTTTGACAGCTAGACAATTTACATGGAAGTTGTAGAAGGCCATGTTATCTTCATACACGCTCCACGAATGTTCCTTTCATTCACTTTATTTTCCCTACAGCTGTGTTACGGTACTTACGCGGAAGATATCACATGCTTGCAGGTCCTTGTCTGCAGTTATAATCGCTACAAATAATTAGTAGGCTGCTTGACTGCTGACCATGAGTATTCAATTTTTGTTGTTGACATTACAGTGTTATTTATCATGAAAACTGTCCTTGTAGAATGGGTATCGCTGGTATTCACAGTCACTTTAAATAATAATCACACAGAATTCAAATGAAACGAAATTAATAGCAGCACTATTTACAAAACAGACCTCCGCTATGTACGTCTTTCTTCGGTCATTTTTACCGTCAGATTGTCTAGCCACCCCTCGTATCGGGCAGCTTTGTAGTCTGTTTTCGAATGATAGCCTATCAGAAGCCAGACAAGGCAACACTTCCTTACAAGGGCGTATTCTAGACCCCCTGTCGAGACGAGAAATGTATTTGTCAGTAGTTCCACGAGTGTGAGCACTCACCCACTGCGTGATCACGATGCCATAATTGTCACCCAGTTGAGATTATCTCATACCGTATAACACTCAATTCCTATACGCCGAATTTTTTAGCCGAATTTTTCCCAAATCTGATATCATGTATCACATTGGCGGTTCTCAGAACATGGACAAATGGATCTGATCACATCAAGCAGAAGACGAAAATATTATCGAAACTGCTCGTGAATAAACAAAATGATATTGCAGCTTCTTATGAGAAATACTGTGGATTACCACTTGTGCGATGTATGTAGGCTTTCCGTGGTTTCCCAAAATATCTTAAAGCAAATACTAGTGCGGTTATTTGGAAAGGACATGGCCGATTTCTTCTCCCATTCTACCTTACGCTCCGTCTCTATTAACCAGCTTGTGAAAATCTAACCTTCCTTCCATCCTTCCTTTGATAGCGCGTCACGTCACACTGATCAGTGAAGGGAGGTCCAAAAAGTTGTTATACAGTCTTATCAACAAAGCATTACTGATGGTGGCAGAATTTGTCAATGCTCAAAGCAAAATTCTTTATTATGTTATTGACATAGGTCATATGGTAAATTCTCAACACTACTGGAGTATGGAAGTATAAGGAAAGAGCCGTACAAATTTTTCAAAACATCAATATTTTGTAAAGTTCTTTAAAAATAACTTTTTGCTATCCAGATTTACTGTGTGATGCGTTGTTGAGCAAATGGGGTGCTTAATCAGCTTTACTGTAATCCAAAGAAAAATTAAACAACTTAATCTGGAAAACCAGTATGTAATGCCTATAATGAAATCAACCCCCCGAGTTCTATGTCCCTGTGCAATAAACTGGTAAAATTCCGTATGCAAACAATAAAATACATTTTTCTTAGCTCTTGAGTCGCAACGGATGTAATCTTGGTATCTGTTCTCTCCACAGTAGGCGTACAAAATATTCAATCTTGGCTCAGCGAAGTGCAAAACCGGCTGTAATATAGCTTCATATAGATATTGCACACGACATGGTAGAGGTCGAGGTACTCATAACAGCATATGGTATGACCGACTTCTTCAGTTCGAAAATTGTATTAAAAATAAAGTTCCTCCTTCAAGTGGTACCAACTGTTGACCCAGTACAAGAAACTGAGAGCGGCAACCATCACATACCGACACCTAGTGGGACTACTTGTAACTACGACAACCAGCCCCTTGATCACGACACAATATTAGAGGCAAAAATCACAGAAAAAGTTACACAAAAGATAAGCCTTATAATGGAGGATTTCACGAAGAGTGTAAAGATCATGATAAAGGAAGAAATTGCGAGTTCAAGACAAAAGATGCCAAAACCGCAGCAAATACCCAACACCATGAAGAGAGAAACCGAACATGCATTTCACACAAAAGAAGATGAAACACCTACAACACGAGAATACCAAGCAACGGAAACGAATGGAAATGAAGAACACTGGACTGGAGTTACCCATAGAAGAAACAGAAGACCAACTAAGCAACAGGAGACGCTGACAGGAATAAAACAATTTCTCAATAAGAAAGGAATCAAAGAAACCGCGAAATGTGAAGAACTGGCAAACAACAATAATACGAAGTCTTTTAAAGTAGGCATCCCCTTTCACAACTTAGAGTTGGCGAATAAACCTGAATTATGGCCAGCAGGAATCACCGTCAGACGCTTTCGTTTTCCCCGTTTTTTTCGAGAAAACGGAGGGGTGTCTCTTGCATAAGACACAAGAATGCAGCCCAAAAGATTGCAAAGAAGAAGGAGCAGTAGGAACCTTAAAGATCCTCCTGTGCAATATAGAAGGTCTAAAAAGTGCAACCAACACAGCTCCAACAGACTTTCTGCAGGGATATGACGTAGCAGTTTTAACAGAAACATTCTTAACCGAAGATTGGCAACACCCAGAATTTTACTGTACTCATCTCCATGCAAAAAAGGGCGACAGAGGAAGACCCAGTGGAGGAATAACTGTGCTCATAAAACCAGAATTAACGCCCAAAACTGCAACTATCAAACAAGAACATACACTCCTGACAGAAACGAAACACATCACAATAATATCAGCATACTTCAACCGAACAAGACATGCATTGATATAATAGATGAAATAGGCCAGCTGATCACTCAGAGTAAACATAATAAACCACTACTTACTGCTGAAGACTTAAATTGCAGAATGGATATACAAAATTACAAAGCAAAAGTAACAGTGGAAAAGTTGCAGGAAGAAGGCTTTATCCTGTTAAACAGTCCCAACATACCTACATATATTTCCCACAACGGGAAAAGTACAGTAGACATTGCGTTCGTAAGGAGACCAATCAGGGGTAATATATCACCTCTCTGGACTGCAGACCACACACCACTTCGGAAACATATCCCTCTGGAAATAAATATCCAAGGAGCATGGCGAAAAACGCAAGAAAAGGAGGAAGAAGCACTTTCGAGAACAATAGACGTCGGGCAAGTGGAAGCAGAATCCGATCATATAAAACAAATCGAAATATTAATAGACAATTCCCGACTAGAGGAAGCAACAGAAGCGATAGGAGAACTCCTAAGACAATCCGCCAACCCCAGATATAAAAGAGCGAAAAGAAGGTTCGACACAGAGTGTTACAATCTAGGAAAGATGAACTAGGAAGCCCACATCAACTAAAACAGTGCGCAGAGAACCCTATACTCCTCAGGAATTACGCCGAAAAACGAAGCATCTATAAGAAAACTCTAAAGGAAAAGAAGAGATCATTCTGGTCAAAAGAAGGAAAAAACTAGTGGAGGAAGCCTGGACCTGACGGGATACCAATTCGATTCTACAGCCGTGTACCGCAAGTCTCTACAGGAACGGAAGGTTCCAAATGATTGGAAAAGAGCACAGGTAGTCCCAGTCTTCAAGAAGGGTCGTCGAGCAGATGCGCAAAACTATAGACGTATATCTCTGACGTCGATCTGTTGTAGAATTTTAGAACATATTTTTTGCTCGAGTATCGTGTCGTTTTTGGAAACCCAGAATCTACTCTGTAGGAATCAACATGGATTCCGGAAACAGCGATCGTGTGAGACACAACTCGCTTTATTTGTTCATGAGACCCAGAAAATATTAGATACAGGCTCCCAGGTAGATGCTATTTTTCTTGACTTCCGGAAAGCGTTCGATACAGCTCCGCACTGTCACCTGATAAACAAAGTAAGAGCCTACGGAATATCAGACCACCTGTGTTGCTGGATTGAAGAGTTTTTAGCAGACAGAACACAGCATGTTGTTATCAATGGAGAGACGTCTACAGACGTTAAAGTAACCTCTGGCGTGCCACAGGGGAGTGTTATGGGACCATTGCTTTTCACAATATATATAAATGACCTAGTAGATAGTGTCGGAAGTCCCATGCGGCTTTTCGCGGATGATGCTGTAGTATGCAGAGAAGTTGCAGCATTAGAAAATTGTAGCGAAATGCAGGAAGATCTGCAGCGGATAGGCACTTGGTGCAGGGAGTGGCAACTGACCCTTAACATAGACAACTGTAATATATTGCGAATACATAGAAAGAAGGATCCTTTACTGTATGATTATATGATAGCGGAACAAACACTGGTAGCAGTTACTTCTGTAAAATATATGGGAGTATGCGTGCGGAACGATTTGAAGTGGAACGATCATATAAAATTAATTGTTGGTAAAGCGGGTACCAGGTTGAGATTCATTGGGAGAGTCCTTAGAAAATGTAGTCCATCAACAAAGGAGGTGGCTTACAAAACACTCGTTCGACCTATACTTGAGTATTGCTCATCAGTGTGGGATCCGTACCAGATCGGGTTGACGGAGGAGATAGAGAAGATCCAAAGAAGAGCGGCGCGTTTCGTCACAGGGTTATTTGGTAACCGTGATAGCGTTACGGAGATGTTTAGCAAACTCAAGTGGCAGACTCTGCAAGAGAGGCGCTCTGCATCGCGGTGTAGCTTGCTGTCCAGGTTTCGAGAGGGTGCGTTTCTGGATGAGGTATCGAATATATTGCTTCCCCCAACTTATACCTTCCGAGGAGATCACGAATGTAAAATTAGAGAGATTAGAGCGCGCACGGAGGCTTTCAGACAGTCGTTCTTCCCGCGAACCATACGCGACTGGAACAGGAAAGGAAGGTAATGACAGTGGCACGTAAAGTGCCCTCCGCCACACACCGTTGGGTGGCTTGCGGAGTATAAATGTAGATGTAGATGTAGAAAAGACCCATATATTGCGCTACGCCCCAGAAAACGAGCGGAAACACATTACATAGACATGAAAATATGGGAGACGCACTTCGACAACGTACTGAATAAGGAAGGACTAAGAGGGAGACCGGAGGGCAGAGAGGATATAATGCTGCAAACAACTGTGGATTGGATCCCATTGACCACGGAAGAGATCAAAGATGCCGTTGACAGCACCACGAGTAAAAAAGCTGCAGGCCCTGACAGACTTTATAGCGAATATCTGAAAGACACTGCCCAAATACCAACGCCAATGTGGACAAAACTCTACAATAAGTGTATAGAAATAGCCTCCATTCCGGAACAGTGGAGACAGTCAACAGTAAAAGTGCTTTATAAAGGGAAAAGAGACCCCAAGGACCCTAGCAAATACAGAGGCATAGCCCTAGAAAACTTACCTTTCAATGTGTCCACAAAAATAATAACAGAAAGAATAAAGCAAATAATCGACGAACACCTCCCCGAAAGCCAAATGGGATTCAGAAAGGGAAGATTGACAGCAATAGAACTCCTGCTAAAGAGAGTGTGAGAAGCTCTTGAAGACAGAGAAAAGTTCTATGTAGTATTCATAGATTTTACAAATGCCTTTGACTTTATAAACATAAAATTAATAACCAAAAAACTAGAGGAAACTCTGGGAAAAAACAAAATCTGGACACGAATTATAAGCGCAGTACTGCAATGGAACGAAGTAAGAATATGAGACAATCTCTCTCTATGGAAGCCGATACTCCAATCAAACGGAGTACTACAGGGAGACCCACTGAGTCCTCTGCTATTTATCCTTGCAGCGGAAGAAATTGTAAGAATACCTCAAAGGGAGGGTGTAGTCTCATATGCATATGCACAGGATATTGTAATAGGTGCAAAGAATATTGCAAAGTTACAAGAAGCGTTAAACGATATGGAAGATTGGTGTGTCGAACACGGCTTCGAAATAAATGTGGCAAAAACAGAAATGATGGTGCTCAGAAATGGAGGAAGAACACCTGCATCAGCTGAGATCTTCATACGAGAGAGAAAACTGAAGATTGTACCGGACTACAAATACCTAGGGGTCACAGTACAAACCACTGCAAAATGTTTCACAAAACATGTAACAGAGAAAGCAATGCAAGCAGTAATTTCAATACATGAAATACAATACATCAGATCCCTTAGCCTAGAGACAGCAATGGCACTATTCAGAGCCAAAATCTTCCCAATACTGACGTACGGCACAGAAATTATTGGACCACATCTTACAGTGAACAACCTAACAACACTAGAAGGAGTGAAGGCGACCTATGTAAAGAAAGCAAGAGGAGTGTCCAAAACAGCACGATCGAGACTTGTATACCTGCTGGCGAGGGAGCCCTTCCTTATTGAAGACGTTCGGACAATCCTGATGCTACCCAATAGCAGCGCCTTGGGAAGTCTACTTAAAACGTTCAAGGAAAAAAGGGAAGACATACCTTCAGAATTTTACAGCACAGGTGCCATGATTGACCGAACATGGACAAAGGAAAACTTCGAAATGAGACACGTGATCACCAGATTAGCAGTCCATGATTTCCGCTACCTTATTTGCAACACACGAATTGTGTGAGTGTAAATTGTGTCACCACGTTACCATATAGAGCTCTGTACCAAAGGACACGAACAATAAGTGACTATGCAAATCACAATATGTGAAATTTCTAAATTATCTCATTATTATCACTGTACATTGAATTTGTATGACTATTTGGCTGCAGTAAACTTATTATTATTATTACTATTATTATTACAAAATCTAATATGAAACATTTTACATTAACTTCAAAACCAGTGAACTTCTCAACTGTTCTACAATTCTCACTTACTGACGTAGTTAACAATACTCGAATTGTTACAAAGGTCAAATAGTTCTAATTATTAGATTCAATACAAAATGGAAGAATTGTGCTAACACGTTGTTTACTGTAAGACATTTTATGTCCTAAGCGTCCTGTCTTCAGTACCTCACAGGCAGTGTCTTATAGCTGCCTTATAGTGATCGGGATCTGACAAGACCGGAAAGGACTTGAGAACTCGCGTAAACTAGCCGTCGGCTAGGTCGCCAAGAGTTCACAGCAAGAGGAAGGACAATGGAGATGCCAGGCAGAATAACGAGTCCTACCAGTAAACTGAGAGCAAAAACCTAAGACGTAGCGAATCGATGAACCAAAACGACTTTGAGTAGCGAGATGAAGCCGGCCGGAGTGGCCGAGCGGTTCTAGGCGCTACAGTCACAGGTTCGAATCCTGCCTCGGGCAGGTTTAAGTAGTTCTAAGTTCTAGCAGACTGATGACCTCAGATGTTAAGTCCCATAGTGCTCAGAGCCATTTGAACCATTTTTAGCGAGATGAATACAAGAGCACAGTGAAATCAGGACTGTAGACACAACTTTCTCCTTTTTTTTCGTTCTTGGGTTGATTTGTACTGAAGTGCTACAACCTTGTGGCTGTAGTTTCTGGGATAGGTAAATGGGCAATTCACTCTTTATTAAAGTGTAAGAAGGGCTGTGGGCTGGGAGTGGTCTGTGACTCCTTCTGGAGTGTGGTTGAGGCATTGTGTGGTGTGGGTTGAATTAATTTGACTTTTTTAATGTTTTATTGTGGCGCCTCGGCGGTGGCCCGATGTACCAGAATGCGGTGCCAGTGTGCAGTGGCGACAGCTGTTACATTGCTAGCTTTAAAGGGAGGCTGCGAGCAGTGATAAGCCGGACAGAGGGGCGTGCCGCTGCCGCCAGCATTGCAGCGGCGGCGCCAGCGCTCTTAGATGTAACACTGCCATCTGGCAGCCAGTTGGGTGTCCCGGTATTTAAGCCCACAGGCTGGTCGGAGGGACTGGGCATGCCCAACAGTGTGCTGACATCGGCTGAGTTGCGGAGGTTGCAGTGAGATCTTCACCTCCATGCCCGCATCTGCGGGAACTACTGTTGTGTTCTGGGGCACAAGTTATATCTTCGAGGGCAATGGGTCGGCAAGGGCGGCCTTTCCATGTCAGAGTAAGCCACAGACAGCAATGCAGTTGGTAGGTGTGAATGAAGTTGATTGGTATGATGTGTCAGGCGCAGTATGACACCGTGCATCAGTGGTAACCACTGTAGCCGCCATCCACGCATTGATCATATCCGAAAGAAGAAACACTATGCACTCATATAACTCATTTGCCTCGATAGGCAATCAGTGCGGATGCGTATTTACGTTCGACCTCCATGGAGCATTTGGCCAGGTACTGCAGGTAGGTGGCGCTAGGTGGGAATGTGAATCACTTGGGGAGTGTGCCAAGATATTCTGCACATTTGTGGTAAACACTGTGTCCACGTGGCGCAGTGGTTGACACAATTTCGTAGTAAACAGGAGATGCCAGATTAGAGTCCTGGTTCGGCCCACATTATATCCGTTGCCGCTGATTCCGCACAAAGTCTCGATGCACATTAGTTCTTTGTTGTCTTCCTCCTTCAATTTACGTAAAAGGAAACACTTGTATTTGTATGAGTCATTGATAATTATAATGCTTCAGGACTCCTCACCCAGCAAGATCTGTAAATAAGGATCGAAAAAGTCTTAGAAAAATATTCAGTCCTGGCCAGCTTCTTAAGGAGGTCGTCTGGGCACAATATACGGTACGTTTTCGTCTGTCCCAGAGCACTGATTGTCGATTTAAAGTCTCCGCATAGCCCTAGGGAGCCATTCGGTTTCTTGACCACTGCCTGGAGTGTGGCCCAAGCGCAGATTTGTGAAAGCGATCGAATTTCTGCTCAACGCTAGCACAGAGGATGACTGGAATCGGTAATGGCCGACAGAAACGGAGATATAATCCTGCCAATTTGTGGTGCACGCAAGGCCAAGTCCGAATCTAGACGCGAAAGAGGCACAAAGGTCGTTGAGTTCCTGGAAGGGAACTGTGTCAGAGACATCTACAACTACATCTACATCTACTTGGATACTCTGCAAATCACATTTAAGTGCCTGGCAGAGGGTTCATAGAACCACCTTCACAATTCTCTATTCCAGTCTCGCATAGCGCGTGGAAAGAATGAACACCTATATCTTTCCGTACGAGCTCTGATTTCCCTTATTTTATCGTGGTGATCGTTCCTCCCTATGTAGGTCGGTGTCAACAAAATATTTTCTCATTCGGAGGAGAAAATTGGTGATTGGAATTTAGTGGGAAGATTCCGTCGCAACGATAAACGCCTTTCTTTTAATGATGTCCAGCCCAAAGCCTGTATCATTTCTGTCAAACTCTCTCCCATATTTGGCGATAATACAAAATGTGCTGCCTTTCTTTGAACTTTTTCAATGCACTCAGTCAGTCCTATCTGGTAAGGATCCCACGCCGCGCAGCAGTATTCTAAAAGAGGAAGAACAAGCGTAGCGTAGGCTGTCTCCTTAGTAGGTCTGTTACATTTTCTAAGTGTCCTGCCAATAAAACGCAGTCTTTGATTATCCTTACCCACAACATTTTCTGTGTGTTCCTTCCAATTTAAGTTGTTCGTAATTGTAATAGCTAGGTATTTAGTTGAATTTACGGCTTTTAGACTAGACTGATTTATCGTGTAACCGAAGTTTAACGAGTTCCTTTTAGCACTCATGTGGAGGACCCCACACTTTCCGTTATTTAGGGTCAACTGCCACTTTTCGCACCATTCAGATATCTTTTTCTAAATCGTTTTGCAATTTGTTTTGATCTTCTGATGACTTTATTAGTCGATAAACGACAGTCTGCGAACAACCTAAGACGGCTGCTCAGATTGTCTCCCAAATCGTTTATATAGGTGAGGAACAGCAAAGGGCCTATAACACTACCTTGGGGAACGCCAGAAATCACTTCTGTTTTACTCGATGACTTTCCGTCAATTACTACGAACTGTGACCTCTCTGACAGGAAATCGCAAATCCAGTCACATAACAGAGGCAATATACTATAAGCAATTTTGTAGTACGCAATTTTACTACGAGGTGCTTGTGTGGTACAGTGTCACAAGCCTTCCGGAAATCCAGGAATACGGAATCGATCTGAAATCCCTTGTCAATAGCACTTAGCACTTCATGTGAATAAAGAGCAAGTTGTGTTTCACAGGAACGATGTTTTCTAAACCCATGTTGACTGTGTGTCAATAGACCTTTCCTTCGAGGCAATTCATAATGTTCGAACACAATATATGTTCTAAAATCCTGCTTCATATCGACGTTAACGATATGAGCCTGTAATTTAGTGGATTACTCCTACTACTTTTCTTGAATATTGGTGTGACCTGTGCAACTTTCCAGTCTTTGGGTACGGATCTTTCGTCGAGCGAACGGTTGTGTATGATTGTTAAGTGTGGAGCTAATGCATCAGCATACTCCGAAAGGAACCGAATTGGTATACAGTCTGGACCAGAAGACTTGCTTTTATTAAATGATTTAAGTTGCTTCACTACTCCGAGAATATTTTCTTCTATGTTACTCACGTTGGCAGCTGTTCTCGATTCGAATTGGAATATTTACTTCGTCTTCTTTTGTGAAGGCATTTCGGAAGACTGTGTTTAGTAACTCTGCTTTGTCTGCACTGTCTTCGTTAGTATCTCCAATGCTATCGCGCAGAGAAGGCATTGATTGTTTCTTGCCGCTAACATATTTCACATACGACCAGAATCTCTTTGGATTTTCTCCCAGTTTTCGAGACAAAGTTTCGTTGTGGAAACTGTTATAAGCATCTCGCATTGAAGTCCTCGCTAAATTTCGAGCTTCTGTATAAGATCGCCAATCTTGGGGATTTTGCGTCTGCTTAAATGTGGCATGTTTGTTCCGTTGTTTCTGCAACAGTGTTCTAACCCGTTTTGTGTACCAAGGAGGATCAGCTCCGTCTTTTGTTAATTTATTTGGTATAAATCTCTCAATTGCTGCCGATACTATTTCTTTGAATTTAAGCCACATCTGGTCTCCACTTACATCATTAATTTGGAATGAGTGGAGATTGTCTCTCAGGAAGACGATGTGAACCTTGTCAGTTATGGAAAACCCAAGAAATGTAAAGGCATCCAGACCGAAAATTTTTCTGGCTGAGTGACTACCGACAGAAAGCGGCGTCATCAGCCAAGCGATCTTTCTGTATGCGCTGGTCATTGTGACTCGACCTTGTAGGGGAATCAAACTATCACCATTCGCAACCAATGTACAAAATGGTTCAAATGGCTCTAAGCACTATGGGAGTTAACATTTGAGGTCATCAGTCCCCTAGACTTAGAACTACTGAAACCTAACTAACCTACGGACATAACACACATCCATACCCGATGCAGGATTCGAACCTGCGACCGTAGCAGCAGCGCGGTTCCGGACTGAAGCGCCTAGAGCCTTTCGGCCACAGCGGCCGATGCAACCATGTAGAGGGGGCAGGATCAACTCGGGGGAGCTTCACCGAGGAACTGGTAGCTCCCACGTCCACTTGGAAACGGAAGTCTTGGTTCGCAATTTTGAGGCGGATAAACCACTTGGTAGCGCAAAGATCGCACTAAGAAGGAATCGCCTGAAGTTCATGCACCGGCCCTCGATGCAAGAGGCGAACTGTGTGTGTTACCCTAGATAGTTTACGGCAGACAGTTCAGAGATGCCCTTCTTTTCCACAGTGATTGCAGTGTGCGTGGTGAACTGTACAGTCTGCCATTGGGCACCCTGTGAATTCGCCGGTGCAAGATAGAAAATCCACTGCTCATGCAGTCGGTCTGTGACTGGCTGTTCCGAAGCCATCGACATATCAGGAATCGATAAATCATGATGCCCCTGTTGCGGAAAAGGCCTACGAGTATTGCTTTTCATCGAGTAATATGGACCTACAGACTACGTGTTGAGAAGCTAACAATACACTGAGGTGGTAAAAGACGTGGGATACCTCCTAATATCGTGTCGGACCTTCATTGTCTTGGCGTTACGCAACAGCTCGACGTGGAATCGACTCAGAAAGTCGTTGGAAGTCCCCTACAGAAATATTGAGCCATGTTGCCTCTATAGTCTTCCATAACTGCCGAAGTGTAGCCGGTGCAGGAGTCTGTGCGAGAACTGACCTCTCGATTATGTCCCATAAATGTTAGATGAGATGTCGGGCGATCTGGGTGACCAAATTATTCACTCAAACTGTCCAGAAAATTCTTCAAACCCATCACGAACTATTGTGGCCCGGTGACATGGAGCAATGTCGCCCATGAAAATTC
The DNA here is from genome assembly GCF_021461385.2 of Schistocerca piceifrons. Taxonomy (NCBI): domain Eukaryota; kingdom Metazoa; phylum Arthropoda; class Insecta; order Orthoptera; family Acrididae; genus Schistocerca; species Schistocerca piceifrons. Next base: position 289,938,285 of record NC_060142.1, read on the forward strand.
CATCGTTCGGACCCATGAAGTCCATGAATGTATGCAGATGGTCTCCAAGTAGCCAAACATAACCATTTCCAACTGTTCAGTTGGACCAGAGGATCCAGTCCATTCCATGTAAACACAACCCACACCATTATGGAGTCACCAGCAGATTGCACAGTGCATTATTGACAACTTGGCTCCATGGCTTCGTGGTGTTTGCGAAACCCTCGAACTCTACCATCAGCCCATACCAACTGAAATCGGGTCTCCGTTGACCAAGCCACGGTTTTTCAGTAGTCTAGGGTCCAACGGACATGGTGACGAGCCCAGAAGTGGCGCCGCAGGCGATGTTGTGCTCCTAGCAAAGGCACTCGCGTCAGTCGTCTGCTGCCATAACCGATTAACGCCATATTCTGCCGCACTGTCCTACCGGATACGTTCGTCACACGTGCCACATTGATTTCTGCCGTTATTTCACACACTATTGCTTGTCTGTTAGCACTGACAGCTCCATACGAACGCCACAGCTCTCTGTCGTTAAGTGAAGGGTGTCGGGCACGACGTTGTCTGTGGTGACAGGGAATTCCTTAAATTTGTTGTTCTCGGTGCTGTTGATCTCTGAATATTGCATTCACTAACTATTTTCGAAATGCTATGTCCCATGCGTCTAGCTACAACTACCAGCTTGTGCGTTAACTCTCTTCGTACAGCCGTAATCACGTCGGAAACCTTTTCGCATGAATCGTCTGAGTACAAATGATAGGTCTCAACGCACTGTCTTTTTACACCATGTGCACACGATACTACCACCATCTTTATATGTGCATATCGTTATCCCATGACTTTCGTCACCTCAGTGTGTTTGTGACTGAAGAGTAGAATAAAAATATACGAAGGGTTAGTTAGGCTGTTTACCGTGGTAGTAACGGACATTAAAGAAAAGGCGAGGGAGGAATAGGAAGGCAAAGAAAGTAATGAAAAAGTAAATAATAGAGAAAGCAGCACTGGCAGAAAAAGTGAACATTCGTTTAACTGTTTGAGAGTGCGAGAAATAGCTGTAGGGGAACTCGGGGGCGGAACGGGATACTTAATGTTTAACAATGTGTATAAAATAAGGGAACACAAGGAAACACTTCTTAAAGTTATAAAAAAACACCCTGTAGTGTAACCTAATGTACCTTATTTTAAAATCACTTAAAACAATACATTTTGCATTTTTACAATTTTTGAAAGAAAGTCTTGCATATTTCCCGTTCCGCCCCACCCACGGGGCAGAATGGGATAAGGTTATTTTTTCTTAAATTATTGCATAAACGTTGAATTTGAATTACGAATATCGTATTAAACTATGACAAAATGTTGTATAAAAGGCAATTCACACTAAGGAATGGTAATTTAAAGAACTGAAAAGTCATTCTTCAAAATAAGAGAATATTTCAATGTCATTCTGAAAAATGTACAATGCTTAATAACCACCAAACCACTAACTACTAGTCCTTTGGACGATAGTCACAAATCAGTATTTCCTCTGCATCTTCACTGTCAATGCCAGCACATGAGTTGTGTGCCCACTTGAGTCACCTCTGTCATGATACCCAGCCCTAATTAGAAACGGAGTGGAAGTCCCCACAGTAGATACACTCAGAATCCTCTCTCTCTCTCTGATTCTCTCTTCTCTATCATCTTCTTCCATTTATTTTTCTTAAGGTCTTTGATGTCCTCTGTTTTGGTTTCTTTTTGGGTGTACAGTTTGATATTTTTACCTTAAGTTGCATTGCACCTGACGTCTCTGTCCTGACACTGTTCATATTTGTGCACCCTCCTCCTTTTTGTAGGCATACTTTACGTGCGACAGCATTCTGCAGTTCCTTCTTATAAGGAGAATCTGTTAATACGATGGTTTTTCCTTTTCGTCTTGTAGTCCGCCGAGTATTTTGACAGATTAGTGGGATTGGAATGACAGCCTCGAGCGATATCTGGAAAGCTGAGTTGTTCGGCGAACATAGCTGGTTGGGAGAGTTAAATTGTGAAACTGCTACTCTGTTGAATCCCATTGCTCGAGCACCAGAGGTATTTTCTGGCTTGCGAATAGACAGTGTAGGATGCCTCGTAATAAATCCTTTAACCCAGTGTTGTCCAGCTAGACAAGTTTGTTTGTCAAATCTGTGTGGTAAGCCATTTCGTTCGGCTAGTTGATAGGCTAGTGATTTGAGATCTTTCATTGTTAGACCAAAAAGTGTGCTTCCCATTGACTTGAGATATGTTACCAGCTCATCTTCTTGTTCTGCAGTGAACACCTTTTTAAATTTCCCATCTGATTTCTCAATTACGTAGTCAGGATTATTTGCAGCTTTAGGCACATATCTTTCAAATGTTGATTTCGGTACGTTGAACTGCTTAGATGCTTTTAAAAATCCCATTTGGGAAGATGAACCGGCTGAAACTGCCATTTTCATCGCTTTTACGTCCCATTGCTGTCTATCAGTCTTTTTCATATACATTGGCACCATCTGCAACAGCAAGGGAGAAAGAAAAAAGAATACAGTTTGCTTTCTACTTGCATCAAAATATGTCGGGGCAGAACGGGACAATATCCCATTCTGCCCCGTCCCGTTCCGCCCCAAGAGCACTTTTCAGATCAACAACTTTTATGGAGTGTAATAACTGACGTATTTAAAAGCATTAAATAACTAAAGCACAACAAATGCCATGCACTTTAAGCGAATGTGTCAATATAGGGTATACAATTAACAATTAACAGCTTACCTGGCGTTGAAATTCACCAAACCTTAGAACAACGCAAGCGGTAACGTGACGGACAACAATTCACTTAGATCTCGCACTTAAAACTAAATAAAAATGGATGCCCTAACTTCCCTTCCATTCGGAGAAATAGTTACATCCCCATACAACAGGTCGCAGCACTGTGTAGTCTAGAATAGAGCAATTTCCCATTGTACCTCGCTATCCCGTTCTGCCCCGAGTTCCCATACGTGTTAATTTTGGGGGAAAAATTATTAGAATAACGAAAGGAAGTACGGTACTTCGAAGCTGAGCGTATATAATGCCTGTCCTTTGCAGGAAAACTGACTATAGGTTGGAATTGAAGGAGTTACAATAGCACAGTGTATATTCTTGCACGCCAGTGGCACATGCAAATCGCAGCTTCACTTATTTGAGTGTAAAATGGTGATTTGCTTTGGCGTGGTCATCTTCAATCGCATTCATCACTCCCCCCCCCCCCATACCCCCCCCATACTCCCCCCTCCCCCCTCACCCCTCCCACAGCCAACGTCCCTCTAGCCTTTAACCCAGTCAGACTGGCTCCCTTTTTTTGTAAGGACCGGTGCTTCCTGCTCAAGCCGGACAATTCGTCGGCTGGTTTTTCGGCCTCCGGCTATTGGCGTGTCAATGCAGGAAAGAGCTCGGCCGAGCAAAGCAAACAAACACAGGCGATCTGGAGCTGAACAGGCGCCGGCGGCAAGAAGCTGCTATTACCCGCGTGACTCGGCCCGTCCCGCTATTCGACAGTATTACGGTTTTATGGCGGCCGGGAGGAACACGAATTCTTTTCCCTTTGACTGACATCGCGAGGCTCGTAACTCTAGTGACACCTGCAGCTGGGAGGCATTCCAGGGCGGCTGCTGCGAGAAGGCGAGGGAAGAAATAAATACGGCCCAACAAAGGCATATACAAATTAGGAGTCGTAACTCGCATTTCTCTGTCGATCCACGCGCTGTGTGGTAGTTCGTCCGCCTCTGTGCTTCCTCTCGTGCGCGGAAGCATCTGTCCGGAAATGTCATGCACCATCGTTTCAGTTTGCTAACACTTGTTATGCAAATTTCAATGAGCAAGGTGTTCTCTAACATTCCATATTCAGGAGCTTTACATCGCCAGGAAAGTAAGGAGACCTAACTTCAGAGAGAATGTAGGATCAAAACACCTTTCAGCCGTCTAAATTTCCAATTGTTATTTTATTGAGAAATGTTACCCCATCTTCAGGCCCCCTGTCCGAAGTGTGGGAAGATTCCCTATGGAAGTAGGCTGTTTAGGTTTTTATGTTGGTAACGTCACGTAGCGCTCTATATGAAAATCACTGACTGTGCTGTGTGAAGTCTGTGGCTGATTTGCACTGTTGGAATATTTGCTATTGTAGTGTTGGGCAGTTGTATGTGAACAGCGCGTAGCGCTGCGCAGTTGGAGGTGAGCCGCCAGCAGTGGTGGATGTGGGAAGAGAGATGGCAGAGTTTTGAGAGCGGACGATCTGGACGTGTGTCCGTCAGAAACAGTAAATTTGTAATACTGGATATCATGAACTGATATATATATATATATATATATATATATATATATATATATATATATATATATATATGATGACTTTTGAACATTATTAAGGTAAAAATACATTGTTTGTCCTGTATCAAAATCTTTCATTTGCTAACTATGCCTATCAGTACTTAGTGACTTCAGTAAGAATCTTTTATTTAGCTGGCAGTATTGGCGCACGCTGTATTGTAGTTGAGTAACGAAGATTTTTGTGAGGTAAGTACATGAAAGGTATAGGGTATTGTTAGTCAGGGCCATTCTTTTGTAGGGATTACTGGAAGTCAGACTGCGTTACGCTAAAAAATATTGTGTGTCAGTTTAGTGATGATCAGAATAAGTAAAGAGAGAAATGTCTGAGTACGTTGTTTTGCTCAGCTGTTTGAAAATCAAATAACATAGAGCTTTTCCAGCAATGTCATTTATAAAATTCTTTATAAGGGGAGGTCACAGATTCACACCTCTGGTCCGGTCAAAACGGGGGCCAGCACCGAATGACTGGTACCCGTAGGTTTTTCACACAACGACACCTCCGATCATCACTTGCTTGCTCAAAATTAAGTGAAGTGAACCGTACTCTGCATAACTGCTACCGTCCTTGACGTGATTTTAATCAGAAACGATAAAGCGAAATTCAGAACTGTAACTAGAAGGTCACAATTGTTTTCATTCCTTATACACCCAATAGTCGAAACACTTCTGTTTCAGTTACCTCTGGAACACAAAATACAGTTTTGATAGGGTGATTAAAATAATGCTTTTATTTATTCGTTGATTTATTAATAGTGGTAAGATTACCGCATCCTGGAATCTAGGTACAGCTTTTAGTTCATTACGGAATAATCAGACATTGCTAGCAATGATTATCAGCAACTATACCGATCTGCTGATTTAACACTGCTGACATCGACGGGAAATACTGTGACTTTAGCATGACTTTCTGAAGAGCTTGGAAGGGTGTCTCAGGGCAGACTCTGGCTGAGAAATAGTTGTAAGGAAAAAAATTAGATATGTTGCTTCGTTTCCGAGTTACACTACTGGCCATTAAAATTGCTACACCAAGAAGAAATGCAGATGATAAACGAGTATTCATTGGACAAATATACTACACTAGAACTAAAATGTGATTACATTTTCACGCAATTTGGGTGCATAGATCCTGAGAAATCAGTACCCAGAACAACCACCTGTGGCTGTAATAACGGCCTTGATACGCCTGGGCATTGAGTCAAACAGAGCTTGGATGGCGTGTACAGGTACAGCTGCCCATGCAGCTTCAACACGATACCACAGTTCATCAAGAGTAGTGACTGGCGTATTGTGACGAGCCAGTTGCTCGGCCACCATTGACCAGATATATTGGTGAGAGATCTGGAGAATGCGCCGGCCAGGGCAGCAGTCGAACATTTTCTGTATCCAGAAAGGCCCGTACAGGACTTGCAATATGCGGTCGTGCATTGTCCTGCTGAAATGTAGGGTTTTGCAGGGATCGAATGAGCCACGGGTCGTAACACATCTGAAATATAATGTCCACGTGACCGAGACGTGTAAACAACGGCACCCCCTACCATCACGCCGGGTGACACGCCAGTATGGCGATGACGAATACACACTTCCAAAGTGCGTTCACCGCGATGTCGCCAAACACGGATGCGACCATCATGATGCTGTAAACAGAACCTGGATTCATCCGAGAATATGACGTTTTGCCATTCATGCTCCCAGGTTCGCCGCTAAGTACACCATCGCAGGAGCTCCTGTCTGTGATGCAGCGTCGAGGGTAACGGCAGCCACGGTCTCCGAGCTGATAGTCCCTGCTGCTGCAAACGTCGTCGAACTGTTCGTGCAGATGGTTGTTGTTTTGCAAACGTCCCCATCTGCTGTCTCAGAGATCGAGACGTGGCTGCACGATCCGTTACAGCCATGCGGATAAGATGCCTGTCATCTCGACTGCTAATGATACGAGGCCGTTGCGATCCAGCACGGCGTTCCGTATTACCCTCCTGAACCTACCGATTCCATATTCTGCTAACAGTCATTGGATCTCGACCAACGCGAGCAGCAATGTCGCGATACGATAAACCGCAATCGCGATAGGCTACAATCCGACCTTTATCAAAGTCGGAAACGTGATGGTACGCATTTCTCCTCCTTACACGAGGCATCACAACAACGTTTCACCAGGCAACGCCGGTCAACAGCTATTTGTGTATGAGAAATCGGTTGGAAACTTTCGTCACGTCAGCACGTTGTAGGTGTCGCCACCGGCGCCAATCTTGTGTGAATGCTCTGAAAAGCTAAACATTTACATATCACAGCATCTTCTTTCTGTCGGTTAAATTTCGATTCTGTAGCACGTCATCTTCGTGGTGTAGCAATTTTAATGGTCAGTAGTGTAATTAGCACTGAAGATGGTGAATCAGACCGTTGTGCACGCAAATTCAAGAGGCCTGGCATAGACGGTGTTGCCAAACCTGTTGTTAGTTTGATTTCCTATAACCGAACAAGAGAGCGATACAAAAATTGGACATAGGTCGGTAGTCAGGACCGAAGCCAAGCCAGAGGCTGAGCAGTCTGTCATCTACGCTATGAGAGCAACTGACACTAACTGTACCTGGTGGGGCGCTTGAATTTCTGCGCGCGACGGCCTGATTTCATAACTTCAGTACTAATTAACTCGGAAACGACGCAACGGATCGAATTCTTTTCTTAACAATTACATCTCAGCACAACCTACCCTACGACACCTTTACAAACTTTTCAGACTGTTTTGGACCACCGTGTATAGACCTGTCGGGGAATGTTTGGCTGTCGCAGCTTTCACGGGGAGTTATGTCGATTCTTAGACGTTCTTCTGCAGCGGTTGGGACCATTTCAAACTCTACGGGGTGCAACACAGCAGCAAATGTGGTCATAGAGCTACAAACTCTACAGTCCAGTTGGGCTGAATGCAGAGTAATGTGACAAACTGAAGACGACAACTGCTTCGGTTCAGTCCCAGGCTGTTAAAATTCAGTTCTTCAACCAGTTTGGAGGTGGTTATGGGAGATTTCCCACAATCATTCAGTATAATTCTGCTCCCACTTACGCCTGCCCGAACCAATCTAAAAAAGTGCCCTTCTGAATAAATTTTATTCGACTTTAGTAATGACAGTCAACATTAAAAATAGAAACCACTGGAGTAATACAATAAGACCATTAACCTGATCAAATGCGAAGTTTCGTAAGCAAACAAATTATTGAATAAGAGTTTTTTAAACTTTTTACTCAATTTCTTGACCTCATGGAACATTAATGTGGCACTTTTTGTTGTTTACTTTTGTTGATATCCAACAGGACTTTCTCAATCATTCTGAATTTTTATATAACAGGTTTTATAATTTCAGTGTTAATCTATCACCAACGGAATATGGTAATTTTTTGCGAATATTTTCTATCCATACGGTACTCTTCAAGTCATGAGTTACCCTGCATGTAATCATCTAACGATATAATTTCGGAGTGTTGAATATCAAAAGGTTAACATACTATTGGCATTTGCATATCGTTTAGGCGTCAAAGTAATCTCACGCAAAAGTACTAACTGGATAGTTATCAATCGTTTGAGATAGTTTTGCATACTTTCTACAAACGTGTGGTTCCTGAAGAGGGGCAGAGGCCTTTTCACGTAGATGCAGGGGCAACAGTCTGGATGAATCACTTATCTGGCCTTGTAACACTAACCAAACTGGCCTTGCTATGATTGTAAGACGTTTCCAGGGGCAGATGTGGACTCTGACCACAATCTATTGACTATCAACTGTAGATTAAAACTGAAGAAGCTGCAAAAAGATAGGAATTTAAGAAGGTAGGACCCGGATAAACTGAAATAACCAGAGGTTGTAGAGAGTTTCAGAGAGCGCATTAGGGAACGATTGACAAGAACTGGCGAAAGAAATACAGTAGAAGAAGAATGGGTAGTTTAGAGAGATGAAATAGTGAGGACAGCAGAGGATCAAGTAGGTAAAAAGACGAGGGCTAGTAGAAATCCTTGGGTAACAAAAGAAAGATTGAATTTAATTGATGAAAGGAGAAGATATGAAACTACAGCAAATGAAGCAGGCAAAAAGGAATACACACGTCTCAAAAATGAGATCGACAGGAAGTGCAAAATGGCTAAGCAGGGATGGCTATAGGACAAATGTAAGGATGTAGAGGTATATATCACTAGGCATAAGATAGATACTGCCAACAGGAAAATTAAAGAGACCTTTGGAGAAAAGAGAAACACTTGTATGAATATCAAGAGCTCAGATGGAAACCGAGCTCTAAGCAAAGAAGGGAAAGCAGAAAAGTGGAAGGTATATATAGAGGGTCTGTATAAGTGTGATGTACTTGAGGACAGTATTATGGAAATGGACGAGGACGTAGATGAAGATGAAATAGGAGATATGATACTGCGTGAAGAGTTTGACAGTGCACTGGAAGACCTAAGTCGAAACAAGGCCATGGGAGTAGACAACATTCCATTACAACTACTGACAACCTTGAGAGAGCCAGGCTTAAAAAATCTCTACCATCTAGTGAGCAAGATATATGAGACAGGCGAAATACCCTCAGACTTTAAGAAGGCTGTAATAATTCCAATCCCAAAGAAAGCGGGTGTTGACAGGTGTGAAAATTACCGAACTATCAGTTTAATAAGTCACGGTTGCAAAATACTTACACGAATTCTTTACAGACGAATGGAAAAACTGGCAGAAGCCGACCTCGGGGAAGATTGGATTCCGTAGAAATGTTGGATTATGTGAGGCAATACTGACCTTACGACTTATGTTAGAAGGTAGATTAAGGAAAGGCAAACCTACGTTTCTAGCATTTGTTGACTTGGAGAAAGCTTTTGACAATGTTGACTGAAATACTCTCTTTCAAATTCTGAAAGTGGCAGGGGTAAAATACAGGGAGTGAAAGGTTATTTACAATTTCTACAGAAACCAGGTGGCACTTACAAGAGTCTAGAGGCAAGAAAAGGAAGCATTGGTTGGGAAGGGAGTGAGACAGGGTTGTAGCCTATTGCCGATGTTATTCAATCTGTATATTGAGCATGCAGTAAAGGAGAGGACAAACATGGAGTAGGAGTTTAAATCCGTGGAGAAGAAATAAGAACTTTGAGGTTTGTCGATGGCATTGTAATTCTGTCAGAGACAGCAAAGGACCTGGAAGAGCAGTTGAACGGAATGGACGGTGTCTTGAAAGGAGGATGTAAGATGAACATCAACAAAATCAAAACGAGGATGATGGAATGCAGTCGAATTAAATCGGGTGATTCTGAGGGAATTAGATTAGGAAATGAGACACTTAAAATAGTAGATGAGTTTTAATATTTGGGGAGCAAAATAACTGATGATGGTCGAACTAGAGAGGATATAACACGTAGATTGGCAATGGTGAAGAAAGCGTTTCTGAAGAAGAGAAATTTATTAACATTTAGTATAGATTTAAGTGTCAGGAAATCGTTTCTGAAACTATTTATATGGAATGTAGCCACATATGGAAGTGAAACATGGACAATAAATAGTTTGGACAAGAAGAGAATAGAAGCTTTCGAAATGTGGTGCTACAGAAGAATGCTGAATATTGGAAGGGTAGATCACATAACTAATGAGGTGGTAGTGAATAGAACGGGGAGAAGAGGAATTTGTGTTACAAGCTGAGTAGAAGAAGGGATCGGTTGGTAGGAAGTTTTGTGAGACACCAAGGGATCACCACTTTAGTATTGTAGGGTAGCGTGGAGGGTAAAAATCGTAGAGGGAGACCAAGAGATGAATACAGTCAACAGATTTAGAAGGACGTGTGTTGCAGTAGGTACTGGGAGATGAACAAGCTTGCACAGGATAGAGTAGCATGGAGAGCTGCATCAAACCAGTCTCTCGACTGAAGACCACATCAACAACAACTTTCTGTCAAAATTAGTGTTTGCGGCACGACCCGTGTTCGGACTCCAGAATGACAGTTTTAGAATTTTGCCTAAGGTAAACTCTTGCGGACACCCGTGGGCGGAGGGTGCTTAGTGTATCAGTATGGTTGCCCTCTCACTAGTTTATATGGTTATGCTACGCGGGAAGATGGACTGTTGCTACCCCTCCGTATGGGTCCGAATTTCTCTCAGCATGTGAAATGTGTTCTAGAGACAAACACTATGTTTATTGACTCATTTTGGAACGTGGCCTCTTTTAGTTTAAGGAGTGAGTTTCTCCTCGGTGCTCGAAGTCTTCCTTGAAGCTTTTTGTAGTCCGTTCAGCATTTGTGTGACTCATGGAGACTAAACAAATACGCGATGGATAAATGAGCGCTACAGGGTAATTGTAAAGTCCATCAATCGTTTTAAGACGTCGATATAGGCAAAGCGCTTAGCAAAATGTTACAAATGAAACAGTATGCGAAAGATAACCTCTCAAAGTTTTTTTGAATGTGATGTCGGTACCTCATTTTCAAAAACAGCATACAGGAGTGTCAACGACTGTAGTTGCCGAAAATGACAGCGAACCAGGCTGTGAAAGCATTTTGTATGCTAGGATTTGCCTACTGCCTATTAGTAGTGAGTGTACGTAGAGCTTTTCGTGGCAAGTTTCGCAACAGCATAGTGAAGTGGTACAATAAGTTAGACGCTGAAGCTGCGACTCAAAACGTCCGGGCCGACCGGGCGTGTCGGGACAGCAAGTAGACCGTGTTTGTGTCATGGTGCTGCTATGAACTACAAAGTCTACCTATCACGCTATTGCAGAATTTGGCACTGTGGAAAATCCTTCGTAAGTGATTAAGAGCGAACCCGTACAAAATGCAACTCCTGCAAGCCATTAGACATGACGATAAACTGCGCCGTCCGGAGTTTTGCGCTGTTATACAAGACCGTCTTGGAAACGACGACTTCGCAGGCAAATTAACCTTCAGTGACGGAGCCACTTTCATCTTTGGTTAATATCAGCCGACACGAACCATGCATATGGGGGACACGGCAAACATGTCCGGGATTTAGAAAAAGATCATGTTTCATCACCATCACTCCTTGTTTTGAGGCCGTATGGCGGGCGGTGGTCAGGTTGGTATCCTAGCGCCGTACGGAGCGTCTCCGGACGCGTGTTCTCTGGTCAACGGGTCCGAAGCGGGACTCATCACTGAATATAATTCTACGCCAGTCAATGAGATTCCAGGCCGAAGTCGTGTCTGGAGACGCCCCGGACACAACTACCGATTTCCGTCCCAGTCTGATAAATCCTTCGTGTTGTGTCTTTTTTCTGTCTTAGAGTGTAGTTCGCAATTTGTACTTCCGGGCGGAACCATTCAGGAGGATCTTGTCACTGGAAAAAACAAAACCAAAAAGCTTTGTATGGCGCAAACAGTACAAAGCATATAGTGAAGTTAGGTGCACCAGGGATTAGAGATGAATTCGGCCAAATATACATAAAATACATTTTTAATAAACACACTAAATAAAGGAGTATTGATAGAACAATAAAAGACAGTAGGAATTGAAACTTCCTGACAGATTAAAACTGTGTGCCGGACCGAGACTCGATCTCGGGACCTTTGCCTTTCGCGGCGGGCAAGTGCTCTACCACTTGGTAGGTAAAGGTCCCGAGTTCGAGTCTCGGTCGGGCACACAGTTTTAATCTGTCAGGAAGTTTCATATCAGTGCACACTCCGCTGCAGAGAGAAAATCTCTTACTTTAGGTACTTTAGGAATTAATTGTATGATAACATTCACTTCTGCCATCATATTCAACTGTCACTGCTTCAGTGAAGGATACGAATTCAAATCAGTTTTACTGCTTTACTGGTCGTAACACCTTTCCTTACATAGTAACTGATTTAGCCAGCTGTATGCTGGGTGAACCATGAGTCCATAAACAAAACTCGGAGGTTGTTTTGGGATATTTTATGAGTATTTTGGTACAAGGGACCGGTAGTATCCGGTTGCTCGTTACAGAGTATCGATGTAATTATAATTTATTCAGTTTGTCTCCCTAGTTACCTTCATTTATGGGAAAATACCTGCAGAACAGTGAAAAAGTCTACAGTACGACAAAGCGAAACATAGAGTAATGTAATAACCCCATACAGATGCAGAAGTAGTGTAACGGAGTTGTCGTAAATGGGAGAACATATCAGCACACCGTCGTCGTGCCGCTGTTCCGTTGCATTCAGCGGAACAATACACGAGATCCATTTCGGCAACTTCTCCATCAGTAAACCTATCCGTACACTTGTGTGTAACTGTTAACGAACGACTGACTCAACCGGAAAGAAAAGGAGGGACCGAGTGATACTGTATGCAAACTTGGGGCCAAAGAGTAAAGTGGGCTTTACTGCTATCAATAACAAGTACCGTAAGTGAATGGAACAAATGTTTCCCAGCAAACTCACAGTGGCTAACGTCGGCATTTGCAGTATTATAGCCGGCCATTGATGCCAAGCTGTTCTATGCGCTTCAGTCCGGAACCGAGCTGCTGCTACTTTCGCAGGTTCGCATCCTGCCTCGGGCATGGATGTGTGTGGTGTCCTTAGGTTAGTTAGGTTTAAGTAGTTCTAAGTCTAGGGGTCTGATGACCTCAGATGTTAAGTCCCATAATGCTCAGAGCTATTTGAACCATTTTGCAGTATTATATTTCCTATGCAATACAGATAGAAAGATAAATGAATGCAAGATGTCAAACGAAACCTAATTACTCTGTAACGAGCTATCTGAGGTCAATGGTCCCTTATACGAAAATACTGAAAATACCCGAGAATAACTTCCGAAATTTTGTATGTAATTTAAACCGTTACACAAAACCAACGCCGAAAAGGAAATACGCTTATTTGTCGTGATTAGAACCAAGTACTGTCCTCGCTACTCGGTTACAGTCCGGTTTTTGCCTGTTAAATTGAAGCAAGTGTGTTTCTAACATGCTCTTGGGAAGACAACGCCTCCTGCTAGAACAACATTGTGCTCTGTACCACCAACGAATCACAGAGCGGCTGTCCATCTGCTTTCTGTAGTACTGTTCTCTTATCGTTTGTGTAATGAAATTTCTGCTGAAGAGTATTCCTCCGAATTTATGGGAAAACTCTTAAAGCTTTTTAAGTAAAACAAACTTCATTAACGTTCCATAGCTTTATTCATCATGTCTACCTATTTATTTCTCAAAATAGTCACCCTTGCGATGAACACATTTCTCCTACTGAAAGGCCAATTTGTTGACGTAGCCACAACCTCCCCTCTGCCTGCACCGCTTCAACACGATCAAAGTGAAGTGCTCGAAGGTATCAAGTATTGGTCGTCCACATCGATCTGTGTCACATGCGTTGACGTTACCACTTCCGTTTCCTCCACTGCGATACGAGCAATCCAACGTCGCTCATTACTGATGTCGATACAACTATCACCGTACATACAGTAGCTTTTATTTTTCTACGGATTTGAATTATAAGCACATTTTCTACGATTAGAAACCCCATTACAGCACGCTATTTCTCACGTAAGGACATAGTTACGTTGCCCACTGCCATGTTACACGCTACAATTCGGAGCCATCTAGCGGCAAAAGGTTGCAACTTGTGTTAGCGGAGCTGGACTGTCGATCGAGTAATATGCATCTGATGTTGAGAACAGAATAAAAAACTTCAGCACGCCCTCGTATTTCCATTCCTCAATCAGCCTTATCTCGATTTTATGTACGCTGACGGAATGTGACCCTCTACGAACGCCGTCAAATTGATACTCAGGTATTTTCACACTTCGCGTTGAGTTAATTAAAATTTCACCCTTATGTGAGCTTAGCTCCAGTACAAATAAAGCCGTTCCTACATATGAAGAATTGAGTGAGTACATTATGGCTGTTGGGTGGGTCCAGCATTACTGGAATTTTTCGAATGGAGATCGCAAGCAGCTTATTGCTGTCTTCCAGATTTTGAGAAAGATCAAATCATTCTCACGAGGAACATTAAACAGACAGCTGGCTCTAGTGCAGCTACTGAGGAATGAGTGGTACGAAGTGGACGTCAGTGTGACAAGAAGACCAGCCGAGGGTCCTTGCAAGTGGTCTACACCACGAGAAAATCGTAGTTTTGACGAACAGACCGATGACTACAGCTGAAATCCGGGTAGAGGTTGCAGGCAGGTGAGACTAAGCGTCGGGAATAGGTTTTCGGAAGCTTGGTTGATTTCTCGAGTTGCCATGCACCCTTTACCGATAACACCTTAAGAAAAGGCTTTCTTGGTGTAGAGCAAGAGATAAGATGTTGAGAGGCGTTTCGTGGTTTTCAGTAGGGATCCCCGCTTCTATTTATATCGGCCACATCGACGTCAACGTGCCCATAGGCGACCTGGGAAAACAAAACTGGGAAAAGTCACAGGAAGCACCAATTCTCGAGGCTCTCCAGTTCCAGAAATCATGCTGTGGCGAGTTATTGGATATGACAACAGGACTGATTAGGTAACTGTTGAAGGGAAGCTGATTGTTTGCCAGTATATAACAAGAATAATAAACCCAGTTGTCACATACTTCATTATCCGGGCATCAAACGACATAGCCCAGACCGAGCGAAATGGCGCAGTGGTGAGCGCACTGGACTCGCATTGGGGGGCCGACGATTCAAATCCGCGTCCGGCCATCGTGATTTGGGGTTTTCCGCGATTTCCTTAACGCCTTAGGCAAATGCCGCGATGGTTCCTTTGAAAGGACAGTGCCAATTTCCTTACCCACCTTTCCCTACTCCGAGTTTTTGCTCCGTCTGCCATAACCGCATTGTGTGCTCCTACTCCAGATGGATAAGGCAAGAACCTACACTGCAGTTTACATCAAAAACGCCTTGAGAAATGCACGGATCCTTGAATGCATTGCCTAGTCCCCTCATTTGTCACCTGAAGAACATGTCTGAGATGTTAGGGGAATGCAGATACTTTAATGCCATCGTCGAAGCAGTAATCTTCTGTTAATGAGTCAGGATTGGCCAGGTGGGGAAAGCAGTAGATTCCCGTTGAGGTGAAAAATCAAACATGGTTTTGACGGTATGAAGTTTTAATGCCGTAAAAAGGAAAGGCAGGCCTCGAGAAGCCGCCGAGGCTGAACGGGCAGCCGCCCAAGAGAGCAGGTGAGGAGGGCGTCTGGTCGGTTTGGAAGGTGCCAACAGAAGAGAGCGAACGGTGTGTCCGCTCCCGGGAGCTAGACGCGGTTCCACCCCCACTTGATCACCTCTAAGCCTCCTTATTGGTCGGTCAGAGCGTAAGACGCGCAGTTCGGTAGCTTTACATCGTCAGCAACACGTGAGTTTAGCTGCTGATGGTTCAACACATGAGTTTCAGGGTGGTTCTATCCGGTTTTGGGCAACGTGACTGAGACGCTGCTACTTACCGCCTGGCAGAAGGCACTGACGAACATCAAGTAAAAAATAAAAATCAAATTTTTGGTACTAACAAATCCATTTAGTATCGGCCCCCACTGTGCACTTCATTTACTGACACAAAGTGTATCCCTGGTATGGCAAGGAATTCCTCAGGATGACATTCAGAGACTATTTGCTTCCGTGTTACGTTGAAAACAAGAGTATATTCGTTGGTGTCGGGACTCATGCTGCTGTTAATGATGAGCGTCAGTTCCGAATGGAATAAACGTTTATCATTTAATTTCCGTTATGTGATGAACATCTTGACTGGTACTTCTAGTGGTGAAACTTCACGTTTATGTCAGTGTAGTATTAATTATAAACGTCATTCAGTCACAAATTCCTGTCTGCTCGTTGATTTGGTGGGTTGCTTCTGGCGCTCAAATTTTGCTTCCGACTTCTCTGGAGAAACATTAGAGAACGTCTTCGGCTTTGTGCCAGGCTCCAGTACTTGCCAACGCCATGAATCTGGTCTGCTGGAGTGAACTGTCAGAATACCGCTGTTTGCTGGCCGTGTACTGTCTGCGAACTTTCGCGTTCTCAATTCAACCTACTGCAAATCAACCTGTAGAGAATTCACGTCTCATCCGACATTGAATCTCTTTGCCTTATAAATGCTCAGGTGAGATGTATCTTTACAGTGTCCATTTCACTTTCACGTTATACAGTGACTTAAAAAAAAAAAAAGATATTGCAATTACTTTTATACAACACTTGTTTAAGAAACACGTTCAGGGGCAGTTTAAACCAAAAAAACCAAAGACATCGCTCTTCTCATTGACACTGCTCAAAATATGGATTCATTTTTGTCCACGTGGCCAAACTGGAGACGTATTGCGTACTTCCGATTGGCTACGAGCACCAATGAAAACAAATGAAACTAGATAGCCAAACGTACAATGGTGCACCGCCGGTTGTCTAGCTATCAGGCGGACCGGCGACACTGTGCCATCGCCTAGCGTCTGAGTCGTGCACTGGCGACGCTAGTTCACTTATTGAAAACGGGTGCTTTTTAAATTCATTCTGTCACCACACAAAAATTCTATAGTTAATTCTGAAACTATTTGCGAGTATTATCGTGAAAACCTCTGGAGTTTTGTTTGTACTAGACTTGTGAAGCCCTGGAGAAATTTATGGGGTTACTGCGTCACCACTCGAGATCATATTAATAAATGGAAAAGGGTGGTTACGATTGTCACACAAGACAATTTTTTGTTGTTGTGGAAATAGGATCAGTGGTAACAAGCGTAACAGTAATTTTATAGATAAATTATGACTTACCTGCGAAAACTGTCTGATTCCTTAACTGTTCAGTATCGGAGTTCGCAAACTACAGCAGCTTTTTCAATAGTGGCTTGTTTGAGTTTCTTAGGGCGGAGGGGATACAGACGTGTAGCAGAGGTGACGCAAAAATTGAATCCAAAATCGATGTATTGACCTCAAGCACAATAGTAATTCTGAGGAACACTTCACAGCGCGGAAATGACTTTGAATCCACAATTCTGGACTACTATTGGTACAAGCAAGCTGTCCACGAGAAAATAATGACTAAAACACACAAGAAAATAACGAGGCAGCTCGCTTCAGACCTTAGGGAAAATTACTAGATGTATCGAGACAGATCTAATCGGAATGAAACAAGAAAGCAGTTAGTGACCCGTGGGACTAACAGAGATGAGGTGCGGGCGTACTAGTATGTTGCATACCACTGACACAGCAACATGCGGGTGACAGGTTGCTTGCAGACCCAGATGCCAGCGTGTGTTGTTACAGCAGTCACGGAAACTGCGTACATCTTCTTGAGATACGACCAGACGCCTGTCGTGGGTTTCCAGTACACGTCTTGACTTCAAGGTAATGAAATCCAGCACATGTTGCAACGAAGACAGCGCAGACTTGCAAGTCAGTCTTCACTACGTAACAAAATCAACCGAACGCGGCCAGATACTGCTTCAGAGCGGGGCACCGAGTGTGTTCGCTTCGTTTTATTTCGTCGGTGGGGACACTATCGAGTGACTGCACCAGTAAAAAGTAACTCCATCCAGGCAACTTGACCAAAGAGGGCGCGCTGACATCTCCTGCTGTGTTTCAGGTGGGGTGGCGGGGAAAATCCTTGACTTTTACGTTGGTCATTCTGCAGCGGCGTCAGGCCAGCAATCCCGCCCCCTCTCTCCCGCCTCCAGCATAAAAACGGTCTTCAGCTGCGGAAGCCGGCGGCGAAGCAAGTTCGAAAGCAATGGCCCCTGTTTCCTTTTTAACGAACATGCCATCTTCTCATTATGTGGTGTTGTTCCGTGTCAACACGTTAGTCGATTCGGAATTGTAAGGAACTTCTGTGGGCGGTGGATAGAGGGGGTGGGGGGGGGGGGGTGGCGCGCTAGAATTTTAGAATTTGCCTATCCAGTTTGCCAGCTTATGAATTATGCATGCAATCAACCCGTGATTTAGATCGTTTAGTTCATAATCTCTACTGTTCGAATCTGTGCTTTGATTAATTTTGATTAAATATTTCATAATCTTTCTTAGTAAGGACTGAACGAAACTATCGTTACAACCTCTCCAAGTGTGCATGTGAGATAGAAAAGTCTGTTATTCACAGTCTGGTTTCACAGAACACATGTTGGCATGGACTATTAATATTAAGTTTTAAAACTGGTGACTACTAACGATGAATAGCGAGATGCATGTTGGGAATTACTTGGAGAGGCAGTAAGTGGTAGACATCGTTATGAGTGTAATGGAAATGTAATAGGGAAGGTGGGTGAATGAAAGGATGTCAGATGGATCAAGGAAATTCTTCGCTGGATCACTGGATTCGAAGAGATAAGAGAAGGCGGAGACGACGACGTAATAGAAGGTGCGTAGATATCTGAGCGAGCAACATACATCCATATGGGTTAAGATGGAGGTCACAATGTTGGTCTATCGGAAAGAACGACCTGTTGGACTGCTTTCAATAAATAATGTTAATGACTGTGAATTATTTCTTAAATCGTGTAAAAAATACACTACACAATATGGCTGTGGCCATCATTTTGGCGAACACACGTGTACATATGGATCAGCGTGCAGCTGTAAAATCCCGAATGGCGTCTTAAAGTAGTTCGTCTCTTGAATTATGGATGTGATTGTTCAGTCCCTGCAGATACGAGGGTTGTTGGTTGGATGCTAATCACAATATCTGTAACACCGTAGACGTTGTCGGTACGGGGGAGGTACGGATAATGTATTTGTCGTGACAGAAGATACACAGCAACACGCAAGGCGCCGGCCGGGGTGGCGGTGCGGTTCTGGGCGCTACAGTCTGGAACCGCGTGACGGTCGCAGCATTTCCTTAGGACCGTCAAACGACGATACATTCCTGTCAAATATAGAATCA
This sequence comes from Schistocerca piceifrons, assembly GCF_021461385.2. Lineage (NCBI taxonomy): Eukaryota > Metazoa > Arthropoda > Insecta > Orthoptera > Acrididae > Schistocerca > Schistocerca piceifrons. The sequence goes on from NC_060142.1 coordinate 289,957,369, forward strand.
CAAGCGAATAACGTGACAGTGCTACCGACCGTATCTGGTAAATTCTTTACGTGATGTGGCGTCCTTGAGGAGCGCTTGCTGTTGCTTTCACGTCTGTTGAACATTCACCAGCCGGCCGCTGTCGCCTAGCGGTTCGAAGTGCTTCAGTCCGGAACCGTGCGGCTTTTACGGTCGCAGGTTCGAATCCTGCCTCGGGCATGGATGTGTGTGATGCCCTTAGGTTAGTTAGGTTTAAGTAGTTCTACGTTCTAGGGGACTGAATGACCTCAGCAGTTAAGTCCCATAGTGCTCAGAGCCATTTGAACCATTTTTTGTGCCCTTCGTCTTATTTACTTATTTCTTACGTGGTCAAGTTGGGAAATCACACATGCTCCTCAAGTGGTGCATTTATAATGCTCTAAGTCTCAGGACAGGAATTTATGGCTGCACCAAAGCAGTCAGGGCACTTCGTCTCTTTTTCTTTCTTTCTGTGAGTTCTCAGCACTCACTTCCATAGCTTGTTATTGGTTCCTCGGTGGATTTAAGATTTAAACCTATTTTTGAGCGACAAAGAACAGGATTTAATTTTTATGTAACACTCCTTTTCTGCTTGATCCGTTGTTGGATATCTCTGTCACATCTTCGATGTGGTAGGATACCACCCGGGTACTTAAACTCTTTACTCACTTTAATAAGACGACCGTCAAAGTCAAAGTTACTTCCCTCTTCTCCGCACCATAGATATTCCGTCTTCACAAAATTTGTTTTTGAACCTCGTTTTTAAACTGTTCCAAAAACTTCGTAAGTATATAAGAAATATCCTCTTACTCCTTTTCTTTTTAACTAAATCACTACGTAAAACTATCATTTTGGAATTTTGGGGTACTAATTTAAACGTGCTGATGATTTTAGTTGACAGCCACACGACACATACAGTGTACAACAAACAGTAAAGTTCATACATAATTTAAGTAACAACAAAATCTGATGTATCATTTCCCTTAACTTAAACATAATACATAAGTCTGTATTTTAGGAAAATAAAAGAAAAATAATCACTGAGGATGCCATGACTGGTGAAACGTGTTTGGGTGATAAAACAAAACAATTATTTGGGCACATCCATTCCTAATCCATTATTAATGAGTAAAACATGTGACTTCATTAAAATGTGCTGAAAATATTTCCCTTTTTCACAAGATTTTGAGCCAAAAACAACGATTAAGGTAATCTGATCTCGGTTTCATTGAAATATTCAGAAGTAGGAAATGTTTTTATTACGCAATAAAGGGTGAAAGGGGGAGCTTTAAGAAATACTTGAATGAACGCAACATTTCGTTCACAAATGGTTCAAATGGCTCTAAGCACTATGGGACTTAACATCTGAGGTCATCAGTCCCCTAGACGTAGAACTACTTAAACTAACTAACCTAAGGACATCACACACATCCATGCCCGAGACAGGATTCGAACCTGGGACCTTAACAGAAGCACGGTTTCGGACTGAAGCACTTCGAACCGCTAGGCGACAGCGGCCGGCTGGTGAATGTTCAACAGACGTGAAAGCAACATCAAGCGCTCCTCAAGGACGCCACATCACGTAAAGAATTTACCAGATACGGTCGGTAGCACTGTCACGTTATTCGCTTGTGATTCTATATTTGACAGGAATGTATCGTCGTTTGACGGTCCTAAGGAAATGCAGGAAGACATTTTACCCTTGGGTAATGAATGTCAAGTCTCTTTATATATGGACGAATCCAATATAACTTCTAATTAGAACGTAAGAGGACACGGTACGATACGATTCCAAGATTAATGGCGATTATCACACAGTTTAAACATTCAGGATAATTCTAAAAAGCGACATTATGTGGAACGAACGCGAAAATTAGTACTGGGAAAGGCAACTGGTAAACTTCGATTTGTTGGAAGGGTTCTAGGAAAGTGCAGTCCGTCCGTAAGACAAGTTACATACTCGTCGCTAGGACGAGCGTATTTTCTTAGAATTGCTCAAGCGCTCAGAATCATGACAGCAGTCGTTGTACGAATTCAGTATCGATACATATCGTACAGCCATACGAAAGTGTTACAGCAATGCTCGAGGAACTTAAATGGGAATCTTTGGAAGAAGGATAACGAACTACTCGTAAGGTGAATTTACGGAACTTGTATTGGACGAAGACTTTGCGACAGTGTTAGTAACACCGGAAATTTGATATTTTATGGTCGCTATTGTGTCTAACTATTTATCGCCTGTAGTGTAGTCGAACAAAATTGGAGCTTACCGCCTGTTTTTCGAAATACATTACTTTTATTTCTGTTCAGCGTCCCTCAGTTCCGGCGCCGTTTATCCTCTGCTGGTCTTCCAGAATTTTTCTATAACTTTCAGGAATTGCGATTTTTGCACATGCAACAACATCACCTGACTGTATCGTCAGGGGGCTTCCGAAATTTATCCACTGATGAGCTAAAACATTCAAAATTGCCCTCTGCGAGAGTGAATGCCACCTGCTGGAGCTCCGGGGACGTGACGTGGTAAGAAAGGTATCATTAAAGCCAAAGTTGTGACCCCCACCCCTCCAGCCACCATAAAATCTTCCTGTGTTTAAAAGTCACTTCCTTCAATGATTTTAGATATTCCGAACCAATATTGTCGATTCTTTCTCGCTTAAAGGCTTACACACTTCAGTTTCACTCAATAATAGATCCCCTGTGTGTTTCATATCATCTCTTATTCCTTCGTCTCTCCCGTCATCAGACAAGTTCTCCCCCTCACGTTGAATGTAGTCTTTCCAGCAATCCGCTCTTTCTGCGTTTAACAGTAGAATTTCCATTGTCCTCTTAATGTTGCCATCTCCGCTTCTAATTTCACCGAAGTTAAGTTATTGACTTTACGCTATGGTAAATCAGTCCTTCCGACGACCATTTCTTTTTCGATTTCTTCACATTTTTCTAGTAGATATTTCGCCTTGGCTCCCCTGCACTTCCTAATTATTTGGTTTCCAAGTGATTTATATTTCTGTCTAACTCTGAACATTTTGTACTTCCTTCTTTCTTCAGTCAATTGAATGCTTGTTACCTAAGTGCTGGCCGCTGTGTCCGAGCGGTTGAAGGCGCTTCAGTCTGGAAGCGCGCGACCGCTACGGTCGCAGGTTCGAAGCCTGCGTCGGACATGCGTGTGTGTGATGTCCTTAGCTTAGTTAGGTATAAGTAGTTCTGAGTTCTAGGGGACTGATGACCTCAGATGTTAAATCCCATAGTGCTCAGAGCCAGTTGAACCAGTCGTTATCTAAGTACTCTTCGCTATTATCTTCCCTTTGTTTGTCTACCCAACTTCTGAGATTGCCATTTTGAGATATGTCAATTCTGTTTAGCCTACTGTGGTATTCTTTATGCAGTATCTGCAGTGTTTGAGGACTTCAGATACACACCTGATTCGTCTGTAGTTTACTGTCCCGTTTCTCTGCACATTCATTTTTCCAGGCGATTATCTTTAACTTCATCTACTCTTCAACATTGTTAGTTAAATTGTGATCTGAATCCATATCTGGTGCTGGGTACTCCTTACAATACAGTATCTGATTTCTGACCAGCAGAAGCAGTATAAGTTAGAAGTGCGAGAACAACTTCATCCTGGAAAGCTGCTATAGTATCACTTGTGCGTTGAAACGAGGCCTCGGCGCTGAGAAAACTCAGAGAAATTCGTTGAACTGTTTACGTTCCTACAAGGAACTAACACCAGCAATGCAGATATGGACACAATCTCTGGCAGAATGACGTTCTGCTCACGTGCACCGACGAATCACAGTCAGTTTAAGGTCAATAAATTGTCACCCCAACACAACAATTAATGGAGGTCCTCATCGGAAGCTCGATGTATTATCCAGATTTGACTCTACAAGTAACAGGAGGAAGTTTTATACATGCATTTCGTCGCGAGAAACATCGATTTCATAGCTCATGTACAGGATGTTTGATTTCCAAAAGACTCGTTCGACCAATACTTGAATATTGCTCGTCAGTCTCGAGTCCCTAACACATAGACTGACAGAAAAAATGGAGAAGACCGAAAGAAGTGTAATACGTTTAATTACGTGTTCATTTAGTAAGAGCATAAGTGTCACTCAGATGGGCAGTCAACTCCAGTGACATGCGTTTCTGGAAGAGTCAACCACTATGTTGCTTCTTACTGCCTATTTCTCTCACAAAGGCCATGGAGATAAAAGCAGAGAGATTCTAGCCTATGTGGAGGCTTACCAGCAATTGTCTCTCTCGTGAACCATTCGCGACTGCAATGTGGAAATAGAGGAGCGAGACTGGTTGTGCAAAACACCCTTCGTTACACACCGTGAGGTGCCTTCAGGAGTATAGACGTGAATGTTGTACAAACGAACTAGCGGACAGTTAAGGACAATGAGACAAGCAAATAATCATCATTATAAACGTAAGTCCGGAAACCAATGCTTTCCCTTACAAGACATATGCACAAGTTATTTTAAATTGCGGGCAACCGCAGCCAAATTTCCAGGTTTTGAAAGAAATAATCGGCACCGGCTGTAGAATACTTTTTATTAAAAGTGTTGACTGATTTGGCGAAACTAGAAGACGCATTCTCAAGTGATAAATATCCTTTTAACAATTACTGCCGCTCAACCACCTCCCTGCTTGTGGCGCGGTTCTGTGTTATCTCCTCCGTTTAAAATATGGACTACCGCTCTTAAGCACTCTATTTGTTTACAATTTGTACGATGTAGAGTGGTTATAAGGCAGTTACATTTTGGCGATGACTTGTTAAAAAGAATCTTTATCATCTGTTCATTGTTCTCTACTGGCCTCCTATGTTTGTACCAGCAGTAAGCGAACAATGTGTGCTGTTAAATAAAATGTTTTCGGGCTTCCAGCCGCATCAAGTGATTAAAATGCCACGAGCTTCCGACTAAGCACTCCCTGGCCACGGTCAGGTGAGTGCCTATATACCGCAATGCCTTGGGCACCAGTGACGTCACAGCCAACAGCTAGATTACCCAGGGCTGGTGTTTCAGCAAATGTTTGCAATTTATTTTCTACATAGTGTAGCTGGAGTTAGCCCAGACAAACAGTGGTCGTCATGCCTTTCATGCGATGCCCAGTGTCACCGGAAAGGTTTGTTTCCCGCTGCACACAGAATTATTTTTTAAACCGGAATTTTACTTGCCCATTCGACAGAGCGCTCTGTTTTATCAAAAAACGTGTGTGAATTCCTAAGGGACCAAACTGCTGAGGTCATCGGTCCCTAGACTTAAACACTACCTATACTACCTAACTAAGTCTAAGAACAACACACACACCCATGCCCGAGGGAGGTTCGAACCCCCGGCGGGAGGGGCCACGCAGTCCGTGACTTGGCGCCTCGAACCGCGCGGCTACTCCGCACGGGCCTGTTATATCGCTATGTATTAACAGGAACAGTAAAGCAGGAAGAATAAACAGCAATGCAGCAGCAGCAGCCTTGCACTGGCCCACATTGACTGCTACCACCAAGCATGCAGCGCTACTCGGTCGCTATTGGAGTACTGTTCATTCTTTGTGTTTTACTGTCCCTGTTAATACATATCGATGAAACAAATATCGGACTAGACTAATTTGGGAGTGCTCTAGGGAACGGTTACATAAATGTCCGATTTTGTTTGTGACGGGAAACAAACTTACGTTTTCTGTTGTTCAAATGGTTCTGAGCATTGTGGTACTTAACATCTGAGGTCATCAGTCCCCTAGCACTTAGAACTACTTAAACCTAACTAACCTAAGGACATCACACACATCCATGCCCGAGGCAGGATTCGAACCTGCGACCGTAGCGGTCGCGCGGGTCTAGACTGAAGCGCCTGGAACCGCTCGGCCACACCTGCCGGCTTTTCTGTTGTACTGAGAGTCGCATGAAAGAAGTGATCAACGCTTTTTGTTTGGTCTGACTCCCGTTACACGCTGCAGAAGCATAATTGCAAATATTTGCTGAAACACCAGAGAAAATGCGCCTGACGACACATAGGAGAGACACACGATATAAAGGCGCACCAGCAGCCCATTAACAAACATACACTTGGCAAAGAGCAGGGAGTGCTCGGTCGGAAGCTCGTGGAATTTTAGCCACTTGACACGGCTAGAAACCCGAGAAGATTTTATTGAATGTTATTGCAGTGAGCGTCTGCAGTCTTACCCACTAAAGTCAGCGTGCTGTGCGCTAAGCGGTAGCGAGAGCAGGCGAGGCTGGAGTGCGATCACGGTCTGGGAGCCTCCGCCAGCACGCGCTGCCGCAGCTGCCACAGAGCGAGCGCCGACCACGGCGGCGGCGGCGCCTCATTACGACTGTCCGGCTTGTTTATGCGGCCGAGGTGCGGCGCGGCGGGGTAATTGCGGCAGCGCCCGCGGCCGGCACTTTATCAATTTGGATGCCACCCACCGCGAGCCGTTTAGGCCTCCTAATGCGACAGCCGCCGAGTTACGGCGCAATTGCGCTCGCTATCGAGATCGGCCGTCCCGCGACGTTTTTGGACTGCGTACATCAGCGGTACCCGAGTCGGTGCGCGAGCGCGCCAGTGCGGTGATGCTCACCAGTCCGAATCTTTGCGGAATAAAACAGTTTCGTCGCAGGATTTGTACATCGAGAGAGAAGGGCCTTATAAGGTGTCAGCCAAACCATATTTCTTGATGCTTCGTACGGTCTCCGTTCTGACGCGGAGGTACAGTCGAACCTGGTCTCAGTCACCCAGGATAAGGCAGTTGGACCCCTATTTTCTCTCAAAAATCATAGCTTTGTGATTCTAATGCCACAAATATGTGTAATGTTTTATTTGAAATGATAAAACCTTGCTTTCTTACTCGCACGGATAGCCGTCCACTTTAAGGCGCCGCTTCCGGGCCGAAAGGTCCGCTGTCCCTGTATTGATTCCGCTCGGTGGATGAACGACGAGGGTCGCCGTGCCGACTAGTTCAAAAATGGGTCAAATGGCTCTGAGCACTATGGGACTGAACATCTGAGGTCGCCTGTCCCCTAGAACTAAGAACTACTTAAACCTAACTAACCTAATGACATCACACACATCCATGCCCGAGGCAGGATTCGAACGTACGACCGTAGCGGCCGCGCAGTTCCAGACTGTAGCGCCTAGAACCGCTCGGCCACAACGGCCGGCGCCGGCCAGTCTCCATGTGGTTTTTACCAGGGCTGTTGATATTTTTAAAAATATCGGGAATCCGATGTACCGATATTTAAAAAAAAGTATTATTACCGATCATTGATACATCGAAAAATATTAGCAATATACGATGCATCGATGAAAAAATAATCGACGTACCGACCAAAACAGAAGTATCGGCTGAACATTGTAAATACACTGCCAGTATTAGAACGGTATACTTAAGTATTGATTTATTATTAGATATTCTGCTCGTCGTCAAGGTAGCAGCCTGCTTATCCCACATAGAGCAGGGATTCCAAGGAAAATGGCGCACGTTCACGCTTGGCGGAAACCACTTTGCTAACAATGGTAACTGCAGGTAAGTGACATAATAAAAGGTGTCCCATGAGACAGTCGTTCAGTTTCGCCACACATCGGATGTGTCTGTAACATTTCATATGCTGTAAACGTCGTCGAACTGTTCGTGCAGATGGTCGTTGTCTTGCAAACGTCCCCATCTGTTGACTCAGGGATCGATACGTGGCTGCACGATCCGTTCCAGCCATCCGGATAAGATGCCTGTCATCTCGAGTGCTAGTGATACGAGGCCGTTGGGATCCAGCACGGCGTTCCGTATTACCCTTCTGAACCCACCGATTCTATATTCTGCTAACAGTCATTGAATCTCGACCAACGCGAGCAGCAATGTCGCGATACGATAAACCGCAATCGCGATAGGCTACAATCCGACCTTTATCAAAGTCGGAAACGTGATGGTACGCATTTCTCCTCCTTACACGAGACATCACAACAACGCTTCACCAGGCAACGCCGGTCAACGGCTGTTTGTGTATGATAAATCAGTTGTAAACTTTCCTCATGTCAGCACATTGTAGGTGTCGCCACCGGCGCCAACCTTGTGTCAATGCTCTGAAAAGCTAATCATTTGCATATCACAGCATCTTCTTCCTGTCGGTCAAATTTCGCGCCTGTAGCACGTCATCTTCGTGGTGTAGCAATTTTAATGGCCAGTAGTGTACAAGAAAGATCAGACAATGAATTTGCAGCTCTCGGTGAGGTGCTTCGACTGGTACAAGCACATGATTTGGCGCGTAATTAATTAATCAGTGAGGCACATTTTAATTGAACTTTAGTTGAAAATTGATATAAACTCTACCGCAAAACAAGTACATACATAGCAAGGTAGTATGCATTGGCGAATGTCTAACACACAATTTAGAATCATTAGATCTTAAGATATCATTAGATCTTAAGATTTATAATATTTATTGTATATTTCTTTGTTTCTTTATAGTGTCGCCTATTTTCGCCCGTAACTAATGAACTATTAAAGATATGTAAATTCTCAGTAGTGCACTAGTAGAGCATTAAAACTCCGTTATGGAAGTGATACCAAATTAATAATTGTTATAATACTAATAATTAACAGCTCAAAGCGAATGAACCCTTTTTGAGCATTGTAACGAAGTTTGCAATTGATCAGCTTTAATTATTGGGCGAACTATTACCCATACAATTTTGTATAAAATTTCACTTTAGACTAGAATTTAAGCGTGCAGCTGACAGTGCAGTCGAATGATTCGTAAGTATGTGTATATAAAGAAAGTGAAGTTGTTCGAACAAAGAACCTCATTAAGTGACGTATATGGGATGAAAAGGGTTTTCCGAGGGTGAAGGTAGGGACCAGCATAAGGACTGTGGTGTGGAAGGGGAACCAAAGGGTAACACAACTGCAACACCATTCACAGTCAAAAATTTTTAACAACTGGCAAGCTTAATTTGTGTATCTGTGATTATGAAATCTGAAAGATTTATGTTTTCCAGGGCTCACTCAGCTTGAACAATCTCAGATATATTTAAAATAATGATCTCTTAAAAAAAGATAACAGTTTTCTGAAAAACATTATATCATAAATAACTTATATATCCCAAGAAAATGGTAATTTAAATAAGATGTCTGCTTTAAATATGTAGCCATTATTAAGGCAATGAACATCTTGAACAACTAGCAACTGCCTGGATTCACGCGAAAACTTGAGGCTAACAAATACTGACGTTAAGATAATGACAGATTAAATTTATAACATCAAGAATGCCAGCACAAATAAGACCATAAGTCACTTCATTCTAGAAACAATTATTTCTCAAGACACACAACTGGCTAAAATCGAAAAATCCACATTCAGTAACTGGCTAGTAATAATTTGCAGGGATTAGAATGTGATTAAATGAATTTCGTGTACTCACAAAGAAGGTAAGGAAATACTGCTAGGCACGCATTTAAATATAGCTCAATTGCCAAGTGGCAAGCAAATTAGGAGAGACACTCTAACAAACCTTAAAACGTAATAAAACTTAACACAACTTACGTACACGATGTAGTCCATAACAAAATATATGGGAGATAGTGTCACAGACATGATACGTGAATTGGAGTGGCAATCATTAAAACAAAGGCGTGTTTCGTTGCGACGGGATCTTCTCATGAAATTTCAATCACCAATTTTCTCCTCCGATTGCGAAAATATTATATTGGCTCCCACCTACATAGGGAGAAATGATCATTACAATAAAATAAGAGAAATCAGGGCTCGCACAGAAAAATTTAAGTGCTCATTTTTACCGCGTGCCGTTCGAGAGTGGAAGGGTAGAGAGAGAGCTTGAAGGTGCTTCATTGAACCCTCTCCCAGGCACTTTATTGTGAATAGCAGAGTAATCACGTAGATGTAGAATCGAAGGCCAAGGCGCCGATCCGTTCTACTTTGTCACAGTAGTACTACAAATACGGTCATTGTATTGTGAAATTTCCTTCCTCCATCAGCTGATCAGGCCAGGCCATTTGGACCGCCATAAACAACTTCAATTGCGTGTCCATCAAGGTGGAGCGAAAGGCGACCAATTACTGGATCCGAGGTGTAGAGCAGTAAAAGAGACTAAGTTTATAGCTTTATTAAGGAGCAATAGTTGGCCACACAGAAAGGTTATATTGCTTAAAGGGGAGCGTAGCATCGAGTATTGACACAAGGTTACTCCATTATCGGAGAAGAAGTT